>NC_091121.1:34899452-35217786 GCF_040183065.1 Periplaneta americana | reverse complement strand
GAACAATATATATATATATATATATATATATATATATATATATATACACACAGCAATAGTGTCATGATATGTTAAATTCTAGTTGCATGTTACTTATAGTTAGAATCAGATATCCTACAAATTGGAACACATGTTCTATAGTAGTGAATTTCCTAAATAAATAAATTAAGACTATTAGTCTACTATATAATACTGTATATTGTAATTATTAACATAGTGTTATATTTACTCTGTAATTTGCCAATTATACCTACATTTTACATTTATACCTACATTTCAAAATTCCTTTTCAGAACGAAAAGTTACATTTGTTTGCATAACATTTCTGTACATCTAAAGAACAGAACTGCAATTCTTTCAATAATTTATTATCATAATACACTGGTCTCTTAAATTGACTAAGCATATTGGAAACTAAATCATTGGCTTTCCCACAACACGCTATGAAATATTTAAAATAAAACAATTCCTATCGCGAAAATGAAGCAAAAAAGAGCAAAATTGCATTAAAGGTTTCGTTTTAAATATCTCAAAGAATAACCCGCTAAAACTAATGATATTACTTACTTACTTACAAATGGCTTTTAAGGAACCCGTAGGTTCATTGCCGCCCTCACATAAGCCCGCCATCGGTCCCTATTCTGTGCAAGATTAATCCAGTCTCTATCATCATACCCCACCTCCCTCAAATCCATTTTAATATTATCCTCCCATCTACGTCTCGGCCTCCCCAAAGGTCTTTTTCCCTCCGGTCTCCCAACTAACACTCTATATGCATTTCTGGATTCGCCCATACGTGCTACATGCCCTGCCCATCTCAAACGTCTGGATTTAATGTTCCTAATTATGTCAGGTGAAGAATACAATGCGTGCAGTTCTGCGTTGTTCCTGTAACTTCATCCCTCTTACCCCAAATATTTTCCTAAGCACCTTATTCTCAAACATCCTTAACCTATGTTCCTCTCTCAGAGTGAGAGTCCATTTTTCACAACCATAAAGAACAACCGGTAATATAACTGTTTTATAAATTCTAACTTTCAGATTTTTTGACAGCAGACTAGCTGATAAAAGCTTCTCAACCGAATACTCACACGCATTTCGCATATTTATTCTGCGTTTAATTCCCTCCCGAGTGTCATTTATATTTGTTACTGTTGCTCCAAGATATTTGAATTTTTCCACCCCTTCGAAGGATAAATCTCCAATTTTTATATTTCCATTTCGTACAATATTCTGGTCACGAGACATAATCATATACTTTGTCTTTTCGGGATTTACTTCCAAACCGATCGCTTTACTTGCTTCAAGTAAAATTTCCGTGTTTTCCCTAATCGTTTGTGGATTTTCTCCTAACATATTCACGTCATCCGCATAGACAAGAAGCTGATGTAACCTGTTCAATTCCAAACCCTGCCTGTTATCCTGAACTTTCCTAATGGCATATTCTAAAGCGAAGTTAAAAAGTAAAGGTGATAGTGCATCTCCCTGCTTTAGCCCACAGTGAATTGGAAAAGCATCAGATAGAATATTACTTCCGATTTATTCTCTACAATTTTTATTTAATACCTTAGCCTATGAGTAGAAGTAGGAACAGAGGAGAATGTGTAGAAAGTTTGGTTATTCTTTAATAATTTCTGAGAGAAGGGAGTCTCTGTGTGTTCAATTTGTTGATTACATATTACTGTAGCGACTAGAAACTTCAAAACATGCTGGGTTACTTTTTATAGCCCACTCTTGAAATCATTTGTGAAGTATTTAATGAAAAACCATATAGGAATTGATGATATATGATTGTTCAAGTTTCAGAAGTTTATTTGTTGACCTTGATTCTACACTATCAGGTAGTCTTAAGGGGAGATTGCGACTTAGTGTATTTTGATACTAAAAGATGCTGAATAAATCTGCATATAGCCCATACATGTTTTGCCAATGCGAATTCTAAGTGCTTTTTAAATGCCATTTATATCCCCAGGATAATGTGATCCACGCCTACAGAGACATATAGATATATATTGGTATTTATTTTCTTTCGTTTTGTTTCCTACATTTAGTCACTTAAAACTATAATCTCCATTATACGTTTTATTAATTTATTATGAACTAGATACGGGCTTGAAGATCCACAATTGAATTCCAGATCCCGCCGGAATCTTTCTCGTTGCTAAAACATTCATAAGAATACAGAGTTCGAAACATTGCACACAAAAATTAGTACTGGGTCTTTACTAGATGTAAAAGTGGTCGGAGCACGTGCTGACCACATGATAATACTGTAGGGCCGTATTCATAGACATTTTTAGCGCGGGCGTCCAGTGGATGATCAGCGTTTTTCGTATTCATAAACCAGTGTTAGCGATAGGATATGATATGAATTGTGTACTAGTAACCAGTGGATAGCCGGGGCTAGCTTAGAACGCTCGTAGCGCGTGCTGCGAAATGTCTATGAATAGCACCTCTAGTGTCGAGGTCATGAAATCATTAAGCTCTACATCCATGGTCTCCATGTGGTTAGGCGTGTGAAGGGAACAGTTGCTTTGTAGTTTATTTTTCTTCTGTTCAATATCTCTTGGTGCATTCTTGTTTTAAGTGTTACATCATTTTTTTTTCAAGGGAAAAATTGTTCCGTGGCCGGGTATCGATCCCGGGACCTCTGGTTGAACGTACCAGCGCTCTGCCAACTGAGCTACCCGGGAACGCCACCCGACACCGTCTCAGCTTTTCCCTTATATCCACACACCTCGCGTGGGCTGACGGAGCGCCAGAGACCCACAACGAGTGCACACAATCTCTGTGTGACTGGGAATTGTGGTTTTTTGTTAACGACACAGTAACGTATATATTATGCAAATCTAGTCTTTCAGGTGAAGCTCCCTCTAAAGCAGATTTGAATAATTTCAAGGGAAAAATTGTTCCGGGGCCACAATTCCAAGTCACACAGAGATTGTGTGCACTCGTTGTGGGTCTCTGGCGTTCCGTCAGCCCACGCGAGGTGTGTGGATATAAGGGAAAAGTTGAGACGGTGTCGGGTGGAGTTCCTGGGTAGCTCAGTGGTAGAGCGCTGGTACGTTGAACCAGAGGTCCCGGGATCGATACCCGGCCCCGGAACAATTTTTCCCTTGAAATTATTCAAATCTGCTTTACAGGGAGCTTCACCTGAAAGACTAGATTTGCATGTTACATCATATTTTCATTTTTGGTGTAAATGTATTTCTGCCGTCACACTCTAAAATACCTCCGCGTCTATCTTACAACGGCTAAGATTGGTGTTTTTAGTACAAGAGGCTCTTGTCTTGTACGCGTGTGTAGCTAGTAATAACTAAAACAATATTGTAATAAAATACCATATTACTCGTAATTATCAATAATCTTCAAACGATTCTTCATAATAATAATAAACTACGAAGAGGTAGATTTAGATTCTACGTTGAAGTAACTTGCATTCTCTCCTTTGTTGCAGTCAGCACTGTGGAAGTGGACGCTGTTCTGGGTCGAAGCGTGACGTTACCTTGTGACATCGAACCCACGACCCGTGAGGATCGAGTGTATATGGTGCTATGGTTCAGAGATAGTGCAGGCAAGCCTCTATACAGGTAAGGGACCAACTAATGCATTATCTACAATAATATTACAATGTAGCCTACTGGATCTTGCTCTGAGGGAATAATCACTATTGCCTACTATAATTTCTTGTTAGAAATTAAATCTTTACAGGCCATGTTTAACGTACGTTAGATTATCAACCTTCTTCCAGTGGTTGTTCTTAACAATTATTAATATAACATGACTATGATGTATGTATATTGAAAATTCAATATCGGGATTTTGTATTAAAATATTATAGCATTCCTATTTTCTAAAATCGTGATACTTGGCTCATACAGCAATATTGTTTATGTAATAATTCAGAATACAATGACTGTACTGTAACAAGGACAGTGACCAAAAAGGAAAAGCGAAAATAGAAATCTCGGAGATATGCATAACTGACAATGTTTGAGTGGGATTTGTTATACAATCGAAACCAGATATTAGATGGATTTGTGTTTGTTTAATTTCCCTCATTATTAGCAGTTTCTACTGAGTTAGCGGATTATCTATGAAACGAGAGAGCGGCATGGAGTTAACGGTTCGGGGTGCGTGTACTCCCGGCCAGCCGGCAACAAGATATCTCGGTTAAACTTGCAGCGTTACAGTTATTATTTAGTAAAATAGTGTAACTTTTTATTCCACTTTTACCACCACACCTATCAACAATGTGACTTTATTCTTAATAATTCACCCTGTAACAATGGATATTCCACTGAACACAGCAACACTATGGTCGTTATTGCATTCCACACGACGACAATGACAATGCACGACGTGTATTATTGAGAAGAACAACAATGTACTCCTAATTTCAATTAAAGTTCACAAAACACTAAGTACAGAACAAAACTGTCAATTCTCAGTTCACAATTCGCTTGCCTTGGCTAGTTCTTCTAGCTCGCTGTTCACTGCACGTCGAACTCAAGACCTCCGGATACGTCGGACTAGCCTGGATGCTGTCACAGTTACGGACTTACTCACTGCACGTCGAACTCAGGTCCACCTTGCTCGCTGGTGTCCAAGACTTGAAGGCTGACTGAAGATTGACTTATTTATTACACCATAGCTTCGCGTAGCTTTCGGAATCTTCGAGAGAGATCTGCTTCCAGATGTTTCCCCCGCTCTCTCCGTTCCGCGCCGTGACCGCAGTTCTTTCCCCTCGCTCCGTGCCTCGCTACAGCGCCTACCGAAGCTCTAGTTTCCGTTTCCCCGCGCTTTCCTACTCGCTAGATGCGCGCGCAACCAGACGCGACCAGAACGTTCCAGACGGGTGCCACAATATTAAGTTACTTATTTTTATTTTTAAAAGTTAAGTACTCACCAATGTCTTGCATGGAGATGAAATACCCTACTGTAATAATACCGGACAGCTGTATACTAGTAGGATTGGCGTGAGTGCGAAATATCGCGGGTCTGACATCTAGCGGAGCGGGATAGAATTACGTCCACATATACAAATATTTACATAGCGGGAATCGGATTATTGTTTAAAACGTGAGTTACTAATGTGGAAACACTTAAGAAATGTTGAATAATATTTAATGTAAAATTAATACCTTATATCAGAGCTGCATATTATGAGAATATTGCATACTTCATATTACTTTCCGTAATTAATTGTTACATATTTTTTCTTTGCTTCAGTGAGACAAAATCAGTTCTGACTTTTCAATAATGCTTTATATACCCATTGCTGACAAGTGCAAAAATAAAAATGGTAATATTCTGATGCTTATAATAATTATTAGTAAAGGCATGTAGATAACAATAAAATGTAATTTGCTAAAACCTTAAAATTTCCAATATATTTTAACTTCTATTCATTTATTAGGCCTAAATAAAAAAGCTAATTTTTATTGTTCTATCAACACAGAGACAAAGGCATTAGGCCTAATAACGAATTCTGTTGACTCACGTCGGAAATCGAAAGTACGATTTGATGCAATTCGTAATGCTGTAATTGTAGCAATTATAAACAGCACACATACACCCTGACATTTTAACACAGCACTAATTAATAAAACTATTAACTAACCCAGCAACAATATACATTGCAGTTAATTACAGCTTGTTTCGCGAGTATCTCCACACCGGCAGGTAGGTGGCAGCACCAGCGTCGTTCGCACGCAAAACTGCCAGCTATCCAGTATTATTATAGTAAGGTATTTGTGGATATGCTGGGACTACATGGAGTGAATCATAAGTAGGCCTAAGTCATTACTTTCAACGGGTTATTCTTTGGGATATTTCAGAAAAAATATTTAATACAATTTTGCTTAGTTACTTACAACCGAGGGTTTACAGTATATGACGACCGAAACTAAATTGAGAAAGTGCTTTGATAGTGGAATGAAGAATAGAACCAAAAGCTTACATTTTAAGACGACGACATTTAATTTCTGCTGGCTTAATTAGACGTAGCGCTCATCTATTTACTCTAAGTATATACTGTGTTATTTTAATATTTCGTTGTAGAATGAAATAAGAAATACTTGTTGAAATCCATATGTTGTTATAATAGAACACTCAATCTTTCCACAGAAGCGAACATGTATGGAGTCCATAAGTCATAAAAATGTTAAAAAAAACAAACTCGGCTGTCATATTAAAATAATGTAAAGAGCGGTTCATTTTGTATCCCTCACCCTCCCTCGGTCTAATTCAACAAGTTGTTCACTACGAGAAGAAGCGCTTACCATCTAGTCTGGACTTGTTGGCAGTCTTTCAAACATAAAGCTTTCCTTGTATATAACCGGTTTGAGGGGAATGAAGAACCCCGTTCATCTATTACATGGACTATGCATTTGTAAGCTGTTCATCATTGGATGTCATTATAGGGGATCAATTACCACCGCTAGTCATATTTCTTTACTCAACAAACGAGGCAGACGAAAATGCCAGATTATGTAAAGTAACTCTGAAAGAAGATTAAAGCATTCTTTACTATATTGTAGATTCAAGTGGATGTAAGGAAAAAGTTAACATTATAAGAAATAAACTCTTTATTCTTTGCTTTGAAATACTCCATTTATCAATTTGTATAAAGAGATTTTATAAATAGCGATGCTACTCTCTTCAAGAAGCCGGGGAGGCCAATATAGCTATAAGATATTTATTTAACGTAAAATGAGTGAACCTGAGAAGCGGCAGCAAGCTGTAAGATAACAAACTTCTATTCATAGTAGCCAGATTTCGATTCCTGATAGGGTTAATCGATTGCAGATGAAAGAATTAATAAAATTTCACATGGAAAATTGAAACATTATTGACTCAAGTTAGAAGAAAATAAATTTATTCTACACTTTGGCTTAAATTAAGATTATTTTGAGGCAGATATTGCCTAGCGTAATGACTTATTATTATTTTAAACAAATTCTCAAATTCCCCTGCATAAGCAGTTGAAGCTCAGTACGCATTGCATTTCTGATTTGCTAAAATTTGTCGCGCTCCTGTTTCGGAATATCTGTCCACATGTTCAAGAGAGAATACACGCTACCTCTGTTAAGCATAGAACAAAACTCACTAGTTTTTCAAAATTTGCAATATTAACATTGTTTGAGTTTAAGCTGAAGAGCACTAATTTTAGAACACATTACCTTTTACAGAGATTGCACATAATGATGCATCTCATGAACAACAAAATTCACAACATGAAATACTTTTATTCACGGCAAAATTACATGGTTGAAATAATGATATTTATCCATGACTGGTATCTAAACTGGTCTTTATTTCACTGTCCTCAGGAATCTAGATAATGGCTTTATTCACAGCAACGATATGAGTTCTGCCATTGATGCAATTACAAATACGTGACAGTGATGTAACTAGTTTTCTCATAAAAAGCAGAGAAGAGAAGGGGTTAAACTTACTTCCCTTCTCGGCTTGATAGTTCACAGGGATGTTTAAGAGAGTGATTATGCCAGAAATTAATAAAATAAAGAAAAGACCTCTAAGTTACGATTGTCTTACTACAGATGAAAAGTATCAAACTGAAATTTCGGCTCTCGTTAGCCTCCTAAAATCCACTACTGAAGCAGACAAATAGCCAGTGCGTTTGTTTTTTTGGCAGTGTAAGCAAAAGGTACTTGGGCGGGAGTTCCTCCGTTTCCCTGCCTTTCCTTTCTGTCACCGGAGCTGTCATATATTTATTATATAATATATCATGTGAAATATTTAATATGTCATATCATATAATATCATATCACATCATATCATATCATATCATGTCATGTCATATATCATATATCATATCGTATCGTATCATATCATATCATATCATATCATATCATATCATATCATATCATATCATATCATATCATATCATATCATATCATATATCATATCGTATCATATCATATCATATCATATCATATCATATCATATCATATCATATCATATCATATCATATCATATCATATCATATCATATCGTATCGTATCGTATCGTATCGTATCGTATCGTATCATATCATATCATATCGTATCGTATCATATATCATATCATATATCATATATCATATCATATCGTATCGTATCATATCATAACATCATATATCATATCATATCATAATATATCATATCATATAATATATCATATATCATAAATCATATATCATATTATATCATATATCATATCATATCATAATATATCTCATATCATATCATATCATATCATATCATATATCATATCATATCATATCATATCATATCATATCATAAAATATATATCATATCATATCATAACATATCATATATCATATCATATCATATCATATCATAATATATCATATCATATCATATCATATATCATATCATATCATAATATATCATATATCATATCATATATCATATCATTTCATATCATATCATATCATATCATATCATATCATATCATATCATATCATATCATATACCATTCCGCACCGCACCACAGGGACTGCAAGACATTTTAAAAAATAGCTTAAAGGATAACCTTCTCAGCAATTTACTCTAATTATAATGACTGAAATGGTCACTGACTATATGCCTAGATCATATATATATATGTGATCTGGGCTATATGGTAACTTCTTTCTTTATACATACATCCTGATAGCGCTATATTTTCAAAATTGTCTCATAATAATCTCTTTCTATTATCTTACATTATTTGAAATAAATTAACATTCTATATATTTTAATTTAATTCTGCTATACAGTTTGTAATTCATTGTTTAATTAATGGTTTAAAGTATTTTGCGGTTTAATTGATAAGTAACTCTTGTATACACGCAATTTCTATCCAAATTAAATTGTTGTATTCTTTGTAGTTTGTAAGTTCAGACATATACTGTATATGTATACTTTTTGCTGTTTGAGTGGAAGAGAAGGCCTTACGGCCTTTACTCTGCCAGCTAAAATAAATTATATATCATATCATATCATATCATATCATATCATATCATATCATATCATATCATATCATATATCATATCATATCATATCATATCATATCATATATCATATCACTATCACTATCACTATCACTATCACTATCACTATCACTATCACTATCACTATCACTATCACTATCAATATCATATCATATCATATCATATCATATCATATCATATCATATCATATCATATCATATCATATCATATCATATCATATCATATCATATCATATCATATCATATCATATCATATCATATCATATCATATCATATCATATCATATCATATCATATCATATCATATCATATCATATATCATATCATATCATATCATATCATATCATATCATATCATATATCATATCATATCATATCATATCATATCATATCATATCATATCATATCATATCATATCATATCATATCATATCATATCATATCATATCATATCATATCATATCATATCATATCATATCATATCATATCATATCATATCATATCATACCATATCATATATCATATCATGTCATATGTCATATTATGTTGTATCTCGTGTTTGTATCATATATGACATCATTAGGGTTCGGATAGTTATGCATTAAAAATGCAAAATATGTATGAAATTATGCGATTTTAAACAGAGATATATGTACTATCCGAAATTACCATAAAATGATGAAATAATGAAAAAATCGGAATTACGTTCTTGGCCATCATTATTTCTGTCATTGAAAATCTAAGTTAACATGCAGTATACCATAAGTATAAAAATATAATATTGCAAATCTCAGCTGAGTTAGTGTGGACTTGGAACTGCTACTGTGGTAGATCGAAGACAACTTAATTCTTCTCATTACAGTGTAAGTCATTTTAAATTTGAAAACACAAATGATGCTATGTTACTTCAAAAAATTAATTTATACTGAGAAAAACAATGTTCAGGTAAAACAGATATTTAAAGTTTGCGATTTCTTCCAATGACAATGCTTCTTCAAACCTGCAACAGAAGCTCCTTATATAGTCCATACTACAGAACGTCCATATGATAAAATATCCATAAGGTCAAAATGTCCATATTGTCAAAATGTTCATGTACTAAATGTCCATACGACAGAAAGCCCATGTGATAAAACGTTCGTAAGGTGAAAATGTCCATAGTGTCAAACGTCCATAATGTCCAAGTTCAAAGGAAAATTCTGCTTGAATAGTAGACAATAAATTTTATTCCATAACTCGTACAAATAAGTTATTAATCATCGGGAACCGGATCTCACTTTTAAGATGGTAACCAATACTTTTGAAGTAGCTATATGAGAATTTCTCCATTTTCTTTGTATCTGTTGTAGTTTCTCACAATCTGAAGAATTTGTCTTTGATTCGTCAAATTCGTTTTATTCATCGGCTCTTTAATTTGTGTAAGTCTCCTCTTGCTTGCAATATTTGTCTCCAAATTTCATTTCCTTCACGCTTTAGGCACTGTATAAATCGCCAAATGGATGGATGATGTACAGCCAACGCTCTTCCTCTTATCTTAACACCGTTCAAGATGCACTTTCCTTCTAGACCTGCTTCATCGGCACTATGTAAATGCTTATCTGTGCCATCCCGCAAAACCCGAATGTTATGCAGGTTGCTGTTAGTTATCATTGCAGCATTACAAATTTTTTTTCCCTGCATCGCCAATATATTTTTGTCCTATCTCTAGTAAAGTCATGGTGTTGGTATAGGTGCCCACGAAAAGAAAGAAGTGGCTTATCCTTCTGTGATGGCACTAACTGAGGATTTCGTTCTATCTTCAAAAATTTCAGTTCTGGTTAGTTCTGTACTTGAAAATTTTTACATAGATTTCTATAACTACCTTGAACAGTGGATATAGTGTACATTATAGAGCCATGGACATTATAACTCTGGACATCAGAGTAGAGTCGACACTATAGAACTATGGACATTTTGACTCTGGACAATTTAACATGGACATTTTCAAAGTAGACATTTTGACGTATGGACATTATAATCCTGGACTTTATGTCTGGTAACCGAATTTTTAACCGATTCCTGCTGGTACTATTATAAGCTACCTACCTCTTAACTGAAACACAGTAATTTTGGTGGGACCTGTGATAATTAATAATGACGTAATCGGACTGTCGTATAACCGAAGTTCTACTTATTTTTTAATTTTTGATATAAAGTAATTTTTACAGCATGGTCACATTAGCAAGTATTTTGGATTTTTTTTTCTCGAAATAATAAAGGTCACTTATTAATAAAAAAATTATTAAAGTTACTCTTTGACTCTCCCTCGTGTGTGTGTGTGTGTGTGTATGTGGTAATAATGATCCACTAATATAATGAAGCTTTCTTATTCATTTGTATCTTTCTGTACTCATCTTCCTCGAAGTAATTTACGTTTAATCAATCAATCTTCTTAAGCCTGTTGCTAGTAGCCAGAGTTGGGATGTAGTCAATATATACTGCAGGGCTGTGTCTTCTGCAACTGGTACTGATGATTTTAATTTACTTCTTTTGTGGTTTATGGATGGACAGTATAGAAGAATGTGTTCCAGATCTTCATCATGATTATTACACCACAGGCAAGTAGGATTATCAGAAATGTGAAATCGGTGTAGATACAATTGAGTGACAATGTGACCTGTTCTGGCTCTTGTTAAAATGTTTGAACATGTCTGGGCAAGTTTTTGTGCATTTTCAGGTCATTTGGTGTCTTCTGTACAGACTGTAAATTTTTTCCTTTGTCAGAAGAGAGTCAATTGTTGATCCATAGGTTTCTAAAATGAGACTTTACTGAAGCAAAAGCATTGGATAGAGATATCACTTGAAGAGGTCTTGGTTGCAAATTTAAGTTTAAGAAACCTCAGCAAATTTGCACATAAAATCCTGCCACAGATACGAAATAAATGGCTAAATCTTGGCCAACTTTTTAAATTAACATGTAATCCTCGACTTTATAAGAAAGTAGTCACATCTATTTATTTTTACGTCTTGGTATATTCTTTCTTCTTAAATATCTTTCTTGGAAATAAAATAAAAAATCCACCGATAAAAACATTACGCTCTTCTTGTTCATTGTGTTCTTTTGTCTGCGTCGATTTTGTATTATACAAATGAGGTTGTTTGGGTTACTGGGGAAGGGGGTTAGTGGGTTCTGGATAGCTCAATTGAAGGATCTGTTTTTCAGAAACCGTTCGATTCAAGTTCGTTCTGAATGAGCGGATTTTGAAGCAAAAGCGAACTGTGGTACGCGAGTGATGCAGGAGGGAGGTTTCTCAGAGTGCTTGCGAGAGGGTGGGGGTTGAAAGGGATAGATGGGGAAGGTTGTGGCCGGACTAAAGATTGGCCGGAATTTGGCCAGGATGTTATGTTGTAAGTACGTTATGAAGGAAAGAAAGAACGGACAATTTCGTTATGCCATTTTCTAGTGCTTTGGGAGTATCACGGCATTATATGCTATAGAAAGGGAACCAGATGAGGACTTCGGGTTGAAAGGATGTTTGGAACGATAGAAAAATAGTGGAGGGGAGTGGGTGGGGGAGTATGGGGTGGAGTGGGAGGGAGATGGTGATAATGAAGGGAGAGTGTCAGAAATTGAGGGGGATGGGTTTGAAAGTAAGAGGGAGTCAGGGGAATGGAAAAAAGATGACAAAGAATTGAGGATAGAGATGAAAGAGATGAGGGGGAAGACAGACGAAAATAACGGGAAAGATGAGGCGACCAAAAAAATTGTAGAGCTAAAGCGAGAAAAGAAAAGCGATTTAATGAAAAAGATTTACTGACAAAAGGTTCAGAGAACCAACTTGTGTGAAATAAAAAATACATCCAAGCTCGTCTCTGATGATTCACATCCACGGACTCGTCGGCTAGTACCGTACAGAAAACGCTGTGTGCGTTGGTGTGTATTGTTTAGAGGGCAGAGTTATTGTTCTTCGGTTTCCTTTATGCCGGCCCCATCTGCGAGAGATCTTCGTTAAAAAAATATAGATTAGAATACTTACCTTCCCCGAAGCGTGAAAAAAGCGCTCTGAAACAGCAAAGGTGTGCAGAATGCGTGTTATTTTACAACGGTGCCACTTCCTGGAAAATATCCTTTTTAGGGCGCCATCATAACGTTACAGCACCACATGCTTATAAATTGAAATTGTTATTGCTTCCCTCACCCCTGTAATAAACGTGGTTTATACTTAAACAAAACGAGGGAAAAGTGTGCATGTTGACACCTTATAAAACCCTCCGGGCGCCATATAACTTAAAATTCATCTTTTTAATATAAAATATGTATACTTGATATGAAAGAGAAATATGTTCCATAAGAGATTTATATACCGTCCAAGTTATTCTATTATAAATCAGGTTATTCTCTACATTTTAGTAGACAAACAATAAAAGCAGTTTTCTCCGTTTATACTTTCGCTAAGGTGAGGCCATAAAGACAAACGTGTTGATTTGTGAATTTATAGTCCTATTCACACTTTTAGACGTAGGCTTTCTTCGGTGTTTGTTCGCAAGATTGTGGCTGTAAAACTCTCGTGCCATGAACAGTACGTGGAATACGTTCTCAGTACCACCTGCCATTAAGAAGTGAATGTACAAGGTGTTTGGCAAAATGTGGTATGCTTGCTAAAGTTTTATTTATGTTTAAAGTCATTCAGATACAGGGGGATTCGGAATAGTGGTTTCCTGTATACATCGCATAGTATATAGCCAGGTTTGGGCAGAATTATGCACTCTGTGCTTGCACGGTGTACTACGAGAGAAGTGTGCTTATAGATTGCACGAAAACCGGTTTATTCAAGTTGCTGTACGTACTGTATGTTTCAAAAGAAAATGTTATGGTACCAAACTAAATACGAACACAAAGTAATGAAATACACTCAGGGACAAAATAAACCGGACACTTCTATATTTGCTCGTATTTTGTTGTCAATTATTTCAAAATGAAACAAAACCCATTTAAACAAAATAATGTTTCATTTAGCACCTTATACGACAACATTTGAAAAAAAAATCTCTGATGAGAAAATATACAAAAAATTACAAAGGGCGTATAACTATGGCATCGTTTGGTCTAACTGTATTTTCATTTTATGGTGCCTTAAACATTAAAAACTCTTTTTAGTAACGGGTATTACCCCCTCTGGCTTGAATAACTGCATCCATACGTCTTGGCATGCTCTCAATTTGGTTAGCAATGTCTTCTTGAGGAATAAGTTCCCATTCTTCGCCAAGTGCTCGCCTCAACTCTTGTAACGATTCTGGTATCGGTCGTCTATTCTTAACACGCCGTCCCAGCATGTCCCACACGTGTTCAATTGGGTTCATGTCTGGACTCCTTGCTGGCCATGGAAGAACATAGATTCCCACTTCTTGGAGATAATCTTCGACCGCATGGGCAATATGCGGCCGTGCATTATCATGCATTAAAACAAAATTATCGCCTACAAATTGGCCAAATGGCACAACATGATCAGCCAAACATTCATTTATATACCTATCAGCTGTTAGTCTTCCATTTTCAACAAAAACCAACTCTGTACGAGCATCCGTACACACTCCTGCCCAAACCATCACTCCACCACCTCCATACGGCACATTTTCGGAAATGCAACACTGTAAAAATCGTTCTCCCCTCCTTCTCCAAACTCTTTCACGTCCATCAGGTGAGCACAGATTGAAACGGGACTCATCGGTGAACAGAACACAGCTCCACTGTCCATTTGTCCAATCCCTGTGATCATTTGCAAAACGCAGTCGTTCAACTCGATGCATCCTGAGAAGTCTCGGACCAGTTGCAGATCTACTTGATATCAGTCCACTTGCCTTCAACCTCCTTCTAACTGTTTTGGCCGAAATTGGGCGTCCATGCATGTTAACAAATTGCTGGGCTACACTAGTAGCTGGCAGGTTGCGCTCCCTAAGAACTCTCAACACCATATCCCTGTCTTCATTTGGATTTGTAGCTCTTGGACGACCCGAACCTGGTCTTCTGGTATATTCTAGGGTCTCTCTATACCGTTTTATGGCATCATGGGTTGTGCTTCTAGCCATATTCATAACATTTGCAATGTAACGTACACTACATCCATCATCGTAAAGGGCTACAGCTCGAACCACATCTTCAGGTCGCATCTTGTTTTAAGACAAATGTTACAACCCCACTTAAACTCAGAAAATGTAAAAATAAAGAAATAACGAATGATAACGATAATGAAGCACAAAATGGTTGAGATAAAATTGTTATAGCTGAGACTCCGAAAGCAAAATCGGAATATTTGGTTGTAATGGCTTGTTTATAAAACAAAAAACAATCAACAATGTATACACGTCTCCATAACAACAGATGGCTACCATAATATTGTATGAGAAGATAATGTTTTGCAAAATACCAGCAAATATTAAAGTGTCCGGTTTTTTTTTTGTCCCTGAGTGTACTTCCTTAAACACAAAACAAAACATGTCTGTTGCACATTAATTCATATTACACTCAATTTCTCAAGATTTGGAGAAACTGTATTAGCACAAGCTATGCGAAGAACTGCCGTTAAAAGCCCATCATTTCTTGTTTGAGATTTGTTTATTTTCGTAATAGAAAATAACTGTTCATATCTATAAGTGGAATCCAAATAAACACAAAACTTTCTCACACAGCTTCTGCAGATTGGGAAAGCGTCCTCTTGGGAATCCGTCATAAAAATGCATAAGACTCGACCTTGAATCACATCGTAGGTCAATCAGTTCACACTATAATGAAGTGGGGACGTTATCAATAATCAGTTGGAATCGGAACATGTAGCAAAAATACGCAAATCCATTTCCAGGCAATCTAAGTCGTGGAACCTTGATGTAAATTCCTCTAATAGACCGGATAGAATACATGCGTACATTTCGAAATTTTCATTGTTCAAAATTCTATGCGCTTAGATAAGGATAGGAAATGATATATTTCGCCCTTTTGCATTTGACTTATCTGTAACAGCAATTTCTTCTTAAAAGCTGCAATTCTTGCTGCAAATTGTGTATTAAGAATTTCTCTTCCCTGAAGTCCTAAATTCAGCTCATTTAAAGCTGTAAGATCTGTTATAGCTGCTGACACACTACAGCGCTCGCACTTGGAAATCCCCGTGCGCACGGAGGGCACATGCACTCAAACGCCCATCGCTCATTACTGTATTCGTTTCAGGTTTTATCGCACTTATGTAAGTAAAACAAATTATATAAAGAAATATAATGTCATGTAATGTAATTCAATATTATAAAGTACAGCGTAACGTAATATAGTAGTAGCGCTGGTGGTGATGGTGGTGGTGGTGGTCGTTGTGGTTGTGGTTGTGGTAGTGGTTGTGGTGGTGTTAGTGGTGGTGGTGGTAGTCGTAGTGGTTGTGGTCGTTGTCGTTGTGGTTGTGGCGGTAGTGGTTGTGGTGGTGTTAGTGGTGGTGGTAGTGGTGGTGGTCGTGGTGGTGGTTTGGTCGTTGTGGTTGTGGCGGTAGTGGTTGTGGTGGTGTTAGTGGTGGTGGTGGTCGTGGTGGTGTTGGTCGTGGTGGTGGTGGAGGTGGTCGTTGTGGTTGTGGTTGTGGCGGTAGTGGTTGTGGTGGTGTTAGTGGTGGTGGTGGTGGTGGTCGTTGTGGTTGTGGTTGTGGCGGTAGTGGTTGAGGTGGTGTTAGTGGTGATGGTGGTCGTGGTGGTGTTGGTCGTGATGGTGGTCGTGGTGGTGGTGGTCGTTGTGGTTGTGGTTGTGGTGGTGTTAGTGGTGGTGGTGGTCGTTGTGGTTATGGTTGTGGCGGTAGTGGTTGTGGTGGTGTTAGTGGTGGTGGTGGTCGTGGTGGTGATGGTCGTTGTGGTTGTGGTTGTGGCGGTAGTGGTTGTGGCGGTGTTAGTGGTGGTGGTGGTTGTGGTGGTGATGGTCGTTGTGGTTGTGGTTGTGGCGGTAGTGGTTGTGGCGGTGTTAGTGGTGGTGGTGGTCGTGGTGGTGGTGGTCGTTGTGGTTGTGGCGGTAGTGGTTGTGGTGGTGTTAGTGGTGGTGGTGGTAGTCGTGGTGGTTGTGGTCGTTGTCGTTGTCGTTGTGGTTGTGGTTGTGGCGGTAGTGGTTGTGGTGGTGTAAGTGGTGGTGGTAGTGGTGGTGGTCGTGGTGGTGGTTTGGTCGTTGTGGTTGTGGCGGTAGTGGTTGTGGTGGTGTTAGTGGTGGTGTTGGTGGTCGTGGTGGTGTTGGTCGTGGTGGTGGTAGAGGTGGTCGTTGTGGTTATGGTTGTGGCGGTAGTGGTTGTGGTGGTGTTAGTGGTGGTGGTGGTGGTCGTTGTGGTTGTGGTTGTGGCGGTAGTTGTTGAGGTGGTGTTAGTGGTGATGGTGGTCGTGGTGGTGTTGGTCGTGATGGTGGTCGTGGTGGTGGTGGTCGTTGTGGTTGTGCTTGTGGCGGTAGTGGTTGTGGTGGTGTTGGTGGTGGTGGTGGTCGTTGTGGTTGTGGTTGTGGTGGTGTTAGTGGTGGTGGTAGTGGTGGTGGTCGTGGTGGTGGTGGTCGTTGTGGTTGTGGCGGTAGTGGTTGTGATTGTGTTAGTGGTGGTGGTGGTCGTTGTGGTTATGGTTGTGGTGGTGTTGGTGGTGGTGGTGGTGGTCGTTGTGGTTGTGGTTGTGGCGGTAGTGGTTGTGGCGGTGTTAGTGGTGGTGGTGGTCGTGGTGGTGTTGGTCGTGGTGGTGGTCGTGGTGGTGGTCGTTGTGGTTGTGGTTGTGGCGGTAGTGGTTGTGGTGGTGTTAGTGTTGGTGATGGTAGTGGTAGCAAGTGGTAGTGGTAGTGGTTGTAGTTGTTATAATAGCCTAGTAGTTTTATTTTGCCTGGCAAAGTTAAGTGGTTAGGTACAGCTTATAGCAGTAAAATTTTGGAAATATTCAACATTTTTTTTCTACATTATTATATCTTGTACAATAATGATGATTAGTATGTGTAAAACACTGTCCTTCTGCTGTATGAAAAAAATATTTTTACAATTAAAAAATTATTATTTTTTTTTTCAAAATTCAAAATGGTGACAGTCCACTGTGCAGTGATGATGCGTTTCCCTCATAACTCATAATCTTGTTACATTTTCACGTTCTCTCTCTTTTATTTTATTGCTGAAACTCATGTTTACAATACCATGCTCTTTCAACTACATTCCTTAATAAATAATTTTTTTTTTTATTTTGTATTAGAAGAAAATACTGATATTTGACCATTTTTAAGTGAATTTATTTCTTATCAGACAATCTATCAAAGGTAGAGAAGTGATCTTGCATAATATTGTACATATGACATGCGTAAATTACACACGAAATGTTCATCACCGAATGTTGGATAGTTTTCGAGTTATGTGTGAAACGCTTCATCACTGCACAGTGAATTGAATTTTCGGGAAAAACAATACTAAATAGTAAAAGTATTTTGTTTTCATATAGCAGAAGGACAGTGTTTTAGACATACTAATTTTCGTTATTGCACAAGATACAGTAATGGAGGAAAAAATGCCTAGTAGTTTTATTTTGCCTAGCAAATTTAAGTGGTTAGGTACAGCTTAGAGCAGCAAAATTTTGGAAATATTCAACATTTTTTTTTACATTATTGTATCTTGTACAATAATGAAAATTAGTATGTGTAAAACACTGTCCTTCTGCTGTCTGAAGAAAATATTTTTTACGATTAAAAAATTATTTATTATTTATTTTTTCAGAATTCAAAATGTTGGCAGTTCACTGTGCAGTGATGAAGCGTTTCCCTCATAACTCATAATCTTGTTAACATTTTCACGTTCTCTCTCTTTTAGTTTATTACTGAAACTCATGTTTACAATACCATGCTCTTTCAACTACATTCCTTAATAAATAATATATATATATTTTTTTTATTTTGTGTTAGAAGAAAATACTGATATTTGACCAATTTTAAGTGAATTTATTTCTTATCAGACAATCTATCAAAGGTAGAGAAGTGACCTTACATGATATAGTCCACACCTGTGGAGTAACGGTCAGCGCGTCTGGCCGCGAAACCAGGTGGCCCGGGTTCGATTCCCGGTCGGGACAAGTTACCTGGTTGAGGTTTTTTCCGGAGTTTTCCCTCAACCCAATATGAGCAAATGTTGGACCCCGGACTCATTTCACCGGCATTATCACCTGCATCTTCATCTCATTCAGACGCTAAATAACCTAAGATGTTGATAAAGCGTCGTAAAACACCTACTAAAATAAAAAAATAAAAAATACAGCATATTGTAGAAATGACATGCATAAATGCACACAAAAAATTTCATCACAGAATGTTGGGTAGTTTTCGAGTTATGTGGGAAACGCTTCATCACTGCACAGTGAATTTTGAAAGAAAAAAAAAAGTAAAAAAAGAATTATTTTCATATAGCAGAAGGACAGTGTTTTACACATATTAATTTCCATTATTGCACAAGATACACCAATGGAGGAAAAAAGTGTTGAATATTTCCAAACTCTTACTGCTGTAAGCTGAACCTAACCCCTTGAGGCCATGGCCATATGTCCTTCTCTTCCACGGTTTGAATAATATATAGAGTTATTCAAAAGTAAGTTCCCATTTTGAAACAGCTGTATCTTCTGTACATATCAGCAGTTTGGCTTCATATAGGTACCATTGCTGTTTAGGTTTGGAGTTTTTTTTATCTATGCGTGTTTCGTTGCTATGGTAACTGTTTTACATTTGTATATGGAATAATTGTTCAGAATACAAACGGCAATATTATAGAAGATTAATTTTAATTAGTTTTATCTTTACGAGTTCCGATTGGCTTCCTTTAGTGCGATTACGAATTCAGTAGACAATATGCACATGAATTGAAAGATATCTAATGTTATATGGATTAAGAAATAGACAGATGAGGCACATTTCGAATTGAGCGGAGGTGTTAACACTCATAATTACAGGATATGAGCAGAAGATAATCCGAACACAATTGACACTTACAGAATTGCACTTCTTGTTTAAAGAAAGGATGCTTCCGATCGTTAAAATTGATCAGAGAGACAAAATTGATATATTTTTGTAAATTTGAAAGTTCAAGCTTTCAGATTTTAGCCTATAAAAATAAAGAAAAAAATTTTTTTTTCTGAATCATAGAGCGTATTTTTAATCTCAGCACTGAGCAATCTGATGGCGTCACGATGTTCCGAATTTCAACGATGACGTCACTGATGCTCCACCGGTGTCGCACAGGTTCCATCAGCTTGCAGAGGTGGTGGCAGTCTCCATCGGTGAATCTTATTGGTTCTTGTATAGGGCGAGAATTAGCAGACGAATGACATCGTGTACTGTTGTGTCAGGGCGGTGTGTTCTGCTTTGGTTCTGCTGTATTGTTTGTAATGAGCACAACGTAAAAACAATATGTTAATGGCTTATGAGCGAACATGTCAACGGACCAGTTATTACTACTGGTTCAAGAAATAAATTGTTTACGCTCTTTTTTTTTTTAACGAGATGGCAGTACGGAAATTTCGCAAGATCTTGCTAGCGTAGCACAGACAATAACTTGTACAGCCGGCACGATAGCCATCGAATCTTCCAGCAGTTTTGTTCCTATTTTTGCTGCAGCGTGACGTCATTGTTGTCCACCGTTCCGGTGAGATTCGGAATACGCTGATAGTAAAATCATAATTTCGGAGGGCATACGTTGTGTCAATGTAGGCATTGGCCGTTTTTAGTGAATACTCATTTGTTATATTACAACATCAGAAATGTCCATAAAGAAGAGAGGGAGGAGTAATAACTTTTCGAAACTCAAAAACATTACTGGAGCTAATCTCAAAAAAATATAAAAATAATCTAAAATAATATCAAATCAGTTGCAAGGAAATTTTATGCAACAAGCAAAATGGAAAGACTGTGGATTTACGCTATTCCATTGTCTTCAAATGTAATATTTAATAAAAAATTTGTTATTAATATTGTTACTTGCTGTATTTGAGACAACCGAAGAATGGTTAGAATTTTCTTTAATAGATAAACATATTATTTAAATAATTAAAATATGAACTAAATAGGCTTACCTATCAGTTGGAAATTCTAAATCATCTTCTGTACTCTTCAAAATATCCATTGCTTGGATTTGCTTAGCCTAAACCGCATTTGGAACCTGTTTCGTCCATTATATATTTCGGAAAATATCCTCTTGGTAAGAAACCATATACAAACAAGAAATTAGCATTTTTAAATAACAAGTTCATAATTCTCCTCAACATTATGAAAATTATCGTTATTAATGCAGGACTAATTATTTAAATGATCAAATATTGGCCAATTCACTTAAAATACTGTTTAATAAGAGCTTGAAGCTCAATTTATGTTGGCGAAATGCATTGACTCTTTAAGCGTCCTTTAAAAAGGCTTTAGGTAACAGTTAAAGCTAAATATGTTTCGTGGAATAGACCCTAAGTCAAACGCCGTGCAATTGTTTCGCCAGTAGGCGCTGCTGGTTCGTACGAGCATCGAAATTTAACTTTGGGTTTAAAATTGACTTAAATTCCACATGTCATGGTATCAACTAAGCCTTCTGCTGAACAAATGCTGTTTTCTGAATGAGGTTAGACACGTAATGTGAACATCCTATTACTAATACACGAGCCACAATTTGAGGCGACAACTCGGTTCGACGATATGCGAGAAAGTGACGGCAAAAAGACACGTAATGAAGTGCGTATCTTGCGTACATAAATTCTGTGGTTCAGTGCAAGAACCCTGTAACTCTTACAAAGCTTGTTATTAGAAAATCAAAATAAAAAAAATTGAGGGATACGGAAGTAAAACATAGTAAGTGACGTTTTAGTGTTTTGAAGTTATTACGTAGGTAAACATTTCTTTATATGCAACAATTTGTATAGTTACAAGGAAAGAAAAATCTGTATACTTCTGCCATTTATAGAGATGTTGGAAATATAACTACTGCATTAGACGCAGAATGTAAGATACCATATTATACATGGGCATCGTTTTATTTTTACTTCAATTTTTATTGTACCTGAGTTTTTGAATGTACTTCACTTCCACCCCTTCTACTAATGAAGTTCCAACTCCACACAGAACCAAGACCGCAGATGGTAAGCAGTACTGAGTTACTGAGTATAGTACGTTCCAGAAGTATGTTCGCGTTTTCCAGTGACGAAAGAGTTTTCAATATTGAATCATATTTTCGCACAGGTACTGTCCGTTTGCCTACGTCGCATCCCGATTTCCCCCATCTGCTTCTGCTCGCCCCTCTGTAAAAGCTGGGCTGTCTTAGCTCTTTTCTGAAAACATTAATTTCTCATAGGAATTGAACGTTTACGTAATATTATACAGCTGTTTAATTTAACTTAAATAAAAGGGTCTCGTTAAGTAATTAACTGTCAGGTGATTTCCTCCCTTTCTACAATCCTGCGGCATAACCACTTGGACGGACAGTAGGTAGCATGTCTGAGTAATTTTATATTTTCGGTTCGGGCAGAAGTGAAGATTGAATTTACAGTACGTAGAGAAGGTACACAATTATTTCAACATGAGTTACTAGTACGAAGGACGAAACTGGCAATTGGAATTAGATGCAATAGTCTATAGTGCGATAATATGCACAAAAGAACTGAAGCCTGTATCGAAATGAACGGCCACCATTTTCAAAATTGTGTTTAAATATTTATATTATGATTATTTTTCAGTTTAACGTCTTTCTCTAAATTGTACGCTAATGTGCTGTAGACAGTATAATATACACTGCATAATGAATACGTTCACATGGATAACTCACTTCGTGAGTAAAACCACTTATTCTTAATACAGTACTGTACCTTCATTAAAGAAAAACCTAGTGAAAATTATCAAACTCAAAATCGCGATATTTCCTAGTTTACGTAAATGATGAACTACTTTTCTTCCTTCCTATACCTAGTAGAGTGATTTGTGTTTTACGCCAGTATCATCGAACTCCAGTCTTGGAGGGGGGAGCAAGCGGTGTTTCCGGTTCTCTAAAGGTATAGACAGGTTAATATTAAAAATGTTAGTAAAAATAAAATGATGTCCCTGTAGTATTTTTATTAGTATTTATTTATTTAACCTGGTAGAGATAAGGCCGTCAGGCCTTCTCTGCCCCTCTACCAGGAGATTCCAACTACAATATGAACAATAAAATTACAATTAGTGTTAAATTTATAATTACAATAAAATAACATTACAATTAATATTAAATTTACAGTTACAATTACAATTAAATCAAAATACGAAAAGATTACCTGAATAATTAAAGCTAGATAATTTATCATAGAGAAACAAATAATATTTTATATTTACTGAATTAAAAATTAAATCTAGAATAACAAAATTGTATAGTGATGAAATTACTGAATATTGAAATATTTTGTGATAGATTAAAGAAACTATTTACAAGAAATCAATTACTGACGAAGTGCCTAGTAAGTTTTCGTTTGAATTCAATTTTATTTCGACAGTCCCTGATGCTAGCAGGTAGCGAATTCCAGAGTCTTGGCAGGGCTATTGTACGCTATACATATCATTTTTTTTGGCCCAAATGCCAGTTGCCATGTTTTACGCCCGAGCCTCTCAATTGTAAGGTAGTACATAATTATTGTAAAACATTATAAATAATGTTTTATATAACGACGCTTACAACTGCCGAAGTTATATCAGTGTCGCCTGTGTGCCGGAATTTTGTCCCACGGGAGTTTTCCTACATGCCAGTAAATCTATTGATGTGAGCCCGTCGCACTTAAGCACACTTGCTATTGACCTGGGCCGGCATCGAACCCGCAACTTCGGGCACAGA
This sequence comes from Periplaneta americana, assembly GCF_040183065.1. NCBI lineage: Eukaryota > Metazoa > Arthropoda > Insecta > Blattodea > Blattidae > Periplaneta > Periplaneta americana. The sequence continues at coordinate 35,193,955 of NC_091121.1, read as the reverse complement.
AGGCCAGTACTATACCGACTATGCCACACAGGCCGACTATACAATTGCAATGCAGTAAGTTGTCATCTCTTATGTGGATACCTAGACCTATACAACAGTCACAATAAGAGAGATCGAATTGTATGTTGATAAGTGAATTATAGCTATATGACATTGTAACGCACTGTAGCCAAATGAATGAATGAGATAGATAGATAGATAGATAGATAGATAGATAGATAGATAGATAGATAGATAGATAGATAGATAGATAGATAGATAGATAGATAGATAGATAGATAGATAGATAGATAGATAGATAGATAGATAGATAGATAGATAGATAGATAGATAGATAGATAGATAGATAGATAGATAGATAGATAGATAGATAGATAGATAGATAGATAGATAGATAGATAGATAGATAGATAGATAGATAGATAGATAGATAGATAGATAGATAGATAGATAGATAGATAGATAGATAGATAGATAGATAGATAGATAGATAGATAGATAGATAGATAGATAGATAGATAGAGAGACAGACAGACAGACAGACAGACAGACAGACAGACAGACAGAGAGATAGACAGATAGATAGACAGATAGATAGATAGATAGATAGATAGATAGATAGATAGATAGATAGATAGATAGATAGATAGATAGATAGATAGATAGATAGGTAGGTAGGTAGGTAGGTAGGTAGGTAGGTTAGGTTAGGTAGGTAAGGTAGGTAGGTAGGTTAGGTAGGTAGGTAAGTAGGTAGATAGGTAGATAGATAGATAGATAGGTAGGTAGGTAGGTAGGTAGGTAGGTAGGTAGGTAGGTAGGTAGGTAGGTAGGTAGGTAGGTAGGTAGATAGATAGATAGATAGATAGATAGATAGATAGATAGATAGATAGATAGATAGATAGATAGATAGATAGATAGATAGATAGATAGATAGATAGATAGATAGATAGATAGATAGATAGATAGATAGATAGATAGATAGATAGGATTATAAATAGAAGGTTTAGATTCTTATTAATAACACGAGATAGTTTTCCAGCCTCGTCATCCGCTAAATGGCTAAGGCTGTGTTTACGTCAGTCTTTCTTTAACGTAAGGCTTTATTATATGAATTTCACGCTCCGTTAAACATTTATCACGTCACAGCTCCTATGACAGTCAATCGCGCTGTAATTTATTGTACATATTCAGTTAATAAAACCATTATTAAGGTTACTGTCTGACTCTCCCTCGTACAAATGTTGCAGCTATAATTTGATGCCATTTTTACAGCATTATAACAAATTTTTTAGGATTGCTTCAAGTTGTGAGGCATAACTTTTAACTGGATAGTTTTTTTTATTTACTCATCATCATATAGGCCTATCTCCTCTGATTGAGTTTCTGGCTGATATGTACAGTACATCTATTATCAGGCAGTATATCTCACTTGACGATATGTGTCAGAGGAAGAACAATTGTTTGTATGCATCTGAAGTCTGATTAGTGGGCGATGTATGCAGTGAGGGGGGGGGAAAGGAACTGGCCAACCTACCCCTTTATCTCCTGGCCTAGTTGCCTCATAAGTGGTCCCTTCTTGGTATCGTTTGTGAGGTTCAGACCTATCTTCGGACTTTTGACTTAACAACATCATATACCTTGTAAAAAAAAACTTAAATTAGCATATCGTCGTTGTTCCTGCAATAACTCCTATATGACATAGTTATCGAGTTTCAGATTTTTGCTCTATTAAATAATTTAAATAGTGATACAGCAAATAATAAAATCTCCTATACAGTTCCGGAAAAATTAATAGTAACTCGGTTATTTCAAGATCACCAGTAGTTCAGGAGACACTGATGAAGACGTAAAATCACGTCGAAACGGGCCATCTGTCGAAGGTATATTACCTTTTTTAAAAATTTTAACACTTTTTAACGTGTGATTATGTAATTTTATGTTTTTAACAAACAAAGTGTTAACGTGAACTTTAATCAATGGTTTTTTCCTCCGGATTAAGTTATATCATGTTTTAGGCTCAATTGTATAAAACTCCCTGACTAAAGATCAACTTTGATCAAAGATCGAAAAGTAAACCGAGTTCAGACACTTCTTCTATTGTATAAAACTTTTCTGCGATCAAATTTCCTTGGTTCAAATGCAATCTAAGTTCACGTGAAAAGGATTTGGCAACATCGCATAAGGATTTGGCAACATCGCATAAACAGGTGAAATACGTGATGCGCGGACCATGTTATACAGGTTTGTTCAGTGTTGCCAATCTAGCGATTTTAAGTCTTTTTCAACAACAATTTCTTTTAACTTTTATATTGCTTAAATAGGGATTTAGTGACCTTTTTAGCACCCCATAGTGACAAAATTTAATCATTCTTTGTTGATAATGAGAAATCTAGCGACTTTACAACTACTTTCTGGCGACTTTCCGTACACTCTGTTGGAGACACTGGTTTTTTGTGCAATGTAAATAATGGCGGACAATAAGAAGAAGGTTGACTGTTCTCCAAGTTGTTATCATGTTATGGTGTTTGATACTGCTAAACATAATAAAGCTTTATAAAACGACAATTTTCGTTTAGTAATACAGTTAATTGAACATTTATGAATGTATCTATCATATCCATTAATAATTAATGGTTGTTATAAACATAATATAATTATAGGTTATGTTATTTGATATTGCTGAACACGATAGAGCCTTATAAAATATAAGAATGTTTGTGTATTAAGGCAAGAAATTGAAAGAAATATATATAAATGTACCTAACATATCTATTAATATTAATAATAATGGATATTTTATTTTCACAATCTATCACTCGTATAGTTCAAACAGAAAAGAAATAACTGAACTTGGATCATCTAACTTAATCGGAGAAATTTCTTCAGTCAAAGTTGACTTTAGTTTGAGACAAATTAATCTCAGATTAGACTTTATACAACACAAAATTCCAAGTTCAGCTGAAATAAGGATCAATTTAACCTATGATCTAAGATTAAATGGTTTATACAATCGGGCCTTAATGTGACAGGTGTTTGGAAAGTAATGCAATCTATATATTTTCTGAAAGGTTGTTTTATTTCCTTTCTAGTGGTATGTAACAACTTCATTTATAGCTGTTTGCATGACAGTCTGTCTATCATTTGTTAATTGAAAGCACAAGACCAAAATTTTGCATTTTACGAGTTAGTGTGTATGCTTCTCTCTTTTTAGTCATTGTCTACAAATGTTTCTGAAGAGCATACAGCTATTGATTCCTACTTTCTGTTCCTTCTTGTCTGTTAATAATCCCTGTGGATGTCATAGGAATGTTTCGTTATTACCTGTGGTGTATTTCTGATTGAAAGAATTTTATTGACGAATTCTAATAAAAATGGTAGAAAATGTGATATAACACCACAGTAGCGGCCGGTGATCGAAATCCTTGGTGAGGCCAGATGCAAAAGTTTAAGTGCCTGCGATAGGAAATGTTTGTTTATGATATTAGTTATTATTGTTATTATATTATTAATATCATTATTACTGTATTATTATTGTTATTAATATTATTACTATTATTAGTCTATTCTCATTACTATCAATGAAAAATAATAATTTCGCTCACCAAATAAGCTGTTATGCTCTGAGTTTCAGTGATTGTTTCGTGTGTTGAAGCATCCCATATTATGTGTTGAAATTCCTCTTTCTTTCTTTTCTTTTTATTTTTTTCCTTTGACAGCAACAAACAAGGCCAAGAGAAGTTTATTTTGCATCACATTACCACATAATCATTTATGTTGCCCATACCAGGATGCAATAGAAACTCGCGTTTTAAGATTATGTGTCAGAAAAATTATCAGCGATGTCGTATCTCGGTAGTCTCTATCTTTATTTAAAACTTCCTTTCTTTTAGTATTATTTCTTCTCGAAAAAGGACACTCTAACAATGAGTTAACTGCATCAGCATTATTTCTCTCATTTGTTTCTATTTATATTTTCCTGAAATACATAACAACATTGGCCCAGATTCACTACTGTATATACTACGAAGTACAATAGTACAACACCCTCGCTTAAGTCATAAACTAAGACAAAAGGAGAGAGAGAATAGAGTGGGTCTCTGCCTGCCAAAGAGCTGGAATTTTGTTATTTATGGCCTAGTTAGGAATACAAGTCACCACTGCTATTCCCACCCCTACTCTACCTTTGAGGCCGGCACATGGATGGGACGAGTGAAACCTGACCAGGCCAGACGAATTGTGCCTCAGCTGCAACGTTTTAAGCGTAAACTCAAAGCCCGCGAAAGGACATGAAATGCATTAAGCCAGACCCGGCACGAACGATTCTGGCCTCAGGAACAAATTTTACTGCAAAACAGGTCTATATACATCACAAGCCAGACCCGGCACGAGCGATCCCGGCCTCAGGAACAAATTTTACTGCAAAACAGGTCTATATACATCACAGTTTTCAAATGCTTCTACAGCGATATATGCTTCATTCAAATAACTAATAGATTATATAAAAACACAAAATTTGATTTCAGTTAAGCCAAGTGACTGAGGCCCGGCCTCACTTGCCTCAGTCAATCAGCCGCCACTGTAACACCAAGAAAGTCTACACAGATTGTGACATTAAGTGAATGTGGAAAAAGTAATCATGAAATAGCTCAAATTGAGGGAGTGCATAAAAGTACATTTGGGAGAAGTTCGCTAAGTTTCGAGACAGGGGTGCTGTTATGTGTGGTAGAATGGGAAAGCGTAGTAGAAAAGTGAAAACTTCAGCCAGATCTGCTTTGCGTCATTTATGTTTGAAGACAGATTTGCTACCTCGGAAGAGCTTATGGAAAAATGGAAGGAAACTTCTGGGGTTAATATTTGTTCTAGAACTGTAAGGAATAAATTGCGAAAATTTGTTTCCTAGCCAAGAAGAAACAATGCTCACCTAACAACAAAGTATGAACTAGCCCATAAATGAAGTTGTTATATACCATCAGAAAGGAAATAAAACAAGCTTTCAGAAAATATATAGATTGTATTACTTTATAAATACCTGTCACATGAAAACATGATATAACTTAATCCGAAGGAAAAAAAACCGAGTTGCTATTAATTTTTTCGTCCCTGTATGTAATTATGTTTCTTTCTTTCGAAAATGTAAGAATTCACAATCCCCTAAGTACGGCTGCCATAGGATGAATAAATGTGTTTTTTATTCCTACTGAAAAATTGTTTATTTTGCACATAGGAGTTATTGCAGGAACAACGACGATATGTAGATCACATAACTCATTTGCATATTATGCTAGAAATCTTAAATTTTCAGCAATTTCACACCTCTGTTACGTTAAAAGTATATTGTTACTCCGTTAAGGGTGATGCGTGAGAGGGGTTGAAATCTAAAATGCAATAAACACTGTTTTAAACATCCCCCTCAATATGTAAATTGACTTGCTTTATGATTAAATTAAATTAATTCAAATTAATAATTACTTATTCTGAAAATTTTTGAAATTAAAATTCTGGAGTGACTTTTAAGTAGATATGTACTAAGTATGTACAACTTGCTAACAAATTCTTCAAGCTGCAGATTAGTTCAGTACGATTCCTGCGTGGGAGAGTGGCGTGGTAAGTGGGCGCTTTCGATTCTAATCCCTGGAGGAGTAAACACATGTATCAAGTGTTAACTCCAGTGGGCTACATAAGTGCCATAGCGCTAAGTGTCCTCGGAGACCTGAGGTTGTGTATTTGCAGCACTCAAGAGCAAACACTTAGTGCGATGGTTGATTGGTCTAACGCCACCCAGCAAGTGCTTCTTCTTTCTTTCTCATGAACATCTAAACTCTACAGAAAGTTTGTCGCCGACAAGGGAAATAAGCAAGTGCACTAGTAAAAGTGACTGTTCTCCTCATTTCATCTGATTATATTGTCACGCCACTTCCTTGAAGACATTTCCTCGTCTAAAGGAAACATCGTGAGAACCGGGTGAAGCGAGTCAAGTTATTCACAAAGAGGGAAGGATGCTCTCAAAATAATGTTTTTAAGTTTCTTTTATACCCAGAAATACATAAAAGGAAATGTAAACAAATTTAATGATATTTATTTTAACATCAAATAAAGCTCCATATATTACGGATTACAGCGGGTTCAATAAGCACAGAACAAAAATATTGTGACTTTTAATTCACAACAATAATGTTACTTTTATTTACAACAAGAATAACTTTCTATAACTGAATTTAAACACTCCCGTCAACAATGGGTATTTCACTCCACACAGCAACACACTATTCGCTATTGCACTCCACAGACGACAATGAGAATTCACTTGAATGATTGAGAATAACAATGTACTCCTAATCTCAACTAATGTTCACAAAGCACTATTTACAAAACAAAACTGTCAGTTCTGAGTTCACAGTTCCTTTTCCTTGGCTAGTTATTCTAGCTCATTCACTCAAGTTCACAGTATATCGAACCCAAGACTTCCAGAGACAGTCCACTGAACGTCGAACTCAAGAATTTCGGATAAAGTTCACTGCACAATGAACCAAAGACTCCTGGGCGTATTGCTTCCGCCTGGGCGCTGCTACAGTTACTCATGTTCACTCACGTCGAACCAAAGCCTCCTGGTCTCGTTGCTTCCGTCTGGACGCTCACTGCTGCTTCACAAAACTAACTGAACACTGAATTGCTCGCGCTTTTATTTTGTTAGTAAATCACACTTTCCAGAAACTACTATTTCGAGAACAAACTCGGTACAACAATCGGTTCGCGTGGCTTTTCGAAACTTCCATCTTCCCCCCTTTCCTTCGCACCACACCGCACATCCCCTTGCATTAGATGCGTGCCTAACTTCCTTTGCCGCGCATAGCGAACGCCGATCTCGCCCTTCTTCTGCCGGACGCGTGTTCAACGACATTCCAGCATGGTTGCCACAAAATTGTAACTTTTATACAACACTGTGACTTTTATTTCTACCTTTAACCACACACCCGTAAACGATATGTATTCCACTCAACACAGCAACACAGCAATCGTTACTACACTCCACACAGCGACAATGACAATACGCGGGTATTATTGGAAAGAACAACAATGTACACCTAATTTCGACTAATGTTCACAAGCACTATGTGCCGAACAAAACTGTCAGTTCTCAGTTCACAGTTCGCTCGCCTTGGCTAGTTCTTCTAGCTCACTCACTAAAGTTCACTATACGTCGAACCCAAGCCTTCCAGATACAGTTCACTGCACTTCTAACCCAATACTTCCAGATAGAGTTCACTGCACTTCGAGCCCAAGACTTCCGGATACGCCGCACTCGCCTGGACGCTTCCACAGTTACGGACCTACTCAAGTTCACTACACGTCGAACCCAAGACCTCCGGACACGTCGCCTTCGCCTGGACGTTGCCACAGTTACGGACTCACTTAAGTTCATTGCACGTCGAACTCAGACCCCTCAGATCCTCTGGATACGTCTCTGCTGTCCAAGACAAGACTTGAAGGCTGACTGAAGACTAACTCTCTCGCAGCTGACTGACTTACTCTCGACAACTCACGGTGTTATTTATTCAACACGATCGTCTAGAATGTTCTGCGTTGCGAAGCCTCTGGAACCCACAACACTCGGTCTCAAGATGCTTCCTTACTTCCGTTCTTTTCGCTCCGCGCCAGGACCGCACTTTTCTTTCCCCTCGCTCCGTACTGCGCTACAACGCCTACCGAAACCCGAGTTCCGCTTCCTCCCGCCTTCCTTCTCGCCAGACGTGCGCGAAACTCCCCGACACGACCAGAATATTCCAGACGAATGCCACAATATGGAATGGAAGTGAAATAACCCTGCAGATTTTTAGAGCTAATAGCTCATGTTATATGTAACAGAAAAATGTAATATCATATTGGTGGAAAGTTCGAAGTTTTCTCAGAAAAAAATTGTTTCTTCACAAATGTGTAACACCCTTTTATTCGGCAACTATTGCGAGTAAGATCGTGATTTTTGTCCATATCGATAGAAAATCTAATAAAGAATCATTTATGCCTCTGGCGTATTTCAATAATATCAACGATTTCGCGTAAATTTAGTTTAAACATCACTAATTTCAAGTCATTGAACAATGCAACAAGATTGCAACATTTTAACCAGAGACGAATATTCGCGTATTGAGACATACCTGAGTTCATTGACCTCTTACATCTGTTTTACGAGGAGAAAGAGGACTGTGTTAGCGACGATGTTGCAGACTGCTGAAACTTCCAACACAGTATTCGAATTAACCGTGCAGTTAACCACATAACGTCATATAGTGTTTCTATTCATTTAAGTGTACTCTATCGCCCCTTTCAATCCGCAGGATTATTTCACTTCCATTCTGTGTCTATTCACAAAATAATTTTACTAACAAAATACCATTTGTATTACGGTATTACTCAACACAGGCTAAGAATGAACATTTGGTTCAAAACTAAAGTAAGTAAAATATCTTTATTTTCAATTATATTTGCTATTATTATCACAAAATTTAATTTTTGTGTTTATCATCAACACATCTATTGCGCATTTTTACTGTCTTAAAATCCCATTGTTCACTGCAGAAAAATAAGACACACCAACTGCTCTTATTGTCATTCATTCTACACTGTTTTCTAATTAGATGCACCAGAAAGTTCTCCATCTACTCGACTAGAATCAGTTATAATATCGATAAATAGAGTTTGTGCGAGATCATGCGTATTTGCTTGCTTTCCGAACAAAACCAATACGCGGTAAGTGTGAAATACCACATTCAGTATTCCCAACGTAACACACATAACAATTTCCCTCTTCTTACTGCTTAAGCGCCATATTCATTTTACTGCTTTAGGCTTTTAACATATTATTTTTAGAGACGTTTAACATAGTAATAAATATAAATTTGAAACTTACCACTGCAATTTCACCTAAATTGCACTGTTAATTATTGTTTTTAAATATTTGCAAAAATTAAGTAAACTCTACAACACCATAAAAGTTACTGCATTTGTAATGCAAGTAACATTAAGGAAGCCGTGAAAAAATCAACAAGATTCCAGATGCGGATGTTATTACTGCAATATGTTATATAAATTATATTGTTAAAATATTAAAATGAAAAATAAATCATTACATAACCTTACCGTTTGTTTTAAGTTCGCATTTATAGACTGGGAGAAAAAAAAGACAGACGTATATCACGGCCTGCTGGAATATAGTAAACACAGAAAATATTTTATAGCAACAATGTTGAAGATAGACATTTTAGTTTTTAAAAGTTGCCGTCATTGAACAGAAACCAAGATGGAGATTTCTTTACAACTAATTAGAAATTCGTCTTTCAGGTATGTAATAAACGGTCTTCGCACAAAATAATGTACGATACACGAGCGGTATGTTTGCTTTCATGTTCTCGGAAATTAAAAAAGCTCAACTGCGTTTCGCTTTTTCAATCTTTTTCTCGAATATGAAAACGTCAACATACCGCTCTTGTAACGCATATTACTATTTTGCACTATCGTGCATTTTGTGTTACGCCTTGAAAGTTAGAATTCCCACAGACACTTGTTGCTAGGAAACAATTCTTCATAACATACAACTATACTGGAATAGACTCATTACAGCGCACTTATTGTTACTTAGTTGCCATTACACTGCAGTTTTGTGAAGGCTTTGGAATAATATTGCTCTGAATTTTCAATGCAAATTATATTGTATTTGCAATTTAAAAAAATGATAATGAAAAATAATTGTACACTACACGTTTGTTTAGTGCATTACGAAATCGAGGAAAATTTTGAAAAACTCAATTTCCACGAATTTGTAAAAATCACTTCCCAACTTTGTATCGTAATATACAGGGGTTTCATTTTACTTTTACTTCAATTTTTATTGTACCTCAGTTTTTGAATGTACTTCACTCCCACCCTTTCTAATAATGAAGTTCAACCGTCCTCCACACAAATCCAAGACCGCATATACAGTCATAGTAGCCTTACAGTCATAGTAAACAGTACGTTCCAAAAATATGTTCGCGTTTTCCAGTGACGAAAGAGCTTTCAATATTGCATCATTTTCGCACAGGTACTCTCGTCCATTTGCCTACGTCGCATCCAGGTTTCCTCCACCTGCTTCTATTCGCTCTTTTCTGAGAACAGTAATTTCTGTTAGGAATTGAACGTTTACGTAATAATATACCCATACAACTGTTTAAAATAACTTAAATAAAAGGACCTCGTTAAGTAATTAACTGTCACGTGATTTGCCCCTTTCTACGATCCTGCGATGTAACCACTTGGACGGACCGTAGATAGCATGTCTGAGTAATTTTATCTTTTCGGATCGGGCAGAAGTGAAGACTGAATTTACAGTACGTAAGGTATTCTTTTACAAAGTAGGTACAGAATTATTTCTACATGAGTTACTAGTACGAAGGACGAAACTGTCAATTGGAATTACACACATTAGAACTGAAGCCTGTATCGAAATGAGCGCCCACCATTTTCAAATATGTGTTTAAATATCCATATTATGATTATATTTCAATGTAACTTCATTTTCTATAGTGTACGCTAATGTGCTGTAGACAGTATAATATACACTTCATTATGAATACGTCCGCATGGACGCTCAGTTCGTGAGTAAAAACGCTCATTGTTAATACTGTTCTGTATTTTCATTAAACAAAAACCTAATGAAAATTATCAAACTCAAAAGCGTGATATTTTCTAGTTTACTACTTTTCTTTCGTCCTCCAATTAATAATAATAATAATAATAATAATAATAATAATAATAATAATAATAATGGTTTATTTTAACTGGCAGAGTTAAGGCCATTCTGCCTTCTCTTCCACTCAACCAGTGCGATACAAGAATACAAAATTACTATATTGCTAAGGAGCAAAACATAATTAATATAATACAATACAATACAATACATAACAATTCTTTTACCTTCCCAACACTCCAATGAAATAATTATGTACTAATAATAACATTAATAATAGTCATACCTAAATATAATTAATTCATTGAACTCGATTATGATTATAATTACAACTACAATTTTTCTGCGTCAGTAAGAAATTGTTTAGCTTTGTCTTGAAAGTAGTTGTTGTCTGGCAGCTCCTAATCTTCTGAGGTAGAGAATTCCATTCACGAGTGACGGAGACAGTGAAAGAGGATGAATAGTGGGATGTTGTATGGGGAGGAATTTCTATACCTAGCAAAGTGATTTGTTTGTATAGTACTCCAGTATCGTCGAATTTCAGTCGTCGACAGCGATAGCAAACGGTGTTTCCAGTTCTCAACCGTTGATCCACAGGTATAGCCAAGTTAATATTATAAATGTTAGTAAAAATAAAATGATGCCCCTGTACTATTCCATACGTCCATATTTTGTACGGACAGATCGTATTTTAAGACCTGTGGCCGTTTTTCCCCTGTAGCCTTCATTATTTCTTTTATTCAACGTCCGTCCTTACATTTCAAATATATTCGGATAATGTTTTTTGGTGTTATTATTACTATTATCATCATCATCATAATCATCATCGTTATAGCACAGTCTAGTATATACAGTCACGAAGCTTGAGTTTATGAGGGTACTAGGAACAGTAGACTGTGCAGGTACTATTTCCCATTGTCTGTAATGAGGCGATAATAGCGATCCTAGTGGTTAGCAACTATCTGTGGATGCATATTTACGACATATTGAGCTTCGTGACTGTATGTACTAGACTATGGTTATAGTGACTTGCTTATGGTTTAGTTATTAAGTAGCCTACTTCATAATTTGTAGCTTTATGTACATAGATCTGAGAAATCTGGTGTTTCCTCTTTAAAACTGTCAGGAGTTACTTTGATTCTTAAGGAAAACATATTTAGTTCCAGAATTTTGTGACAAATATCTCGGTAAAGTTAAATGAGTTTATTCGCTAATGAAGAAATGGGTGTACAAAATAAGAACCCATTATCGTGTTGAGACTGCTGGCATTGTGGGGGAGGGGTGCAGGCGCGAAGCACAAGGCGGATTTCAATACTGGAATTAGGTGACGTTAGCGCTTGAGAAACGTTTACGAAGAAAATAACTTCAACCCCCCCCCCCCGGACTTTTCTTTCTGCTTTCTCACTAACAAAGAAGCTGCTTGATTAAACGAAAACATTCCCGACGCCAAATTAAATCAGAAAATGTTTTTTTCTATTATGTTCACCATCTGTAAACACGAGAAATGTAAACATGAGGACTTGGGTATTCAAAACACTTCACTGAAAGTTAATCAATTATTTCTCAAGTTAAAGCGAGGAAAATTTTCTAAAGAGTTTCCTATCATACTGGATTTATGTTGTACCACCGGTTTTTATGCACGATTTTCTTAATGTTTCTTGCTCTTTATTCAGGAAGATTAAACTTTAATTGCGGATGCATTGTATGATGCCGTCAGGTCAGCGGGGACTACTTTTCACGTTTAATACTTTCCAAACTCGATACATCATTGAAACTTGTCTTTCTTCCATTCAACACCTCTACTTATTTCTGTCTTAAGTCCGTGTCTTTCTCCTTGAGTTACTGTTAGTTTTCTGTTAGTTAAGGGTATTCATTACGTACGTGAACGACCACAAATATTATCAGAAAATTCAGGCTCTAAATTTCTAAAATTTTATAAGGAAATAAACTCACAATTGAACAAAAATTACAAGGTTCCACAACACGACTTATCAGAGCTGAAATATCTGATAAAGGTATAAAAAGGTTACTAATAATATTGTATAGAATTCGCTTTTTTCTTTAAATTAAATTTTCCAAAATTTGAAAATTTTCACACATATTATTTCATAACACCACAACCATTAGCGATAGAATTCTGAAATTTTGTATACTGATTTAAAATGCATTTATGCAAACGGTAGACTGCAATAATGCCCATTTCTTAGAATGTAGAAAAAATTATGTTACAAAACATTATGTAAATTTTAATATATTTTATATAGGACAAATGAAAAATTCATTGTAATAAAATAAACAACTCTACAATGTCATATTGTCATATTGATTTATTGATATAGTTCACAAGTACAAAACTTAATATAACAAAAGATCTATAAACAAATGTAGTTCTACATACTAAATATACAATTTCCTAGACTCATTATTTTATCGCAAATCTCAATAATTTATTGGTTCAAACTTGCACTTACGTCTGGTTTTAATGCATGTTTAAACCAATCGTGATAACCATTAAGACATTAAACCTTATTTTATCTGCTCCTTTTCACAATTTAATTGTAATTATTTAGGTCTTACTTTAATAATAACTTATTATTCCAATTAGGTGATCAGATGTCGACATACTGTAAGTCATGAACCTGAATTAGCTGACTCGATACATTCTATATGTAGGTTGTCTTTATTTTTTACAATATTTCCTTGTCAGCAGAAACGTTTGCGTAACTTCAATGAAGACTACCGCATACCTGCTTAAAAACAAACTTGACAAGTTGCTTACATAATCAACCTCAATTTAGTTTCATTATTGTGTCGCATGTACTCATTATCAATTCATTACTATTATAATGCCTACTAAATTTATTATAAATGCATTATTATTGAAATTAAGACATATTAGTAAAGCAATTTATAAAGTCAAAATTATCTTCTGAACCTTTACTAAATAATATAGCTATCTGAATACATTAATAACTACCTTAATTCTCTATTTTCAATTCTTATTATTTTAAAACCTTGCCGTAATTCTATCTTATTTTCAAAACCTGTCTGCTTATCTAAACTCTACAATGTTATGGTTACCAAATGATGTAACTGCAGATTTTTTTTTTCTTCATACTCTGATAAAACTGGTTTGAAAAATATTATTAATAACTTCTTTTATCAGGTATTTAAGTTCTAATAAGTCTTGTTGTAGTACCTTGTAATTTTTGTCCAATTGTGAGTTAATTTTCTTATAAAATTTTAGAAATTTAGAGCCTGCGTTTTCTGATAATATTTGTGGTCGTTCATGTACATTTACCCTTAATATTTTATTCACTAATAGATGATATTGTTATTTGCATTATTCACAAGTGATGAACTTACTTGTAGATATCTGTTCTCGGGTACTGATTTATTTAAAGGAAATATAATCGTCTCATTTCTTACTACTCGAAAGGCAGCATCTTTTACAAATTCTCAGTTGAGCTGGAACTTACAATCATGAAACAAGTTTCATAACCCGTGTTTTCTTTGCACTAATTTTAAGTGTAGTAAAAGTAACTTATAAAGTGAAACATACATCTAAATACTGTGTAAATCACAAACAATTTGTTTACGTTTGTGGTTAATTAACTTTGAAAGCACACAGGAGAATTTTACGACACTAGTTAAAAGAGCTTACGAGTGTTCTTTTGATTGCAAAATAATGAGGACTGGAACTGGGCCCCTGAAATCTGTTGTGCTCCATGTAATTCTATTAGCTTAACTGGTTGGCTAAACGGATCCCGTCATATGCCTTTTCCAGTTCCAATGATATGCGGGAACTTAAGGATCATTCAACAGATTGCTACTTTCTAAAAACCATAAATCAGAAGATTACAGAGAACTTTTCAGCGAGCTGATTCAGAACTATAACGTGATGGGGTGTCGTGTATCTCTCAAAATAACTTCTTGAATTCTCATCTATTTTTTTTTCTTTCCTCAAAACCTTCGGGTAGTGAGCGACGGACATGAAGAGCGTTTTCATTAGGATTTTTCTGAAATGGAAAGGTGGTACCAGGAAAAATGGAGCCCAAATATTCTGTCAGACTACTGCTGGACACTTAAAACAGATATTTCTCAAGCGAAGCATAGCCTAAAATCTATTTTACATACATTTTAGGTAAATAAATATAATTTTAGGTAAAATGTCACAAGGTATCAATACTAGGAAAGTCTGAAGTACATTTCATATAATTACTCAAAAACCTGGGTGATAGAAAAATTTTGAAAACAGATCTAAAATCAGCACGAAAAATGCTATAAGAATCATCCATTCGTTATCTTTTAACAAAAATATGTTTAATTTTGTTGACCAGTTTAATTAAAAGCATTGCTGGCTTTTGCAATTGTGTAACATTTTGGGACGTTATAATGGATGAAAGTTGAGATTAATGGCGAAGTGCATCAACATCGGTTAAAAACGCAGTAATCATATATTACGAAACGACGGTTAAACAGTAACGGTGGTTAAAATGTAATTTCTGTGCACCATTCGTAATCACCGATTACTTAAACATGGTTAAATGACACCTCATTTAACCAGAGTAAAGTCTATGATGGTACACTGTTTCTACAAAATGACAAAAGGAAAGCATCAATACCGCTGCAAAGATAATAGTCAATGTCTAAAAACGACTGCGCTCACTCCGTTCTACATCGAAATGAACGTAGCCTACATTTTCGCGTTGCATTTGTTTGCCTTTGGGCGTTGTTATATTTGCGAGTTGCATTTCTTGTTTTTCAGTGCTGTTAGGTTAAAATCGTACAAAATAGAAAATTGAATGCAAAAATAACTATATTCCAATATGAGGTTAAAGTATCATAGAATTACTTACTATATTTAAATATATTATATAAAAAAGAAGGAATATCCATAAATTAAAAGGATGGAGAAAATTAGTAGGAATGTGTGTACGACCCAAGACCCCATTTACACCAGGTTACTGTTCATTATCCTAAGATCCATCCATAACCTCTCTTTGTTCAGCCAGTGACATAGAGAAAGAGATATTCAAGTATTCCCTCTTAAAATATAGAAAATAAGTTATATAGAATCGTAATATAAGCAGCCGATCAATAGAAGAAATATGACTGTTTTTTTGTTATTTCAAGTGAGCCATTTGTAGATTTTGATAAACGACATCCCTCCTAAAATTTTCTGTCACCTAATTCCTCGTAAGAAGTCTCTCTTTCCACTAAAGAAACTTCACGCTCACGCTCTATCCAAGTAATTCAAGTACTGTACAATAATAATCGTCTTCGAAATAAACATCTGTGGCTCTGGCCGCCATTTTGCTTTACATGCTCTACTAATCACTGGTTATCTCCTTTAACCGCTCGAATATGGCCGGTTAGAGATTACTGTGGTTAACCTTCTATTTAAGTCGTAACCGAGGTCGATCCACCGTAAAAATGATTAACCAGGGGTTAGGTGACAATTTTAACTAATGGTTACACTAACCGACGTTGATGCACGTGGGCATAAAAGTACATACAGATGTGGACAAATTATTAGACTAAATTAATTATATGTGCAACGAAGCTGTATTTATCGGTAGAAATAATGAACAAAAATGTATTTTGCACAGATATAATGAACAGAAAATTGAGTCATGAGGTTACTAATATTTTGTGAACATTCCCTTATTCTTTATTAACACGTTGATTTTGTCAGGGATGCTGGAAACCAAAGTTTGATACTTTCTTTGAATATCAGCATCATTTAGCCAGACAAAAGACAGTGCTTAAATGAGTCCATGTTTTGTTGTAAGCCTCTTTTTGTTCACTTTCTTCTTCAGTATAGACCACAGATTTTCAATTTCGTTCATGTCCGGTCTTCTTGCAGACCATGGGAGAACATCTTCTGCAGTATATAATTAAAACACACCATATAGTACCAACATAGCCAGAAAAAATATACTTAACCATTGGAAAAATATACCAGAAGATGTAAACTATCATATTTACAACAATAGAGACTCTGTGAATGATACTGATAGTTGATATGACGAATTATATTATGTTTCCAAGAAAACGTTTTAGTCTAATAATTTGTCCACGTCTGTAGATTCAAAACAAGGAATCGCCTTATGATCTACTTCACGCGTGCATAAGTTTTTGACATTTGTTACGGGAACGTTGCAATAAGATCGACGTGAAAGTTCCTGGAAGTGTTGATAGAATTCTTTGCTCTCGCTAAACTCCAATTTCGCCGCATGTTAACAATAATTTATATAGACACGATAATGCAATTTTCTGTTTACTACTTGTGGACATGGTGAATCAGAATATTTAAGTTTATTATGGTGACAAGTCAAATAAACTTCGACAGTGTGTAGAGTGCATTGTATTTTAGAACGGCTTAGCTGGAAGAAAATGTTTCATTTTGAATTAATTTTATCAACGATGCTTAACGAATAATGTGCAGAACTATATCGCTTAAGCAATGGGCTGAAAGACACGCAACTTTAACAACCACATGGTGTCTGAATATTCTCATGCGTAATAGAAAATTCACCAATAATAGGAAATTGCTTAAAATATGTTTTTTTTTTTTAATTTCAACAGTGCATATTTCGTTATTTTATTTTCAAATTTATTTACAATTTACATTTGAATTGAATACATATGAATAGATACCCGAAATGAGCATAATGCTCGTGCTCGGGTATAGTCCAGTAGTCTACATAAATTTTACAGGGTTCAAATAATAATGCTGATGATATAAATAATAGTAACAATAATAATAATAATAATAATAATAATAATAATAGAATAATCGTGACAGAAATGATACAAAGATTGTAATACAAAATAATTAATTAATTAATAATAATAATAATAATAATAATAATAATAATAATAATAATAATAATAATAGTGATAAAAAAAATATTTGCAATAATAAAATACGGACGGATAAAATAAAATATAAAACCACTAGCGAGAGTTAACACAACTTAAATAAGCATATAATAACCGGAATAAATGCCAAACTCGAAAATCAACAGAAAAGTTCGTTGTATCGCAGACGACAGCAACCGCCGTATTGACATTGTGTTGTGCATTAATGGAAGTAGTGGGGAGCTGAAAGTTTACGTAACTGCCGTTCTCTTCCAATCTTCTCGTAAAATCATGGGAAGTTAATGCTGAAAAAACAAAATGTCTACGAGTCAAAATGTCCATTATTACCAGGATAAATACAAATAATACTGAAATATATTAATCGAGTTTCAGTTATAGGTCTCTCCTTTTGTGCAAGAGGTATCATATCAAAATATTTCATGAATGGCGGGGAAAATATAAATTTCAATAACTTTCTAGTGACAAGATATAGTGACAAGTACAATCAAGTGTATCTGTGGCGATGCTAAGGAATCATTTATTGGAGATATACACTGTTATTAATTAAGAAAATGATCTATTTATATTTATTACAGTGCCCAAACCTAGCTTTCCCCAATCTTTCCTATTTTCTGCCTTCCTCTTTCTTTACCCTGCTTTTAAGTACAGATCTGCATGCGTGTTTTCCCGTTTATAGTGCATATGAATTAGCCCCTAATGATTATACAAAGGCTCTAATCAATATATATATAATAACTAGGGTTCGCATTCCAGCTACCTAAAGATTGAAGTTAAAGACACATTAGCTATATACTACGCCGAACATAGGTATTGCAACAGATAAGGATATAAAAGCACAGGTGGTCGCTACGTTTTTGTGGAGTACAGTCGCTTCTCGACATTCTGAAGCTATACTAATAAATACGGGGTGGGGCATGGGAACCAAGTGTTTTTGGAATGGCTTGTACTCAGTCATTATGAAAGGGAGAGACGTGCGGCATGTGACAGTCCATTCCGTGGCTCATAGCATTTCACCTGCAGTCGGCATCATGGAGCAGTGGACGCATGTTTGCGTATGATTGTTTTGTTAGAAATGGCGAGTCGGTGACTTCGATACGGCGTGAGTTTTGCTACAGATTCAATATTAATCGCAATGATTCTGTTCCCGTGCGTGACACAATCTTATGTTGGGTTAAAAAATCTTAAAAAAAAAAACGCAATACTGAAGAATAAATCGCCCGGCCCCCAACAAAGAGTGCGCACTCCAGAAAATTTTCAGTCAGATAAGCGATACTGCGCAGCCCAGGCCGCTCTGCTCGAAGATATTCAGCTGCTCTTGGAATCAGAAATCGTAGGGTAAGACGGATTTTGCATGGCGATTTACATTTACACCCATACAAGGTGGGGCCACGGCGCATATCTCCAAAGCGTCAATGGCAGTTCTTTGCCTCCTGTTTTCCAATCGTCTCATTTCGAGATTTGGTGATGTTTCGTGGCTCCCTCGGTCCCCTGACCTGTCCACGTGATTTTTTTCTATGTGGGTACCTAAAGGCACGTGTTTACGAGGATAAGCCATGAATATTAGATGAATTAAAGGACACAGTACGTCAACACATCACCCAAATCAACAGAGAATTTTTTTTATTTTACGACGCTTTATCAACATCTTAGGTTATTTAGCGTCTGAATTAGATGAAGGTGATAATGCCGGTGAAATGAGTCCTGGGTCCAACACCGAAAGTTACCCAGCATTTGCTCATATTTGATTGAGGGAAAACCCCGGAAAAAACCTCAACCAGGTAACTTGCCCCGACCGGGAATCGAACCCGGGCCACCTGGTTTCGCGGCTAGACGCGCTAACCGTTACTCCACAGGTTTGGACAATCAATAGAGATCTCCTGGAAAGAATAGAGGTGAATTTTCGTCAGCGCCTTAAACAATGCTTCAAGACAGACGGAAATAATATGCCAGATGTAATTTTCCGCTCATAATTGAAATGGTATGTTCTCACAAACGTTGTTCTACCAATAAAACGTGTTGAAAACAAAAACTACCTGTTTTATGATTGTTTTAAAAACACTTGGCTCCTATGCCCCACCTTGTACATGCTTGAGCTGTGATGTTCATTTTCTTCGTGATCTTTGCAGTGAATAATAACGTGCATTCGTAAGTTACGAAACTTGAACATATGCGGATGTCACTTGAAATGATTTTATATCGCAGAAATTATTTCAATAGTAGGCCTACATGACGTTATTGCTGCATGATGTAGTGCAAGATATTCCTGTTCTCTGATATTTTTTTTCGCGTTGCGTTAGGATATTGCATATGTCGCTCATCACTGAAAACCCACTAATTTTCTGTGTACTTTTCTAGAAATTCTCTAAAATGTAGATTATTTAATTTATTAACTGGGATGTTAGCACTGAACATCATGGGAGGCTACACATATCCATGCTAAACGTTCAGTTAATATCTTCATAATTTTCAGATTTGATGGTAGGCTACTGGTTATTTTCGATTACGTTCAACACACTTTCTGTGTCTTTTGGTATTGCAGTGTCTTTTAATGCACTCTTTTTGTCACTTTTACTTTTATTTTACACAATTTATATGTAATGTTGTCTATATTGACAATGAAAATTTTATCAAATATCCTCAACTATGCCCTTCAATATTACACGCTTGAGCGTCTTACCTAAGGTATTTTGTGCGAGATCGTGCGTATTTGCTTGTTTTCCGCACAGAAACAATACGCGGTAAGTGTGAAATACCACATTCAGTATTCCCAACGTAACACACATAACAATTTCCCTCTTCTTACCGCTTAAGCGCGACATTCATTTTACTGCTTTAGGCTTTTAACATATTATTTTTAGAGACGTTTAACATAGTAATAATTATAAATTGGAAACTTACCACTGCAATTTCACCTAAATTGTAATATTAATTATTGTTTTTAAATATTTGCAAAAATTAAGTAAAGTCTACTACTCCACGAAACTTATTGCATTCCTGATAGAAGTAACATTAAGGAAGCCGTGAAAAAATCAACAAGATTCCAGATGCCGATGTTATTACTGCAATATGTTATATAAATAATACTGTTAAAATATTAAAATGAAAAATAAATCATTACATAACCTTACCGTTTGTTTTAAGTTCGCATTTATAGACTGGGGGGGGGGGAAGACAGACGTATATCACGGCCTGCTGGAGTATAGTAAACACAGAAAACATTTTACAGCAACAATGTTGAAGAAAGATATTTTGGTGTTCCGAAGTTGACGTCATTAAACAGAAACGAACATGGAGATTTCATTGCAACTAATCAGAAATTCGTCTTTCAGGTATGTAATAAACGATCTTCGCACAAAATAATGTACGATACATGAGCGGTATGTTTGTTTTCATGTTCTCGGAAATTAAAAAAGCTCAACTACGTTTCGCTTTTTCAATCTTTTCCTCGACCATGAAAACGTCAACATACCGTTCTTGTAACGTATATTACTATTATCTCTGCAATGAATCTTCAGTCAGCCACAAAGATGTACTTATTTAAATAATACGATTAGTAGGATCAGTGATCGATAAGACTATTCACTATGACTGAGTTTCGATTTTGACTTTCTAGAGGAAGAGGGCAGAGGATGCATAATTATTTTTTATACGAACCTACCTGTACCTGCGCTGTGACGTCACATATAGTTTGAACTAGGCAACTTCATTCCAGTTTATAAGCACTGGAATACGGAGCCTACTAATAACATATTAATAGTACATTTCGTTAAAAAAAGTATACCATTGTAACATAATACTTTTGAAATTCGATAGCGTACGGAAATCTCTGATGTTACTAGATAGAGGATTCCAAAGACAAGGTAATGACACCTTATAGGAGGATGAATGTCATGACGTTATGTGATGAGGGATAGAAAGAAGTGCTTGATTTTGATTCCGTATTGTTGTGAGAAACTGAAAACGTACAGCTACATAGGTAGAATAGATGTATGCGTGAATTTAAATAACAGTGCCAATGAATGCATGCTTTTTCTAGGTTAGGAAATTAAATTCCCGATTTAATAATAATACACACTATTGTCTTTTTATGTTTAATATTCTATTTCCGGAACAGTCTTAAAAATACAAATGGAAATAATTTAATTTGGAAGGTAAATTTCTTCTCGTAGCGATATATGCAATATTAATATTTACTTACTTACTTATTGGCTTTTAAAGAACCCGGAGATTCATTGCCGCCCTCACATAAGCCCGCCATCGGTCCCTATCCTGAGCAAGATTAATTCAGTCTCTACCATCATATCCCACCTCCCTCAGATCCATTTTAATATTGTCTTCCCATCTACGTCTCGGCCTCCCAAAAGGTCTTTTTCCCTCCGGCCTCCCAACTAACACTCTATATGCATTTCTGGATTGACCCATACGTGCTATATGCCCTGCTCATCTCTAACGTCTGCATTTAATGTTCTAATTATGTCAGGTGAAGAATACAATGCGTGCAGTTCTGTGTTGTGTAACTTTCTCCATTCTCCTGTAACTTCATCTCTCTTAGCCCCAAATATTTTCCTAAGCACCTTATTCTCAAATACCCTTAACCTATATTCCTCTCTCAAAGTTAGATTCCAAGTTTCACAACCATAAAGAACAACCGGTAATATAACTGTTTTATAAATTCTACCTTTCAGATTTTTTACAGCAGACTGGATGATAAAAGCTTCTCAACCGAATAATAACAGGCATTTCCCATATTTATTCTGTGTTTAATTTCCTCCCGAGTATCATTTATATTTGTTACTGTTGCTCCCAGATATTTGAATTTTTTCCACCTGTTCAAAGGATAATCTCCAATTTTTATATTTCCTATTCGTACAATATTCTGCTCACGAGACATAATCATATACGCTGTAATCACTATATCTAATAATATATTAATAATACATTTCATTAGAAAAATATACCACTGTAACATAGTACTTGTGAAATTCGATAGCGTACGAAAAATCCCTGATGTTACAAGATAGAGGATTTCAAAGACAAAGTAATAACACCGTGTAGGAGGATGAGTAAAGTGACGTTATGTAATGAGGCAGAGAAAGAAGTGCTTGATTTTGATTCCGTACTGTTGTGAAAAACTGAAAACGGGCTGCTATGTAGATGGAATAGAAGTATGCATGGATTTAAATAACAATGCCAATGAACACATGCTTGTCCTAAGTTAGAAAATTAAATTCCCGATTTAATAGTACTTAACACACACTATTTTATTTTTTATGTATAATATTCTATTCCTGGAACAGTCCTAAAATACGAATGGAAATAATTAATTTGGTAGGTAAATTTCTTCTTGTAGCGATATATATACGATAATAATAATAATAATAATAATAATAATAATAATAATAATAATTTAAATTTAATAGCTCAAAAATATTCAATCAAAATATCCATTAACAAAACAAAAATAATGGCCTTTTGTGATAAATACCCAGTACCAAGCAAAATTTGTTTAAATAACACAATTTTGGAAAGAGTTAATGAGTTTAATTATTTAGGATATAAACTTTTTTTTTTGTTGAAAATTTGGATTTATCAGAGAAAATTGTAAAATTCAATAAATCAATGGGCACCATTAATATAGTTTCAAAACCTTCATTAGTACAAAAATCAACTCGTACTCGTCTATATCAAATAATAGCTCGACCAGTCTTATGTTATGGGAGTGAAGCGTGGACTATAAGGACAAATGATGAAAGCAGACTAACAGCTTGCGAGATGAGATTTCTTGCGCCGAACAGCTGGCTACACTAAATGGGATCGAAAGAAAAATAAAGATTCCTATCCTTCAAGAACTTAATGTGTCATCAGTACTGGACTATATATATCCAGATATCAGTTAAACTGGAATAAACACGTCTCAAGAATGGTTTCATCCAGGATCCCTAAGGCAATAATGAAGTATCGTCCAAATGGGAAACGGTCACTTGGTGACCAATGAAAAGATGGCAAGAAAATCGCTTTTTCAGGCCGTAACAGTTCTTTTGGGACTAGTACTTGACAGGATGATAATGATGATGATGATAATAATAATAATAATAATAATAATAATAATAATGGTATTCTGAACATAATAAAAGGACTGGACGTTTGTGCAGCAAGTACTATCTGAAAGTTTCTGTCATTTTTGTGACCCCATTTTTTCTTTGGAAATGGTATCTCTTTGCATTAACACCCTGTGTTTATATCTAATATCTTCCGCCGCTATCTAAACTCCGTTTATTTCTTTTTTGTATTCTTTCTTATTGTAGCCTCATCTTTCACCATTGATTCCCATCTGTGGAGCTGAAGCAAGGCAATTCCAAGACCACTTCCCATCTTCCTTCCCCTTCCAAAATGCCTTTGTCTTCTGCTTTCTCGGCTCAGTTGAAGCTATATATATTTGCATATATCAACGATAGCTGGATGCTACTTCGGTAGTGGAATCGCTGCCGAAAACACAGTTACGATTCTGTTAGAACGATATTGACTCTTACATTGAATTGTCTTTTAAATCAAGTTTATATGTAGCAGGGATGTTCGCTTTAACTACACAATAAGAAGTTATTTTGCAAGCCAATAGCCGATTGCAGCGAATATAATAACTTCTCTTTTCTCCTTCACTCGCCCATAGGCGGTTGCTATGGATATTTGAATCATGTATAAGTTAAAAACAAAAGCGATCGATGCTGATGTTTCTATAAAGTCAAGGTAGAACTGTTCTATATGTAGGCTATACTTACACAAAGCCTCATAGAAGGTTTAGAGTTTGACGACCGTGTATTAGAGAAAATGTTCTCTTTGGAATATAGTACTCTACTATCCGGACTATAATAATAATAATAATAATAATAATAATAATAATAATAATAATAATATACAGCGTCGTAAAATAACCCAATAAAATAAAAATAAAAAATAATAATATAGCCTAATAATAATAATATTACTACTACTACTACTACTACTACTACTACTACTACTACTACTACTACTAATAATAATAATAATAATAATAATAATAATAATAATAATATACAGCGTCGTAATATAACCCAATAAAATAAAAATAAAAAATAATAATATAGCCTAATAATAATAATAATAATAATAATAATAATAATAATAATAATAATAATAATAAGGTAAAGGTATCCCCGCAACATGCCATGAAGGCACTTGGGGGGGGGCATGGAGGTAGAGCACCATGCTTTCCATGACCTCGGCACTAGAATGAGGGGGTGTGGTCGGCACCACGCTCTGACCGCCTTTTACCCCCGGAAAGGACCCGGTACTCAATATTATAGGAGGCTGAGTGAACCTCGGGGCCGTTCTGAAAGTTTGGCAACGAGAAAAAATCCTGTCACCACCTGGGATCGAACCCCGGACCTTCCAGTCCGTAGCCAGCTGCTCTACCAACTGAGCTAAATAATAATAATAATAATAATAATAATAATAGGCTAACAACAATGGCAAATGTTATTCGTGAAAATAAACATAGAACGTAAGTGTGACGTTAAAGTAACGTACTCTAGTAGATGTTGCGACGCTGCTTCCTTAGTCGTGTGTCGAGTTGTGTAACAACAACCATTGCTTCGGTAGCTTACTCAATTATTGCACCCCTTCCCCTGATTTTTCTCCGAGCGAACGTACAATACAAGAAATGCCACCAAATACATACTTAATATTGAATCGCCAATAATGTTATTGCGAAATGCTGACCCACCAAAATTACGCAATGGAACAAGAGTTGGTGTGAAATAACTAATGCAAAAGGTAATAATAATAATATTTCCTGAAGGAATAGGTAAAATATCCTAGACTATGTTGTTGATGTAGGTCTTTAAAGGATTTCAATAAAAGAATCGTGCAGATATTTAATTAATTGTATATTTTATTATGTAAATGCTTTACGGTTGTTAAAATATAAGAAAATTTAGCATTATTTTACAGGTAATTATTACTATTTTCATATTCTGAATAGTTTTTTATAAAGTGTAATAATTCAAAGTTTATTTAACTACATCTCAATTACCTACCACATTTTAAATACATTATATCAATTAAAGACAATAATAGTACATTATGCAACGAGCCTATAATGAAGGTAATTAAGAAGTGAGTATGCGCTCGTTTCATAATTTTCATACGAGCTTCTTAATTACCATTATAGGCGAGTTTCATACGACTTTTTATGCTCGACCATATTTATAACTTGATATTATTAATTTTATTGTATCTGACCTTCAGAAATGTCCCGTATGTTGTGAGATGTGCGCAGACGCGAAAGTATTGATTTTTTCCGAGGAACAGACATCCACATTGACCTTGCTAGGCCATAAGAACCTACAGAGATAACATTGAAATTAAATTAGACATTGAAAAACGAGATGACAAATTGAATTTATTTGAATATTATTTACAATTAACGCTAATTATTATAGTAATAGAACATAACCTTCTGCGACAGTATTGTATTTCCAGCCTCCGTGACTTTTCGCTAATTGTCTTTCGATTGCATATCCGAGAATAATTGATACCGTACTTGCGGTTTTATAACGGTAGAAAGCTGACCTGTCAACTGTAACCTGAGACGTCATTGGCTGAAAGACCTGACCTTTAATGAGTAGGTGTACTTTAATGACATGCATTAAAGGTCTGCCACCAGGCGTATAATTACTACATTTCGGCATGGTCGAGCATAAATAATATTAAAGCATTAAAAGGAAATTATGTTTATAAAAATCATTACACACATAGAAAGTAATGTTCATCGAATATGCTAGCAGTAGGATTCTGCTTTGTGGAAGTCTGAAGTTAGGTCTCCGATGTCCTTGATTTCCTTAGTCCCTCCAAGTAAAAGCCGAACAGAAGTTTAAATCTGTCAACAGCTGATTGCTTTCAAATCTTCCTCCGAGTCTAATTCATGTTTAGTAATATACTGAAAAACGTATCCAGTCCAAAGTGTCTTGTTAGCTAGCGAGTGCAATAATTACACTTTTTATGTATACTAAGCATGAAGAGTTTTGTTCATTTAACTTTTATAGTAGCTAATAATAATAATAATTTCACTAAATTGTTTAGGCCTTGAAACCCATTACTTTCTATTAAAGTCATAATTTTCATAAGTTTGTAAAACAGAATGATTAAACACTTAATTCAGTAATTAAACGACTTCTCAATCGTACTATCAGGGACTGGAATGCTTTACCTGCAGACTTACTAAAGGCTTTACCAACAACCAAAAATGTATTTAAAATTAGGCTTAAGGACTTTACTAATAGACGGTAATTATACACAGTATTTAAAGGGTGTAAATTATATTTTGTTATTGAAGTGTTGTATCAGTGAAGAATTATGTTGTGTCAGTGAAGTGTGTTGTGTCAGTGAAGTGTGTTGTGCAAGTGAAACGTGTTCCTGTCAGTGAAGCTTTATAGTTTATAGTGGCAGTGCGAAGTATTTGAACAGTGAAATGTTTTTGAGGTGTTAGTGAAATCAGGATAGAATCAGTGAAAAGTGTCGTAGTTCCAGTGCAGTGAGTGAGTTGACAGCGAAATGAGTGTAGTGTTGAAAGGTACTTGTGCAGATATGAACATATCATACTCGTGGGATTTAGTTCGAACTTAGGTTTAAGATACAAATTAGATTTACTTTAAATGTTATTTTAAGTGATCGTGCTTCATTTAATTTAGGATGTTCCCTGTTATTATTATTATTATTATTATTATTATTATTATTATTATTATTATTATTATTATTATTATCATTATTATTATTTTTATTATTATAAATTGTTGTTAGTATTAATTATTAGTATTATTATTAATTGTATTTTAATTAATAATTTTATTATTGTCATTATTGAGGGTAATTAGTTACCACTGCTACCGGGTATATACCCATTGCAGTGTGAATAAATACATACATACATACAACTCTGTAGACCCTATTATTCGGACTTCCACTACTTCAGACTGGACTTTCCCCTAATTAGTCCGGATTAATGAGGTACTACTGTGAAACTAAAATGTGAAACAACAGGACATTTTGATGATACCTGACTTTACATAACTGAGCTTGAGACAGTAAGATATAAGACTGTAGAATAGGATGGAATGAACAGAATTTTTAGTAATAACTTTGAATATCGATCTCTGTGCATCATAAAATTATACCACGAAGATTTATTTTTTCGGTTGATTTTTACAGTCAGCCAGTATTGTAAACTGCTTATCGGCATCGCAAAATGTTTTATTCTACCTATCGTTTATACCAGTTGTATAATTTTACTATAGCTATTACAATTACATGAATCTATTCAGTTTGTATCATGTCGGTGTTACGAACAAAACTCAATAATCTCAGAGGTTATGTATAAACTACGTCATAATTTATTACACATCCATTAATCAGTAAACGAAATTGCCTCTTTTATCTATGTGCATATCGACCACTGTAGTATGAAACTTTCAACAACTGCAGGCGAAAATTATAAATATTTTAATTCTTTAGATCAAGACATATCGGACAGCAGATACTGTACTTTTCTTGTAATGGATGACTGTTTATTTAGCGACTATATTCAGATACAAAAGCTGGGGCATGATTAAATTGATAATAATGTTTCATCATCATCATCATCATCATCATCGTCATCTTCATGGTAGGCTGTCTCATGGCCTGTTCCGACTCAGAGAATCTCTCCATCTGGTTACCGGACGTCCTACGTCACGATAACCTTTTGGATTATAATTTAAAACCTGTTTTGTTATAGAATTCAGTGGCGTAGCGTCAATGTAAGCTAAAAAACCTCAGCTTCCCCAGTTAATAATTTCATAATAAACCTGCAGTTTATGGAGAAAATTATTTATTAATTTGAATAGAATTTATATTTACGCGTTAAATATTGTGATGCGGCAGCTCAGGATTATTTGTGATGCAGCAGCAAACAAGAAGCCTGCACACACAAGCTTCCAAGCAGACCGGTTTCTTCTGTGTAATCCACCCCGCAGATTTTCCATCCCTTTTAAACTACCCTAGTCGCAAGGCTCGAAAAGAAGCTAGCTTTAACATTCAAAATAAGTAGTTTCCGAGTTAACCCTATTCGTCAGTTGTGTTCAGTTGAAGTGTTAGTGTGCATTGTGGCTGATATAATAAATAATGAGCGAAATAACAGTTCCTGACACTAATTTACTTGAATTTTTTAGGACAATTGTATTATCAAGACTGACTTACGAACAAAAGTGTGATTTAAAAAACAAATGACCGACTCCCTTGCTGTCAATGAAGGACACAACCAAAAGACAGACGCATACTTACGTAATGATACTAATATTGTGATTTCTCTAAGTATGACAGGGAGTGAGTTAATGTTATACGTATACGTGTCTATTTGTTAAGAGATATGTGTAAACCGTGAAATCATATTTTACTACGTATCATTTGAGGTCATGCCTTATTGGTGTTACTTACGATGTTCCAACCAATCTTCGACTGCTGACTTGAAATTGACTACTATTTACTTTAAGACTGTATTTTTGTAATACGTTTTCTCATATTGCATGAAAGACAACTTGAGTTAGCTTCCCCTGCTCAAAATTTCATGCTACGCCACTGATAGAATTATGGTCCTTTCTTTGTATATGATTATACCAATTAATTTTATTTGTATATACTTTCTCTTTTAAATCATATATTCCTAATGTTTGTCTTATTTCATTGTCGCTCGCTTGGTCACGTAAGGTAAGGCCTGCTACTCTTCTTAGAAATTTCATTTCACTTGTTTCAACTTTCCTAACATCAGATCTATTTAGAGCTCAGTTCTCAGATCCATACATCAACGTTGGAACAGCCATAGTCTTATAAAATTTTAGCTGTGTATCAACTCTTGTCTTGTTCTTCAATGTTCTACTTATAGTGCCACACATGTATTGAAATTTATATAGTTTTTATATTACATCATTATCTTTATTGTATGACACTTCACAACCTAAACAGTTAAAATGAGAAACTTTCTCTATTGCTGCATTATTGATTATTATTTTCGATATGATTGGTTGCTTACCTGTAAAGGCCAATACTTTTGATAATGTTTATGTATTATATTTAGATGGAAAATGAAGAGAAAGATTTAGGAAAAATTCTTTCAATAATTGCTATGTAAAAAAAATGAAAATAAAACCGTAAATTATATACTTCGAATTAAATCTCAATACTTGTTAGTACAAACACAACAGCTAAGTTAGGTATAGCTAGGAAAAAAAGTATATGGAAACATATATAGGTTACCACAGAATTCGAAAGATAAAATGCCACGTCAAATTCTACGAAAAGAAATTGAGTCGAAAATGTTAATGCGAATCCACCGCTTTGGTCAGAGTGTCTGATCTAATCCTAGTTGGGACAAGTTGCTCGTTGAGGTTTTTCCGAGGTTTTCCCTCAACCTATTAAGAGCAAATGCAGGATAACTTTCGGAGCAGGATCCTGGGTCATTTTCGCCATCTTTATCACCTTCATCTTCACCCATCCTGTCTAATTGAAGAGTTGATAGCAAAAACTGAACAAGTCCAAAAATTCAAATTTTGAGCATCGTGCAATTCCCATAACTTTATTTCAAGCCACATCTATTGAGTTAACAAGTTTCTACAAAACCCCCATTTGTGCCATTGAAATGAATGTTTGAAAATGTAGTGTTTCTGCAAAAAGCGTATTAGTCCAACGTCTTTCTTGCAAAAGACGAACAAATCACAAACTTATCCAGTTATTGTTAGAAAATATCATGAAGATGGCATTAGTTGCATATAAGCTATTATTATCGGTGTTATTGGTTAAATATTTCGTTTTAAAAATGAATGATAATCAAAATTCAATGGCCAAAGAAAAGGAAGAAGAAAGAAAAGAAGGAAAACAAAATAAACACCAAAGTTAAAGATGAAGAACATATAAATCATGTTGGTAAACTGATTTCTAGACATGTGAAAACACCAATAATAATAATAATAATAATAATAATAATAATAATAATAATAATAATTTTTATTGAGCATAATTTTTGTGCTGTTATTAGAATACCTGAATTCAAAGGCTGAAAGACACAAATTTAGAAAGATAAGAATATAAACATAACAGTATTGTTTTCTTGTTTAGGAAATCATTCCAACACTGATTTTTTAATTTAATAAAATACTTTTAAAGTTTATTTGTATGTTGATACAGTTGACAATATGAATGAAACACGATTTAAAATACTTTTTCTCAATTAATGTGAGTACTGTACATACAAAATTTTCTGTAACAAGTGGATGTCCAGAAGTTATTTTTTTTTTCAAGAAACCATATCAAAGAGAACAGTGAAACTTTTTACCAAAGTTGGTAGTTATATGAGATGCTTATACAAAATATATCAGGTTATTATATTGTATGAGAAACGTGAGGGACAGTCTTTTTTCGTTCACTGAAAAATTAATATTTTAGACTTGTCCGGGTTTTTGCTATAAACCATTCAATTTATCTTTCTGTCATACGGGACTAACAGATTTAGATCTAATGAGTGTCCCAACCTCAGAACAGGATTCTTTATCATAATCGCCAAAAAAAAGTAGGCAGAGGCACAAATGGCAACATGTTAATATGCGTGGAGTTACTGAATAATGTTAAATATGTGCTGAGCGTCTCTTCAGCAATCCTTTTTATTTTTGGATATTTTTTCTTTTTCCCTTTATTTCTAACTTTATTCTTGACATTTTATCTATTTGTTATTATTATTATTATTATTATTATTATTATTATTATTATTATTATTTTATTAGACAATCTAGTGTACGTATTTCGAATACTTTCTCTGATCCATTTAATATTATTTGTGGTGTCCCCCAAGGCTCAACTTTAGGACCTCTTCTGTTTTTAATCTTCATTGACAACATTTGCAAAAAAACAAGTTCTGACTATCTGCTATTCGCTGACGATCTTAAAAAATTTCCAAAAATCAATAGTGTTGCTGACTGTCAGTTTCTTCAGGATGACATTAATTCAATTACCAATTGGTCAGTTGAAAACGGGATGGTGATTAATGAATCCAAAACTTACGTAATATCATTTTCAAGGAAAACCTCTACACTAAAATATAACTATCATCTAAAAAATGTATTAATTAACAGAAAAGATTGTATTAGAGACCTCGGTGTATTAATTGACAATAAATTATATTTTCATAACCACATTGATTATATTTATAACCATGCAATAAGAATGTTAGGAATAATTCGGTTAATTACTTATTCTTTTTCAACACCTGACTCTCTTTTAATACCATGCTATACATTAGTGAGATCGAAACTCGAATATGCATCTGTAGCTTGGAACTCTATTACTAGTTTTGATTCGCCAAAACTTGAAAATATTCAAAGGAAATTTATTTCATCATGTTCGTACCGATTCCTGCCTAATAACTCTGGGTATAACTATGATAAAAAATGGGAGCGGTTTAAATATCGAAGCCTGTATGCCAGACGTCATGATCTCGATTACTTATTCTTATGTAAGGTCCTTAAAGGTGACATTAATTGTCAGTCTTTCTTAAACATTGTCAGCCTTCGTATTCTATGAAGGACATGAGACATCACAAACTCTTCTGTATTAAAAATTATAAATCTTCCTCGCCGGTCTCCAGATGTATTAAACATGCTAACTTACATGTAGGCGATTTCGATCCATTCAATGTATAGAAGTATTAGAATATGGTAATGTCTTTGCTAATATTATTTGCATAATCCTTATACACAAATTGGTAGTATGAATCAACTCCTTTCCCTAATATTTTATAGTTTTACTTGTATATTAATTATTGTAATCTATGTTCTTTATTTTGTTGTTTTTTTATTTTATTGAGTTATTTTACGACGCTGTATCAACATCTAGGTTATTTAGCGTCTGAATGATATGAAGGTGATAATGCCGGTGAAATGAGTCCGGGGTCCAGCACCGAAAGTTACCCAGCATTTTCTCGTATTGGGTTGAGGGAAAAACCCGGAAAAAACCTCAACCAGGTAACTTGCCCCGACCGGGATTCGAACCCGAGCCACCTGGTTTCGCAGCCAGACGCGCTGACCGTTACTCCACAGGTGTGGACTATTTTGTTGTTAACTCAAGTATTTAATTGTACCATAGTTGTTCATTTTAATGTATTAATTGTATCACTGTGCTGGACTTTTATTGGCCAATGGCTGTTGTCCAGCACATAAAAATCAATAAATAAATAAATAATAATTATTATTTTATTATTATTATTACTATTATTCTTATTCTTATTATTATTATTATTATTATTATTATTATTATTATTATTACTATTGGAGTGTTGGTTGAGTAGTAGCAGTAGTAATAGTTGCAGTAGTTGTTACAGTAGTAGTAGCAGTAACAGTAGTAGTAGTAGTAGTAGTAGTAGTAGTAGTAGTAGTAGTAGTAGTTACATTTTTCTGTTGACAAAAGCTGAAACTGTTCATTGTGGTAGATAGGAGTACACTGCATTCATTAATTTGAAGAAGACTCACTTGATTAGAAGAGGGCCGCAATGCATAAGGTGTTCTTACAGAGTCTTCCATTAGGAACGCGACCGGACTCGAGTTATCTGTGAAGGGAGCTGCGCTATAATATGCAAAGGATGAGCGACGCTCCGGGGTCCAGTCGCGTTCCTAACGGAAGATCCTGTATTTTGTGGACGACCTACGTAAATAGGGTCGAACTAAACAATTCTAAAAAAAAAAAAAATAAAAATAAGCCCCTGTTAAAATGCGTGGCTCTTTGTCGCTGGAAAGCGCCCTTTGCATATACTTCAGTATTCCAGGCCTGAGGGTAACGTGAGTCCTTACAGGCTTTGTTTGTCACAATTCAAGTGCGGAATGGAGAGGGATTTCAGATACTTTAAATACTCACAGCAGGCCTTTAAAAAAATCCAAAACAACTATCACAAGTAGTGCACCTATTTTTTCAGTCTACGTGCAACACATCAGTCCAACACAGAAGCACATTTCCTGCAAGCATCGAGGACACAACATGTAGTAGGCAGTTTTTCCAGATCCTGCAACAAAATATTCCTACTGCGCTTACTATTTTTATGTAATAACATAAGCAATTAAACTGTGTTCAAACTAATAGAAAGTCGAAATCAATACAACTATGAAATCTGCTTCGGCATGGGGTACTATTAATAATGGAATTCCTCGAGGATCAATATTAGGTCCCCTACTTTTTATAGTATGAAAATATGATCTTGCCCCCCTAATAAAAGATGTAGGTCATCCCATATTATTTGCAGATGACTCAAGTATAGTAATTACAGCCAATAACTCCAACACATTCCAATCTTCAACAGAGGAAATTCTCTTCAAAATACGTGACTGGTTCTCAGTCAATAAATTAGTATTAAATTGTGACAAAACTAACAATATTCAATTTAAATCCTGTCAAAATTCAACCTCGCAAATTTCTAGCGCAATAATTAAAAATAGATGCCTATTAGGAACAACAACAACCAACTTTCTTGGCTTAAAAATCGATAATGTGTTAAATTGGAAAAATCATATTAAAGAAATACCCCCAAACTAAATTCAGCTTGTTTTACTATTAGATCTATGCAAAAGATAGTAAATATCAATATCTTAAAAACAATATACTTTGTATACTTTCACTCGGTAATGAGTTTTGGAATAATATTCTGGGTAAATTCCACAGATAGTACAAGAAAGATATTACAAAAAAGAGCAATTAGAATAATAGTATGTGCCAAATCTAGGGAATCTTGTAGGACTATTTTCAAAAAACTACAAATAATGTCCATGGCTTGTCAGTATATCTTTTCATTAATAATCTTCCTCTTGTGTAATCGTGAAAACTTTGTAACTAATTCAATAGTTACACGTCAAAAAATGACTTTCATACTCCATCGGCAAGTCTATCATTTTAATATTATCTTCCCATCTACGTCTCGGCCTCCCCAAATGTCAGGTTCCTACTTATGCGTGCAGTTCTGTGTTGTGTAACTTTCTCCATTTTCCTGTAGCTTCATCTCTCTTATCCCCAAATATTTTCCTAAGCACCTTATTCTCAAACACCCTTAACCTATGTTCCTCTCTCAAAGTGAGAGTCCAAGTTTCACAACCATAAAGAACCTACTGATATAATTTTGACGCGGTATACGATTGAAGATTTGGACTGAGCGAAAATTGATGAAAGTTTTCAATAATTTTGTAAAAATGTGAAGAGAATATTCATTAGGGAATAAAATAAATTACGAGAAAACTCTTTATTTACTCTTTACGTTGGTGCCAAACATTACGAGCTTTCCATAATTATTACGGATTTTCGCCCACTTTTACGGCGTTATGGCTAAAGGGAAAATTGTTACTAGGAAGCTAATTTATCTGTAGTAATGTCACGAGAGGTCTGAGATATATCTGGGAAATCTCAGACCTCGAGCGACATTTATTAAGACTATTGCGTGAATAAAATAAAAATGTAAATAATATATCTCCAAATTCGATCGCAAAATATTAATAATTGTAAATTTACAAATACTTAACCTATTCAGACATTGTGAAGTTGAAATAGTTGAATATCGATTATTGCAATAAAGAAATTCGATGTTATTATTCAGTAATGCCAATTGCGAAAAGCGAAATACAATGTTAATTACATGTACTGCACTTTTCTCTTATTATTATGACATAAATACATTTTCATTATCTGCTGAAATCATGATTTAATTTAAAATGTTATAGTATAATTGCAGTAACCTGATTAATACATTAATTAAATGAAGAATTGTTGAAAACGCAGTTATCTAATCTGAATGAAGGAATGTAATTTTTTTTCAGATAGCCTACAATGGACATGGAATTGGAAGATGAAGATGTATTTTATAGGCTACAGTTATAGGTTAGATTACCTGTGTCAGCAGGACCAGTGTCAGCTGTGTCTTATTTCCACCGTTACATTCCTCGTGCTACAGGAAAGCATTTTTTATAGCTCGACAAACGCATTCTCGGTGTAGTGTGTAACGGAACTAAGGCTGCATCTACACAGTTTAATATTCCAATCGCGTATGCATGCAATCTGGGAAGAATACTGAAAGAATCAAGTTTAAAACGTACTTTAAATTAAGATGCATGAAGATTTTATGTCTACATGGAGCGCCGTTTTGAACGTCGTCTTCACTGCGTAAATATATTAATTAATATTAATATCAATCTTGCATTCATTGCTTCAAAGTTGAAAGAAATGTTTAACCGTGTAGTTGCATCTTAATGTATTCATGATCATCAATTTACGGGGAAACAGTTGGCGACAACGACTAAACAAAAGAACGACCATGCGGTAAATTGATAGCGATAAACCTAGCTGCAAAAATTATCGCAAAGTGTGACTGTGATTGGTTAGAATTCAAAATTTCATTACACTTTATTGGTCGAAAATAGAATGACGTCATATAATCGAAATAGTCACAGTAATATACAGTATATTGCCAAAAGTGGAGAAAAAATGAGTAAATAAATTTCAAATTGATATGAATTTTTGAAGCACGTAGAGGTTTTAGATGTTTCAGAAAGGAGAAATGTTTCAATTTTATTTAAAGATTCTCAAATTTGCTAAATGAATATGAATATGACAAACTTGAGAAGGAATACTGTACCGGTATATATTTTTTAATGAATAATTGACCTGAAAAGCTATTTCCTGCGGCGAATTCTAAAGTGTAAGTATTCATCAAAATACAGTACAACGAAATAACGTTTCTGTTTGGATGGGTGAGAGATAAAAACAATAATAAAAGTTTTGATCTATATAGACTACTATACAGGCTAAATTAACAGACCTATTGTAGTAAAGTATAGAGAAGGCTGTTATGTTTTCATACTCATTCATAAAAATTTATCACGTGTTATTCTCTTTTACGCAAGAATGTATGTGCTAACCTCTGTCTTTTCGAATATTTTCTGGCCGCTTGCTGTACAGTTTTCAAGTCTAACTGCTCTGCGACGAACGTGTTTGCTGACTGAGGGGAGCCCCTATCAGTGCCGTTACGACTCCCTTGAGAGTTGAGGTCAGCAGGGTGTAATGCCGCCCCCCTTAGGCCTATGCCTGCAGTATCAGACAATTCCAACCCATCCTCTACACCTCAATACCATTCCCATTTCAACGTTGGATATAACACGATATAACACCACAATAATCTTTTGTTTAACAAAATATGTTTTGTATTTCCTTTACAATGCGAAGAATAATGTATTTTAATGATAACATTTCAACCTATTTTTCTTACTGAAAAAATTGGGGTTTGTTAAAGTTAGAATATGGAGTTAAGCATCACATTTCTACACTATACAGTTGTATCCTATAGTCCCGTCGCTCTTATTTCCGGCAGCCAATCACGTTGTAGGTCAGGTACATTTAAATGTTCGCTACTGATGACGTTATGCACTTTATAAGGTTCGATAAATACTTCATATAATCGCTCGCCATTTTGGTTCTTTCGTTGGCGTTCGCAGAAAGCACAAAAGGACGTTATTTGCCACTCAATTATTATTTGCCCAATTACAGTGCGTTTGATTTATTATCACAGGAGCTACGATATGATAATGTTTAACGGTGCGGCAAATAGATTCCTCGTCTTGTAGCTCAGCATCAAAAGAACAAAAATGGCGAATGATAATACCTACCTAGACTTTATAGAGCCTTCACTTCCTAGGGGTCCACACCTGTGGAGTAACGGTCAGCGCGTCTGGCCGCGAAACCAGGTGGCCCGGGTTGGAATCCCGGTCGGGGCAAGTTACCTGGTTGAGGTTTTTTCCGGGGTTTTCCCTCAACCCAATACGAGCAAATGCTGGGTAACTTTCGGTGCTGGACCCCGGACTCATTTCACCGGCATTATCACCTTCATATCATTCAGACGCTAAATAACCTAGATGTTGATACAGCGTCGTAAAATAACTCAATAAAATAAAAATAAACTTCCTAGGACGTAAGCAAAGAGGAGGAGTCACGCCGCAGCGACGCGACTGTAATTCTATTTTAAGGTAAACGAGCAGTTTTTGAGTAGGAGAAAAATAAATTCAGAGATTATTTCGACGCTGGAAAAGTTATTTTTATAAAGCTATACTAAAATAGTGACTTGTGATTCCTATTTTATTTCCACACACGAAATGTTCAAGTAGCCGACTTTTCAATTATTCATTTAATATAAATATTTATAATACAGTTATTCAAATTAGAATATATTTGGATGTATAACATACAAATTTTTTCGTCTTGGCATACTTTATTATAACCCAAATCTCAAAATATGTCTTGCATTTCATTGTTGTTTGTATACTTACTTACTGGCTTTTAAGGAACCCGGAGGTTCATTGCCGCCCTCACATAAGCCCTCCATTGGTCCCTATCCGAAGTAAGATTAATCCAGCCTCTAACATCATATCCCACCTCCCTCAAATCCATTTTAATATTATCTTCCCATCTACGTCTCGACCTTCCTAAAGGCCTTTTTCCCTCAGGCCTCCCACTAACATTCTATATGCATTTCTGGATTAGCCCATACGTTCTACATGCCCTGCCCATCTCAAACGTCTGGATTTAATGTTCCTAATTATGTCAGGTGAAGAATATAATGCGTGCAGTTCTGTGTTATGTAACTTTCTCCATTCTCCTGTAACTTCATCCCTCTTAGCACCAAATATTTTCTAAGCATCTTATGCTCAAACACCCTTAACCTATGTTCCTCTCTCAAAGTGAGAGTCCAAATGTCACAACCATAAAAAACAACCGGTTAACATAATTGTTTTATAAATTCTAACTTTAAGATTTTTTGATAACAGACTGGATGATAAAAGCTTCTCAACCGAATAATAACAGGCATTTCCCATATTTATTGTGTGTTTAATTTCCTCCCGAGTATCATTTATATTTGTTACTGTTGCTCCGAGGAATTGTATTTTTCCACCTCTTCAAGGGATAAATTTCCAATTTTTATATTTCTATTCCGTACAATACTCTCGTCACGAGACATAATCATATACTTTGTCTTTTCGGGATTTACTTCCAAACCTCTTTCTTTATTTGCTACAAGTAAAATTTCCGCGTTTTCCCTAATCGTTTGTCGATTTTCTCCTAACATATTCACATCATCCGCATAGACAAGAAGCTGATGTAACCCGTTCAATTCCAAACCCTCTCTGTTACATTGTTGTATACAGTTTTAATTTCCTTTCCTGTGTGTATTTTCTTTTTCCTTATATTCTTGTTTGCAATTTCTTTCTTGTTTATTTATCTATGTATTCTTTAGTAACAAGTTCAACACCAACCTCCATGTATCTTGAGCGTTGATATATTAAGCCTCCTGCTACCAAGGTTTATACAACTTAGGTACTAATACCAGGGTTGGGGGGGGGGTTAAATTGAATTTACGGGAGAGGGGTACTATGGCCCAACACTGAGACCTGTTAAGGTCTATTGCACTAACCCTCAAGCTAGACGCACTCCCAAACCCACACTACACTAAGAGCGTATTCCGAATCTCACCGGTGAGCAATCCGATGGCATCACGGTGTTCCGAATTCCACCGATGACGTCATTGATGCTCCACCGGTGTCGCACCGGTGCCATCAACTTGCAGAGGTGGTGGCAGTCTCCATCAGCCGCCATCAGTGAATCTGATTGGTTCTTGTGTAGGGCGGGAATTAGCAGACGAATAACATCGTGTACTGTTGTGTCATGGCCGTGTGTTCTGCTTTAGTTCTGCTGTATTGTTTGTAATGAGCACAACGTAAAAATAATATGTTAATGGCTTATGAGCGAACATGTCAACGGACCAGTTATTACTACCGGTTCAAGAAATAAATTGTTTATGCTATCTTTTCTTTGAACGAGATGGGAGTACGAAAATTTCGCAAAATTTTGCTAGCTTAGCACAGACAACAACTTGTACAGTCGCCATGACAGACATCGATCTTTCCAGCAGTTAAAAGGTATTCCGAATCTCACCGTTGAGCAATCCGATGGCATCACGGTGTTCCGAATTCCACCGATGACGTCATTGATGCTCCACCGGTGTCGCACCGGTGCCATCAACTTGCAGAGGTGGTGGCAGTCTCTATCAGCCGCCATCAGTGAATCTGATTGGTTCTTGTATAGGGCGGGAATTAGCAGACGAATGACATCGTGCACTGTTGTGTCATGGCCGTGTGTTCTGCTTTAGTTCTGCTGTATTGTTTGTAATGAGCACAACGTAAAAACAATATGTTAATGGCTTATGAGCGAACATGTCAACGGACCCGTTATTACTACCGGCTCAAGAAATAAATTGTTTATGCTATCTTTTCTTTGAACGAGATGGGAGTACGAAAATTTCGCACAGACAACAACTTGTACAGTCGCCATGACAGACATCGATCCTTCCAGCAGTTTTGTTCCTTATTTCGCTGCAACGTGACGTCATTGATGCCACCGGACCGGTGAGATTCGGAATACGGTGTAAGTTTCGCTGCTTACCCAGGGGTTGAGTAAGTAACCCCTCGTTCCTAGGCCAGCCTCCTGCGCGCTGTTCTGTCAACCTAAGATAAAAAAACTTGTTCCAACATGAATTCCTAGACTAATATTATTATGATGTACCGGTACCGAAGTACATATGATATTTCCGTGGATCCTTTATCCTAGATTAATGGTGACGAGCTCTGTCTTTCTGACAGTAGATTTGGTCAATGTTGTTCATATGCATCATGATTAGAGTCCTGAGTTTGGTTACGTAGAGTCTCCAAGCAACACGCTCGGCGGCATGTACACAGTTCAGGTCTGCTGTTCAGTGAACATACGAAAACAAAACAAAGTTAGTCGCTTGAGGATTAGTGTTCTAATAGAAGAATTTCTAATAGGAGATTACTTCATTAGAAAATAAGAAATGTATTCTGTCATAAAGAAGGAGATATTTTTGTTTTGAAACACTTAGGCCTATAATATTTACAGTCATTGATTGTAATGTGTAAGCCTATACAATTGTAAAAAAAAGCACGCACTCATAATTTGTTTTATATCAAGTTTGTGTTGACGTAATGCTGATATTTATGATTTTCTATTTGTTAATATCAACCTTTAATTAGATATGAAGTATCCCGAAACGTTTTACTTATTGTAAAAATCAGGAGTAGAGAAATTTCGAGCCGTGGCGACTTGAGATTTTTATGTGGTGCCTCTGCTTTTTTAATGAGTTCAAAAATTTTTTGACTTCGATTTATTTTAGGTCACTACGACTACATAAGGTTAACAAAAGCGGTTGTAGGAATAAATTCGAATGTACTTTTTATTTAATTTGTTGTGCATCACAAGATAATGTCCTGCATATCTTCATAGCGTCTCTGAGAGCGTGTGTTTGAATTATATACCTTCACCAAAACACTTCAGCACATAAAAATTCACCAGTGTTAAAAATGTGTTGAAATTTCAATTAAATATGTAAAACATGGGATCTAGATTTCAGCATTTCTTACATGAAATATAAGCATTTTCTTATTAATATACTGAAGGTAAAAAAAAAGGTAAAGGTATCCCCGTAACATGCCATGAAGGCATTTGGGGGGCATGGAGGTAGAGCCCCATGCTTTCCATGACCTAAATAAAATCTCTTTCTATTTGTTACTCTGTAATTTGCCAATTATAGCTAAATTTTACATTTTTGGCTATGCTATGTATACTTATCTATTTTTCATTTATATCTGTATCTGTGCCTTTTATTTAGGTAGTATCTATTTGTCCTTTTTTTTTTATTTTTCATTTTTAATTTGTATTTACACTTGTATCCTTCATTTGTATCCGTTTCATTTTTCTTTTTTCATGTTATCTGCAATTCTATTTTTAAACAAATATCTGTACTGTCTATTGTAATTGGGGCTTTGCCCTGTTATAGACAAATAATTAAATACATAAACAAATAAATAAATTAATTAATTAATATTGTGTAATATATATCAGTCTAAAAGGGATGAAGTTACAGGAGAATGGAGAAAGTTACACAACGCAGAGCTCCACGCATTATATCCTTCACCTGACATAATTAGGAACATTAAATCCAGACGTTTGAGATGGACAGGGCATGTAGCACGTATGGGCGAATCCAGAAATGCATATAGAGTGTTAGTTGGGAGGCCAGAGGAGAAAAGACCTTTGGGAAGGCCGAGACGTAGATGGGAAGATAATATTAAAATGGATTTGAGGGAGGTGGGATATGATGATAGAGACTGGATTAATCTTGCTCAGGATAGGGACCAATGGCGGGCTTATGTGAGGGCGGCAATGAACCTCCGGGTTCCTTAAAAGCCAGTAAATAAGTAAGTAAGTAATATATTTCAGTAAATATATCTTCATCTTAGCTCGAATGGTTTTTATAATTGTGGGAAAAGTGTGCTGACTCCTGAAAATAAAGGGGGATGATTTTTTTGTTTAATTTTTATTGCATAAAAACTACCTTTAAACAAATACTTCGTTAATATTGTTATTACGCGTATATCCAAGTGATAGGCCTTTTCCATACATTAATACTATTCCTGTTTTTCACTGACATACACACAGCTACACGAACACAAATAAATAGACGCAAACATACAGTATCGTAGCGTGCTGGGAGATGGACCACTGCAACGTAAACTGTTGACTTGCAACTTGCTCTCCATACCAAGCGAAGTTAGATGATCGACGTACACCTAACTTATATTCGAAGTAACCAAACGCAGGATAACCGCACGCCAATTGTCTCCTACGATCGGCGACAGTCTTTCGTTTGTTTTGTTTCTCTTTTGTTTTGCTACCAAACTGCAAAGTTATTATTATTATTATTATTATTATTATTATTATTATTATTATTATTATTATTACTAGTGGCTTGTGCTGCAAATGCTACAATCTAAGTTCATTAGAAGTTCAAATAAACATTTTTCAGATTTATTTTCAATATAGAATACTAAACATTTTGAAAGTTATTTGCTTCCATAATAATGAAACATACTCCCTCTGAATGGCTTTTAATGCCTAATATTTTTTCATATTTTTTCTTGAACCTATCCACTTTCACTTTTTGAGTTTCAACGCGAAAACGCAAGTAACAATGCCAGAATGATCAGTGGATTTTTCATGTGGGAGTAATGCAATAGCATTTCAGGTCAATGTGGATTGTAGGTGAAAGCCTAGATCATATATGTAACAGATATATCGGGGTTATAGGCTTTGAGGTTAACAACTTTTGTCAGGTTTACTACTCTACCATCTAGTTGTTACATAAGGAGTCACGTCATAATACCCATTTGAATTGCAATAGCGACTGTGCTGCCATCTCGTGTTCTTTTACGGCGGACGGGTGGCGATCCTGGCGGTTGTTCTCTTCAAAGTGCTGCCGATTTTAACGTAGCGAGGAGTTATCTGTTATATATATGATCTAGGGTGAAAGTTAAAAAAAAGTCAGACATAGCATCTTGGTATAGCTGCTGCATGTTTCGTGAACTACCTTGAAATGTATCCTGCTAAGAGATCTTGCTGAAATGACCGAGAGACTACAAAATTTTGTAGGCCTCTTATTTTACAAGTAATACCTTTCGGTCTTTCCTTATTAACTGAAATTTTTGCGCTCTCTCGAGCCAATACTGAAAAGAATGACGCATATAAATATCTACACT
Source organism: Periplaneta americana (assembly GCF_040183065.1). Lineage (NCBI taxonomy): Eukaryota > Metazoa > Arthropoda > Insecta > Blattodea > Blattidae > Periplaneta > Periplaneta americana. The sequence continues at coordinate 35,150,608 of NC_091121.1, read as the reverse complement.
ACACCGCCATTAAGTATATGAAAAATACCCAACTCTACTTGATTAATAACTATAAACATATTTGATTTTTAATAACAATATTATTATCTTACGTAAGTTTTGCAGTTATATATACGTATACATATACACATATACTATATAGCCGCTACTCAGTAAATTATAGAAATGAAGATTTAATTTAACATATTTTCTACATCTACTTATATAACCCCAAAACGTTTTACTTTCATATCATCAATATAGTATTAATATGTATGAAGATTTAATAACCAATTGAATTTGAGCTCTAAATATGTCAGCAACCCTGCCTTCGTGTAATAGCCTATTGTTTATTGTAGTATGTGTTTTCTTTTATTGTAAAATGTGCTAAAATGCAATTAGTTCTCAAAACTGACGACAGATGGATTTTGGAAAACAGGAAAATGATATAAGAAAATTTACATTTCACTGAAAACTACTATTTTTCTGAAAAACTTTGGGTTCCAAGCTTCAAAATGAGGAGTTATTTATTAAAATCCGTTCAGCCGTTTTTCTGTAATTTCGATTACCAGTTCAAATTAAATATATAGATTATCATTATCATTATTATTATTATTATTATTATTATTATTATTATTATTATCTATACTACCAAAATAACCTTTTGTTTCGTTACCTACTTGCTAAACTCGATTATCTATGATACCAATTTATATGTTCGTCTTTTATTTCGTTAATAAACTGCAAAGCTTGGATTATCTACGATATGAACTTAAATGTTTGCCCATTGTTTCGAATATCTATGGAGACAATATTTTTCAATTATATGACTTAGTTTTAATCTTTAATTCATGGAGTGCTAAGAAATATAAATGTCACACTGTAGCTATTTAAATGGTAGCAATATTTTAAGACGTGTAGCTGTATGTAGTTAATAAAGTAGAATTCAGTCGTATTCTTCTCCATGGAGACAAAGGAATTTCAAATTGCAGGCACGTTAAACATACTCTGAGCCATAACTGAATGCAATCTGTGTTTTAAAACATTTTTATAGACCATAACATGCTTGCAGTTGAACTGCGTTAGAACGTACTTTCATTGGCAATGGCTGTAAGTCATGGGATCTATATCTACCAGGACAAACGTCTAAATGGTTGAAACGTGAATGTAATATTGCATGTAAAAAGGGGGAGCTTATAGCTTAAGGTTTATTTAAATTCTGGATAAAAGTTGGATTCTTTAAAACTGCCTTCCACTGGAACGTTAGTCGTCTTCTCTCACATGCGACATCTGTCTGAACGTTTCAATTATGAATACAAATGTGATTCGTGGCATTCTGATATTTACAGACTACCAATAAAGTACATAGCTTTTTCTACAGAAGCAATACACTAGTCAAGATAGGCTACTCTACTGGTAGTTGTTGACTTCGTCGAAAAACTTATACTCTTTCTCCTTTACATTTCACAGAAAAATTCTAAATGCACCAAAACAATGGGAATAATTAACACCATTATGAAACCTTCCCTAGTACAAAGGAATACTCGAATTCGCCTTTACAAGACCTTGGCGAGACCTATACTTTGTTACGGCAGTGAGACATGGACATTGAGGAAGAAAGACGAAAGCAGAATAACGGCTAATGAAATGAAATTTATGAGATATAGAGCGGGATATACGAAATGGGATCACAAACGCAATGAAGATGTAATGGAAGAATTACAACTGGAACCTGTAATTAATCACGTAAACATTATCAGAACAACTGGATAAATCATCTGCATTGCAAGCATAGAGATAGAATCCCAAAAGTCATGTTCCACTATCGTCCAAACGGGAAGAGATCTCTCGGTCGTCCAAAGAAGCGCTAGATTGAAAATTCAACTGTGAGATCGTAACAGACCATTTGGCCTAATACTTTAAGGGAAGAAGAAGAAGATCATCTTCAATAACAATATTATAAAGTCACCACCTAGTGGGCAGTTTCAAAGACTTGGGTTGTACTATAAGCAGTAACATGAGCTGCTGCTAGGAAATCAAAAGGAGGATAGCAATGGCAAAGAAAGCTTTTAATGGAAAAAGGAGCATCTTCTCCTGACCTCTGAAAAAAAAAGAAACTAAGGAAGAGATTAGTGAAGTGCTTTATGTTGAGTGTGGCATTGTATGAGGCAGGAACATGGACATTACGACGAAGTGAAGAGAAGCGAATAGAAGCATTTGAAATGTGGATGTGGAGAAGACTGGAACGTATTAAATGGACAGACAGAATAAGAAACGAAGCTGTGTTGAAAAGAGTGGATGAAGAAAGAATGATGCTGAAACTGATCAGAACGAGGAAAAGTAATTGGTTGGATCACTGGCTAAGAAGAAACTGCCTACTGAAGGATGGATTGGAAGGAATGGTAAACGGAAGAAGAGTCCGGGGCTGGAGAAGATATCAGATGATAGATGACATTAAGATATATGGATCATATTATGAGGAGTCACAACGAAAGGCAGAAAATAGGTAAGATTGGAGATTGCTGGGTTTGCAGTGAAAGAACACTATGAAAGTCCCCATAATTACGCCACTTTTTTAAAAAGACATATATATTATTATACAAAATTTACAATGTTAAATTTTTAAGATGGAAAATATTGTAACAGAATTTAACATAATTTGAATAATATTCCACCGAGTTCTGTAGCTCAGACGTTTTGCGTTTGAGAGTCGTATTCGGGAAGTTCCGGGCTCAAACCCCGCCGCCGGCCAACGTGATTGATGGTTTTTTTTTCCGTTGCTTTCTGAGTATTTATACTACGTATCTTCAGTAATGAAGACATGCCAGGTTAGTATCCAATTTACACGTAAAACAGATCCATAACCCTCTTATAATAAAATTTCAATAAATCAGCCATTGTAATAATTGTAACAACGTACACAAGATAGCGTCTTTCAAATGAGAGTTTAAATGTCCGGCCCTGAGACAGATGGTGTTTCGGTCAGGAGAGTATCCAGCTGTCGCCTTAGATGTCATGTTGGTGAGAGAGCTCCTCGGCAGTCCGGTCGGGGTTTAAGTGTCCAGCCGACATGTGGATGTCGTGATGGTGAGAGACACCTCAGGTCGGGCGTCGGATGTCTTCGGATTAGAAAAAAAGAAATGCCATTCATAGTAAACTCGCTACATGACCGTTGTATTTAAAGCAGCTATTAATCCAAAAATTATTTCGAAATATAAACTGTGTGTGTATATATATGGATACGGATTAGTTAAAAGTCCCGCCTAAATAACTTTTGAAGCATGTGGTTCAGTGACATGAAACTTGGTATGTAGGGATAACCGTATACTAAGAACTCAATAATGGTATTACCGAGTTTTTTCTACATCCGGTTTAACCGGAAGTAACTCGAACTCTCTTATTTTAAATGGAACACCCAATATATATTTTTTAATTTTTGAATAAAGCTCATTAAGAGCTTTTCAAAAAGTACCCACACTTAATATTTCTGTACAAATTCAGTGTTGCTAAATAAAAATGGAAGTGGTGCAAGATATTCCTAAAGACTGGTTAAATCATTCCTTAAATGGTTTCTATGATCGAGTGACACATTGTAAAGCAGCTGAGGACTACCAATTTGAACACACAATTTAGAAGGTGAGCTAGCTTTGTTTTGTTTTTGTTAGGGAAGGAGTATTTTATTATTTTAATATTTGATACACTTTTCTGTTTTCTTGACTTAGCAACACTGAATTTGTACAGAAGTATCGAGTGTGGGTACTTTTTAAAAAGCTCTGAATGAGCACTATTCAAAAATAATATATATATATATATATATATATATATTGGGTGTTCCATTTAAAATAAGAGATTTTAAACCGGAAGTAGAAAAAACTCGGTAATACCATTATTGAGTTCTTAGCATATGGCTATCCTCACATACCAAGCTTCATATCACTGAACCGCATGCTTCAAAAGTTATTTAGGTGGTGCTGGACTTTTAACTAACTCTGTATATATATATATATATATATATATATATATATATATATATATATATATATATATATATATACAAACACTTTATATCCCGAAGTTAAAAGTTGCGTAATCAAGATGTATAAAAAATTATATTTCAAAGCTTGGAAGTAGGCTACTATTATCTTTCACTTGTAAGATTTGTAGTGTCGAAACTCCTCTCCAGAACAATAAAACTAAAAGTCTACATAACAGTAATATAACCCGATTTTATGCTCAGCAGAAACGTGGATTCTAATAAAAAATAAACATGATCTCTCATTAAATTCGAAAACAAAATATTAGAATGATTCTTGGCCACTTTTGTACCAGTATACAGGAAGAATTCTAAAGAAGGTCTACCGTTTGGAGTAATAGTTAGCGTGCCTGGCCGTGAAATAGGAGGGTTCGGGTTCAAATCCTGGTTGTGACAAGTTACCTAGTTGAGGTTTTTTTTCCTGAGTTTTCCCTCAACGCTGAGTAACATTCATCGCTGGACCCTGGACTCATTTCGCTGGCATTATCAAATTCATCTCACCCTGACGCTAGATAACCATAAGAGTTGATAAAGCGTCCTGAAATAACCAATTAAAATTCTCTAGAAATAATGAACTGAGAATCCTGTGTAAAGATCCACATAAGTACATTGACCTTAGACAAAAACATTGCAAGGCCTTCAACTCAAAGTATATGATCGAGAGACAATTGAAATTATTAATAAATAACATTCCAACTGGCGGCACAAATCGACACCACGTCTCATATTACACAGCGCGATCGGTAATAGAAACATATTATTATTATTATTATTATTATTATTATTATTATTATTATTATTATTATTATTATTATCATTAATGCGAGAATATATGAAATTTGTAGTTTTTACCTCTTTGCGTGGAGTTTTAATATTCTTTTCTCGCAATCAAACCTGGACTAACTCATTTTATGTTAAAGGAAATTCATTCCGACGCAGAAATGTGGAAAATAGAAGCTAACTATTCTGGAATATGATAAAGTACTTCCGTCCATATTAAAAACAATGTTGATGGTACTAAAATAAACTAAGTTTTCTTCATTACTAGAATTTCTTACTATCACAACTAATGAGCTTAATTTAAAAACGGTATAAGTGCTGTCGAGGAAATTAAAAGAAAATAGAGAAATAATTGGAACACATCTGCTTTTACAAGAAAGTTTTCCCGAAGATGGTGAATACTGTTCTATTACGCTTATACGTAACCCAGAAAAGTTCTCTTCCTATCTCTCTCTTCTTCTCTCTCTCTCTCTCTTCAAGACTAATTTGTTCTCGGATATTCCATATCAACTTCTCCCGTCCCCAAACCTACATCTGCGTGAAAGAAAAGATATAATGTACTTATAAAAAACTAATAATTTAAGGAAAATCTTTCATCACATTTATTATGAAAAGAAATACAAATATAATCCATAATTAGCATAGGCTTATTAGTTACTTTTTTTTTATTAAACATCCTTTCTCTTTTTTGAAAGGAATGAGTTACTAAATTTTGTCACTCATTTTACCTTTTCAATCATTTCTACCGAAACTAATTCATTCATTCATTCATAGTTTTATGCCCAAGGAAAGGTCTTTCAATGCATACCCAGCACTCTCCAATTTTTCCTATATTCTGCATTTATTTTAGTCTCTGCATATGATCCGTATATATTAATGTCGTCTATCATCTGCTATCTTCTTCTGCCCTGCATTTTTCTCCCGTTCACCATTCCTTCCAGTGCTGTTTCTTCTCAGCCAGTATGGGCCAATTTCTTTTAGCATAAGTTATAGAAAATCCAATTTTTATAATAGTAGGCCTACATTATGCAACGAGCCAATAATGGTAGTAATTAAGACTCGAATGTGTTTATGAAACGAGCGCAAGCGAGTTTCATAATTTTCGTACGAGCGTCTTAATTACCATTATAGGCAAGTTTCATACTACTTTTTATGCTCGACCATATCTCTAACTTGAAATTATTCATAAATATTCATGTTATTCGTATCTGACTGGGGAGCGAAACTGACCTTGTGCAATATCTCGTAAATTGCGCAGACGCGAAAGTATTGATTTTTTTCCGAGAAAGAAATGTCATTGACCTTGATATATAATCTAGAGAGTAAAATAAACATTAATCTTGATATAACCTTGAAATTTGTTTAGACATTGAAAAATGAGGTGACAGATTGAATTTATTTGAATACTATTTACAATTAACGCTAATTATTATAGTAACAGAACATAACCTTCTGCGACAGTATTGGATTTCCAGCCTCCATGACGTTTCGCTAGTTGTTTTTCGATTGCATATCCGAGAATAATCGATACTTGCGCTTTCATATTGCTACAATGGTGTTTTCTTTTTGGTGGAAGACCTGAACTTTAATGAATAGGTGTACTTTAATGAGGTTCATTAAAGGGCTGCTACCAGGTGTATAATTACTATATTTCGGCATGGTCGAGCATAAAAATATATTTTACATCAAAATAAAAACAGAATGTCTGGATATGACGGCTATTAAATGGTATGCAGAATAAGAAGAAACAAAGTAGGCCTACCTATAATTCTTAGTTTTGTCCTAGAAAAAGGATACAGTTCTTGGATTCTTGAGGATTTGAATGACATTTTGCATCACGCTTAAAATTACTCTACAAGTATTAGGTTTTAAGAAGAATTAAACAAGACATTTCTGAAAAAGGATAGACAATATTTTACATATTTCTTAATTTTTCAACAGTTCTGCTCCGACAGACCAAGAATATAAGAAGTAAGGTATATTTAAGTGAATCCGTCGATCTACAGCAATATAGGCTACTCTTCTCTCACGGAACAATTTTCTTATAAGTTCGTAAAAGTAACATTACAATATTTTGTCGAAAAAAAAAAAACGAAGTAACTGATGTCTTTTTGATGTCTTCTCTCAATTTTAATATTATCCTCCCATTCTACGTCTCGGCCTCCCCTAAGGTCTTTTTCCCTCCGGCCTCCTAACTCTCTATAGGCATTTCTGGGTTTGCCCATACGTTCCACATGCCATTATTATTATTATTATTATTATTATTATTATTATTAATATTATTATTAACTTATTATTATTAATTCGTTGAAAAATTTACAATACAAAAGACACCGGTGAGTTTGTTTTACGATATTCCGATGTTGAAGATATCTAACTTCATAAAAAAATATAACACTGAAATGAAAGAATGATGGCTATAAACACAAACAAGAAACAAAACAAGACAAGAAAAGATATGACAAGATATGAGGCATAAGAAGAGACAAAACATCAGGACAAGACATACGACATAAGACAAGTGGAGGCAAGACATAAGACACGAAGAGAGAGCTATAAGATGAGACAAGACAAGACAACTCTTAAGACAAAAGACAAGATGTAAAGGAAAAGATGACAAGATATAAGACAAAATACAATACATGAGACAAGACATAAGACAAAAATGATAAAATATAAGTAAAACAAAAACAAGATATGAGACAAAAGGAAATCAAAGAAAACAACATATGCCAAAATAGAAGACAGAACAAAATATATGGAAAAATAAAGCAAGATATAAGACAAGATAAGATTTAAGTCAAAAGAAAACAAAATCTAAAACAAAGGAAGACAAGACATAAGGCAAAAAAGACAAGATACAAGAAAAATAAAGCAAGATATAAGACAAGATAAGATTTAAGTCAAAAGAAAACAAAATCTAAAACAAAGGAAGACAAGACATAAGGCAAAAAGGACAAGATACAAGAAAAATAAAGCAAGACGTAAGATGAGATATAAGACAAGACGTAAGACTAAAGAATAGAAGGTACAGGCCAAAAGAATACAATAGTCTAAATAGCACATAAGAAAAAAGACATAAATACAAAAGAAGACAAGACATGAGACAAGACAAAATAAGGCAGGACATAAGACAAACTAAGACAAGATATAAGACAAAATATAAGATAATACATGACATAAGACTTAGGACATAAGACAAGACAAACTGATGTATTTTTATTTTTGTAGGAAACTCGATTACTTCTTCTCTGCAGAGAGGTATATACTGGGTGTTCATTTCAAAGTATGTCATGACATCACTGTTGTGAGTCAGCGATTTGAAGCGAGTTTCAGCTTTTATGTCAGAGAAGTTGTCTATTAATCAATCTGAACATGAGAACATGTACGGTATGACTTGAACGTCGTAGCAACAGATGACGGTTTGTACGGTCTGTGTGCTACCATAACCTCTTTCGAACTGTGTTTTGCTCGGGCAAGTCGTACGCAGGGTATTTGTTATCATCGGTTGCGTACGGCAACATTCCACAAGACAAATCAAATGCTCCGCGTCCATGTTGACCGTCGAAATTAATGTAAAAAAATACGTAAGTAATCGTCTTAACTCTCTCCACATATCCCAACAGTAAGAAAAAACTCACTTCAGTACGTGTTTCCAAACAGTTCACATTCCAGGCACTACTGGAGTTAGCGTACGTATCGGTAAGTACTCTTCCGAATGAACGCCGTACCTGCTAGGCAACTTCTCTGGACCATACAGTAGGTAATACGCCTCTGCGGAAGTGTAGGAAGATTGAATTGTCTAGACTCATCGGCAAGCCACATTACGTCATACAGCGAGTCATGACACACTTTGAACTGAACACGCAGTGAGAAGTTGCCTAGCAAGTACGGCGTTCATTCAGAAGAGTACTTACCGATAAGTACGGTAACGCCGGTAGTGGCAGGAATGTGAACTGTTTCGAAACATGTACTGAGGTGAGTTTTTTTCTTACTGTCGGGATATGTGGAGAGGGTTGGGACGATTACTTACGTATTTGTTGACATTAACTTCCACGGTCAACATTGACTCGGAGCATTTGATTTGCGTTGTGGAATGTTGCCGTACGCAACCGATGATAACAAATACGACTTTCCCGCGAAAAACACAGTTCGAAAGAGGTTATGGTAGCACACAGACCGTACAGGCCGCCATCTGTTGCTGCGACGTTCAAGTTATACCGTACACGTTCTCAAGTTCAGATTGAACGCCTTGTTTAAATGGCAACTTCTCTGACACAAAAGCTGAAACTCGCTTCAAATCGCTTACTCATCAACAATAACGTCATGGCACACTTTGAAATGAACACCCAGTATAGCTCACTCACTTGTCAAAAGCAACCAATTCATTTTACGTAAAATCAACTACTTCCCTAAAAGCAAAGTCATTGTTGAGTACTTACCACATTAGGAGTTGAAATAGTAATATGTGTTACAAGAGCGGTATGTTGATGTTTTCATGTTCGAGGAAAAGATTGAAAAAGCGAAACGTAGTTGAGCTTTTTTAATTTCTGAGAACATGAAAACAAACATACCACTCGTGTATCGTACATTATTTTGTGCGAAGATCGTTTATTATATACCTGAAAGAGGAATTTCTAATTAGTTGCAATAAAATCTCCATCTTGGTTTCTCTTCAATGACGGCAACTTCGGAAAACCAAAATATCTATCGTCAACATTGTTGCTATAAAATATTTTCTGTGTTTACTATATTCCAGCAGGCCGTGATATATGTCTGTCTTTCCCCCCCCCCCCTGTCTATAAACGCGAACTTAAAACAAACGGTAAGGTTATGTAATGATTTATTTTTCATTTTAATATTTTAACAATATTATTTATATAACATATTGCAGTAATAACATCGGGGTCCACACCTGTGCAGTAACGGTCAGCGCGTCTGGCCGCGAAACCAGGTGGCCCGGGTTCGAATCCCTGTCAGGACAAGTTACCTGGTTGAGGTTTTTTCCGGGGTTTTCCCTCAACCCAATACGAGCAAATGCTAGGTAACTTTCGGTGCTGGACCCCGGACTCATTTCACCGGCATTATCACCTTCATTTCATTCAGACGCTAAATAATCTAGATGTTGATACAGCGTCGTAAAATAACCCAATAAAATAAAAAAATAACATCGGCATCTGGAATCTTGTTGATTTTTTCACGGCTTCCTTAATGTTACTTCCATTAGAAATGCAGTAACTTTTGTTGTGTTGTAGAGTTTACTTAATTTTTGCAAATATTTAAAAACACTAATTAACAGTGCAATTTAGGTGAAATTGCAGTGGTAAGTTTCCAATTTATAATTATTGCTATATTGAACGTCTCTAAAAATAATATGTTAAAAGCCTAAAGCAGTAAAATCAGTATGTCATTTAAGCGGTAAGAAGAGGGAAATTGTTATGTGTGTTACGTTGGGAATACTGAATGTGGAATTTTAGACTTTCCGCGGATTGGTTTTGTGCGGGAACCAAGCAAATACGCACGATCTCGCACAAAATATATTTTATGAATGACTTTGGACATTCCTCTTAATAAATATGCAGCAGTAATGGATCATCCTGTATGAGAGAAGCAGCATCTTCCAGTCCGTGCGCCATCAAAGAGGGGGGAGAGGAAGAGATGCAGGAGAACACAGTCTGCTACTTGCAGTAGTCGTTTCTACATCAAACTTTATAATTACTTCAGATATTATCGAACACCGCACCCTCCACCCCCAGTCTGCTTCGTAGCGTACGAAAACACACGCCACGCTTGCTACCTTAACGCACAAGCATAATTAAATTTCTCTGATTCCTACATCATCGTTATTCTAATAATAATGACAAAGTTGGCAGTATCTGATCACAAAGAAGGGGGAATGATATGTCAGAAATTAATATCACCAAGTAGAAGCATAATGGATAAGACGGACGGTTTAATTTCTAAATCACTGCTTCCAGGCTACGCAACTTACTCCTAAGTTCATGTCTCTTCTCTTTTAATGTCATAATCACTTTTTCTTTACTGTCATAATTAAATAATTTTAATTGAGTCAGCTTATCTCCCCTTGAGTGACCTACGATTCCATTCTATGTCTTAATTTATTTTCGACCCAAGTAGTAAGAAAAGATAATCTTATTGTGTTCAAGCGAATTAAATTTCCATATCGAAAAAGAAAAAAATATTCTTTAACGTACCGGATCTAATCGTATTCTGGTAAACTCCAGATATGTTAGTTATACTACGGTTTAATTGAGACGTTGGGAAGTAGTAGTAGTAAGTTAGTAATAGATTTATTTCTACTGGCAGAGTTAAGGCCATAAAGCCTTTTCTTCCACTCAACCAGTATTAGAACAATAGCAATACAATTGCAGAAATACAGGAACAATATGCAATTAATAATAATAATAATAATAATAATAATAATAATAATAATAATATGAAAACAAGTTTAGTTACATGTAATTCTAAAAATCAAACAAATAATAATAATAATAATAATAATAATAATAATAGAATAAATGCGCACAAGTCGTGCATAAGGTAGTAAAACTACATAAGATACAGATGGAACTTAGCACTCTGTTGCTCACATTGTTTGTTCTCAATGTTCTACCGAGGATTTCCCTCCAACTGTTCACCTTGTTCATTTTTCACAGAATTCTACCAAGGATTTCATTCGTTTCTTGCACTTGGTTACGTGGTATCGGTCACACGGTTGCTCGCACAGTTCACACACACAGTTGTTCCCGGGTTCGTGGAAGCACTTGGCCTTGCATATTTTGTGGTGGTGGTGTTGGTATCCATGCACAGCTATTGAGTTCACTAGGTGTCGGAGATCTTGATTTGCGTTGGCCCAGGATCTGTTTGTCATGGCTTCCGTTGTATAAAAATCCAACCATATGTCCCTTCTCTTTTTCTCCCTTTCGTGTAGAAGTTTCTTTGAGCTGTCGGTAGATGGGAGCCTCATACGTAGGTCTTCTATGAAGAAGTTCGTTTGCTAGCCTCGACTTTGTGTATTTGGAGATACCCAAGGTGGCTTTCAGAAATCGTGACTTCACTGCTTCCAGAGTCATTAAGTCTTTTAGTCTCAGCTTTTCCCAGATGAGGTATATTCCGTAGGTTGCGATGGGAACTATTTTTGCGTTGAACAAAGCCATGGCGGTTTTGAGTGATATTCTGGATATTGCCTGGATGTCATACATGGCTTTTGTGGCTGCTGCTGCTCGGGATTTTATGTGTATTCTAAATGACCTGGCGGTGGTTTGCAGAGTTAGACCCAGGAATTTGAAGCTGTCCTGAGAGGTTCTGATCCTATGTAGGCTATATTCTTCCTCCTTAGCTTCTTTGCCTCCGTTGCGGAATGTCATCTGTACCGTTTTCTCCATGTTAATTTCCATTTTGTTTTCCCGTGCCCACTTCTCAAGTTGGTTGGTTGCTCTTTGCAAGGTGTGTGTGGAGTTCGATCCGATGACCATGTCATCTACGTACATCTAGATTTTGACTTCCTCCGTCTCTTGTTTAATCATCTGAACAACATCGTATGTGGCAATGTTAAAGAGTAGGGGGCTTAATGGGTCCCCCTGCAATACGCCGTTGGTTTGCGTTAATGTTTTCGATGTGGTTACGTCGTCTGTGATCTGGATGACGTTGGCTGTCAGCATATTATGGATCAGCACTGTGAGTTTATCTTTTCCTTTTATTTGTTCCAGCTTCGATACTAGTATGCGTCTGTTTGTTTTATCGAAGGCCTTCGTATAATCTACGAAGACTGCGTGGAATTTTCTTCGGGGGTGTCTTAGAGCGTCCTCTATATCATCTGGCAGGTTCTTGATGGCATGTAGTTGTAAATGTGAATCGAACTGTTTAAACAAAAAATAAAATTTATATGTTAAAAATAAAGATCATATATTAGAAAAAAATATATTTTAGTAAAGCTCACAGTCTAAGCAGTCTATTTGACAAATGGATTTTTAAATTAGTAAATGTCTGACAGTCCCTTAAGATATGAAGCAGGGAGTTCCAATGACGAGAAATTGAAACGGTGAGTGGTGAAGAGTATGTTTTTATGAGGTATACCCGATGTACGGGTGATCTGAGATCGAGTATTTAGGTTATGGTTGGAGTATAAATACACAAGACGAGACGACAGATAACTTGGAGCTGAGGTGCGCAGAATTATAAATAGAAGAGAAAGACAGTGCAAAGTTCTGCGATCGTTAAGCAGGAGCCAAGATATGGATTCGAAAAATGGTGAAATATGATCGTATCGTCGAACATTTCACAAATACACACAGACACACACACACATATTATGAACACGTTGCAATTTTTTTGAGTGTTCGGTGCTTAAGTCAGTGAACAACACGTCACAATAGTCAAAGTGCGACATTACGAGTTTTTGAACTAATATTTGTTTCAGTGGCGCGGGAAAGAAATAGTATTATAATTTTTATTATTATTATTATTGTTATTATTATTATTATTATTATTATTATTATTATTATTATTATTATTATTATTGTCATTTAGTCTGTTTTAAAAACTGAAAATTAGAATTTATAGACCAGTTACTCTACCGGTTGTTTTGTACGCTTATGAAACTTGCTCTCTCACCTTGAGAGAGGAACAGGAGTTAGGAGTATTCGAGAATAAGGTGCTTATAAAAATATTTGGGGCTATGAAGGATGAAGTTACATGAGAATGGAGAAGTATACAAAACGCAGAACTGTACGCATTTATTCTCCACCTGACATAATTAAGAACATTATATCCAGACGTTTCATATAGGCAGGGCATGTAGCAAGTATGGGCAAATCCAGAAATGCATATAGTGTGTTAGTTGGAAGATCTAAGGGAAAAACCTTTAGGGATACCGTGACATAGATGGGAGGATAATATTAAAATGAATTTGAGGGAGGTGGGAGCTTATGTGAGGCGACAATGAACCTGCGGGTTCTCTATAAGCCATTTTGTAAGTAAGTAAGTTATGATTTGGTCCCATGAAGTTAAATATTCCTCGACGGGCGTCCCTGAACCAAAAGTTTCTGAACCACTTATCTGAATCCAAGACCGAGTTATGCCCGTACTTAATTGATTCTGATAGACTGTAAAAATATTTTGCATTTATGAAAACCTGCATTTATGAAATTTCTTATGATGTTTTCCTGGGATAACATGCATAAAACTGTGCATATTTAATACAAAATCCATTTCCTGTTTAACCTGAAATTACTCCAGATCTTTTAGTTCAAATACAACATGCTGTTAATTCTTCACATGACGTATCATTTGTAGATGATGAGTTCAATGAAGTTTCATAGGTGAGATTTTGGTTGTCAATATTTCTTTAAAAAGGTATTACAATGAAAGTAACATAGGCAACTTTACATAATTTATTGAACACTTATTTACAAAAACGAATAAATTTCAATACAATAGAATAGACTGAAGAATCGTATGATGCTAAAACATACATTATTACAGACAATATTTTCATAATAATAATAATAATAATAATAATAATAATAATAATAATAATAATAATAATAATAATAATAATAAAAGGTAAAAGGTAAAGGTATCCCCGTAACATGCCATGAAGGCACTTGGGGGGCATGGAGGTAGAGCCCCATGCTTTCCATGACCTCGGCACTAGAATGAGGTGGTGTGGTCGGCACCACGCTCTGACCGCCTTTTTACCCCCAGGAAAGACCTGGTACTCAATTTTATAGGAGGCTGAGTGAACCTCGGGGCCGTTCTGAAAGTTTGGCAACGAGAAAAAATCCTGTCACCACCTGGGATCGAACCCCGGACCTTCCAGTCCGTAGCCAGCTGAATAATAATAATAATAATAATAATAATAATAATAAAAGGTAAAAGGTAAAGGTATCCCCGTAACATGTCATGAAGGCACTTGTGGGGCATGGAGGTAGAGCCCCATGCTTTCCATGACCTCGGCACTAGAATGAGGTGGTGTGGTCGGCACCACACTCTGGCCGCCTTTTTACCCCCAGGAAAGACCTGGTACTCAATTTTATAGGAGGCTGAGTGAACCTCGGGGCCGTTCTGAAAGTTTGGCAACGAGAAAAAATCCTGTCACCACCTGGGATCGAACCCCGAACCTTCCAGTCCGTAGCCAGCTGAATAATAATAATAATAATAATAATAATAATAATAATAATAATAATAATAATAATAATAAAAGGTAAAAGGCAAAGGTATCCCCAAAACATGCCATGAAGGCACTTGGGGGGCATGGAGGTAGAGCCCCATGCTTTCCATGACCTCGGCACTAGAATGAGGTGGTGTGGTCGGCACCACACTCTGACCGCCTTTTTACCCCCAGGAAAGACCTGGTACTCAATTTTATAGGAGGCTGAGTGAATCTCGGGGCCGTTCTGAAAGTTTGGGAACGAGAAAAAATCCTGTGACCATCTGGGATCGAACCCCGGACCTTCCAGTCCGTAGCCAGCTGAATAATAATAATAATAATAATAATAATAATAATAATAATAATAATAATAGCTTTACAATATGGTGTATCTCGCATGTATATGTGTTTCTAAATTCGTTAGATAGCTACATAGAGAGTTTTGAACAAAAAGCCAGAGGGCTGTAAAGGAGTTCTTGTGACCTTAGACACATAATAAACAGGGTAGCAACTTATGATAAATGCTGGACCATTATACACGCTCTGCACTGAAGGGATTTACTGGGCGCAAAGTTGGAGTAATGAGCGGTAACTTTTGATAATGGACATCAAGTTACAGTTCAGTAGTTTCTGACTGATGTTGGATGTCAAAGCAACACACGCGGTCCGTCGCTGCATGGGACGAACTTCATATTAATTGGCACTGTGATCAACCTCCTCATCAACTTGTCCCTTTATATGGGAACGACAAGGTGCTTCTGTAACACAAGTTTTTTTATATTGTTGAGGTACTGTACATTATTCATAAACATTTTCCTTATTCGTTATATAGATTCATGTACGAACTTTGTTTTAATGTTTTAATTAACAATTAGTTCATATAAACTTCTAGAAATATATCTATGTTTCGAATGTTTTCAGTCATCTAGACAGGTTTTCTCTATGTCTTCTTTTAGCCTGACGATACACTTACAAGCGGTGAGACGCCTATAAAGTCACCTCGATACCAGGTCTTCACTTAAAACTGCACAGATCAAATTTTCTTAAAATTGAACACATCACAAGACTTTTGAAGACTTGTCAAAAATTAATAAAATACATGGTTTATTTAACGACGAGTCGACCTGGTTGGCGAGTTGGTATACCGCTGGCCTTCTATGCCCAAGGTTGCGGGTTCGATCCCGGGCCAGGTCGATGGCATTTAAGTGTGCTGAAATGCGACAGGCTCATGTCGGTAGATTTACTGGGATGTAAAAGAACTCCTGCGGGAAAAAATTCCGGCACATTCGACGACGCTGATATAACCTCTGCAGTTACGAGCGTCGTTAAATAAAACATAACATTTAACGACGCTAGCCACCGGCGTGGCTCAGTCAGTTAAGACGCTTGCCTGCCGGTCTGAAGTTGCGCTCGGGCGCAGGTTCGATCTCCGCTTGGACTGATTACCTGGTTGGGTTTTTTGCGAGGTTTTCCCCAATCGTAAGGTGAATACCAGGTAATCTATGGCGAATCCTCGGCCTCATCTCGCCAAATACCATCTTGCTATTACCAATTTCATCGACGCTAAATAACCTAGTAGTTGATACAGCATCGTTAAATAACTAAAAAGAATAGGATTTAAAAATTAACGACGCTCGCAACTGCAGAGGTTGTATGAGCGTCGCCGGTGTGCCGGAATTTTGTTAAGCTATGGATGTACAGGGACATCATTTTATTTTTACTTCGGTTTTTATTGTACCTGAGTTTTTTAATGTACTTCACTTACACCTCCTCTACTAATAAACTTCCAACCGTACTCCACACAGAACCAAGGCCGCATATGCAGTCAAAGTCGCCTAGTAAACAGTACTGAGTTGGTGAGTATAGTACGTTCCAGAAATATGTTGGCGTTTTCCAGTGACGAAAGAGCTTCCGACATTGAATCATATTTTCGCACAGGTATTGTCGTCCGTTCGCCTACGTCGCATTCCGGTTTCCCCCACCCGCTTCTGCTTGCCCCTCTGTAAGGACTAGTGGCTGCGCTGTCTTAGCTCCTTTCTGAAAACATTAATTTCTGTTTGGAATTAGACGTCTACGTAATATTATAAACGTGTTTAAAATAACTTAAATAAAAGGGCGTCGTTAAGCAATTAACTGTCACATGATTTCCCCTCTTTCTACGACCCTTCGACAAAACCATTTGGACGGAGAGTAGACAGCATGTCTGAGTAATATATTTCATCTTTTCGGATCGGGCAGACGTGAAGGTTGAATTTACAGTAGACCTACGTAAGGTACTCAGTTATAGAGGAGGTACAGGATTATTTCAACATGAGTTACACTACGAAAGACGAAACTGGTAATTGGAATTCCGCACAGTAGTCTATAGTCCGAACAACTAAAGCCTATGTCGAAATGAACGGGCACTATTTTAAAAAGATATGTTTAAATATCCACATTATGATTATTTTTCAATTTAACTTCATTCTCTATTTTCTACGCTTATGTGCTGTAGACAGTCTAATATACACTCCATAATGAATACGTTCGCATGGATAGCTCAGTTCTTGAGTAAAATAGTACATTATGCAACGAGCCTATAATGATAGTAATTAAGAAGCGAATATGAATGTTTATGAAACGAGCGCAAGCGAGTTTCATAATTTTCATACGAGCTTCTTAATTACCGTTATAGGCGAGTTTCATACGACTTTTTATGCTCGACCATATGTCTAACTTGAAATTACAGTATTCAGATGTATACATTTTATTTGTATCTGACAAGATCGGAAGTGACCTTGTTCTAAGTCGTGAATTGTGAGATGTGCGCAGACGCGAAAGTATTGATTTTTTCCGAGGAACAATAATGTCATTGACCTTGTGTAATCCCGTTAAACTTGGTATAACTTTGATTATTGAATTCGACTTTGAAAAACGAGATGACAAATTGAATTTATTTGAATATTATTTACAATTAACGCTAATTATTATAGTAACAGAACATAACCTTCTGCGACAGTATTGGATTTCCAGCCTCCGTGACTTTTCGCTAATTCTCCTTCGATTGCATATCCGAGAATAATCGATACTTGCGGTTTTATAACGGTATAAAGCTGACTCGTTATTGGCTGAACACCTGTAAGCTGAGTTGTCATTGGCTGAAAAGACCTGAACTTTAATGAGTAGGTGTACTTTAATGACATGCATTAAAGGACTGCTACCAGGTGTATAATTACTACATTTCGGCATGGTCGAGCATAAAGATTTATTGTTAATAGTATACTGTATTTTGATTAAAGAAAAACGTAATGAAAATTGTCAAACTCAAAATCGCGATATTTCCTAGTTTACGTAAATAGATCAACTGCTTTTCTTCACTCCTATACCTAGTAAAGTGATTTGTTTGTATTTTAGGCCAGTATCATCGAACGTCGTGGAAGGTGGTAGCAAACGGTGTTTACGGTTCTCAACCATTAATCCAAAGGTATAGTCAGGTTAATATTAAAAAAGTTAGTAAAATAAATTGATGTCCCTGTATAAACAGCCTGTAAATGTACATGGGAATTATTGCTTTGCAGTAGTTTAAGCGTTATATATAGAAAAAAATGGCCGACCCTCTAACAGCTGTTAGTATCGATTGTCATTTTATGATGATGGTTGCCTTGTAACCGCAGAAGAACAAACCAAAGAACACAGAATAATTGGAATAATATTGCTTTAGCTCTACTCTTTGACCAAAATATAGCGTGGTAATAGATCAGTACAAGCTGTAGGCCTACTATCGATACTTAGCGCGGCATACTAGCGCGCACTATCGGATGCAATAGAGAATGGGGATTCCGATTCATGACAACACGACTATGTAGGCTATTCCTTACAATTTGCTATTATCATCATATTTTAGCTAAAGAATTTGAAGATGTAAAATGTAAAATTGATAAAGGAGTATAAAAACTGGGATCTGAATGTAAACATTTTGAAAACAAACTATATGACTATACCAGAAGAAGAAATAGCCACGATTTAATATGCAGAAGAATTCAAATATCTTGAGTAGAAATTATGTTATTATTTGAAACGAGACAAGAAGATCAAGACAAGAATCATTTCGGAGAGTCGACTATATCTACCCCAAGCGGGGTTTTAATTTAAATCTAGTATTGTGATTTAATTTCCAAGTTTCAGGTCTCTATAGTACATTACTTAAAATTATGGATTTATAAATTTGAATTTTGATGTAATTCATTATATCTTTATCTAATGATAATCTATTTATTATTGCTATTACTGGTCTTCCTTTCTGTATTTTGTGATTAATATAAATTTTCCAAATAATTTTATTCATTTTAACGTTCAGATACATAATTTATTCATTAAACTCTTGCTGTAACCTTTTCTCTCCTTTAAAATCATATTTTTTCTTTTCCAGCAATAATTGAAAATGTATTCTCTAGATTTATTGTTAGTCTCTATTTGTTACAGCCCTGTACTAATTTTCTATCATATATTCCATGTCATTGTAATATCGAGTTAATTAGACAGCAACTTTTGGCGGGAGAAATTATTAAAAAGAAACATTTTAAGAGAACGTAAACAGAAAAAATTGCCACTTTAATTTTTGCATATCATAGCAAATTTATTTTCCAAATCAGTATGCAATTAGCTTGTACTATTAGCTTTTCATTATTATTGAAATCTATAATACCTTTCATTGCTTAGGAAAATATTTGGGGCTAAGCGGAATGAAGTTACAGGAGCCGCAGAACTGCACGCATTGTATTCTTCACCTGACATAATTAGGAACATTAAATCCAGACGTTTGAGATGGGCAGGGCATGTAGCACGTATGGGCGAATCCAGAAATGCATATAGAGTGTTAGTTGGGAGGCCGGAGAAAAAAAGACCTTTAGGGAGGCCGAGACGTAGATGGGAGGATAATATTAAAATGGATTTGAGGGAGGTGGGGTATGATGATAGAGACTGGATTAATCTTGCACAGGATGGGACCGATGGCGGGCTTATGTGAGGGCGGCAATGAACCTTCGGGTTCCTTAAAAGCCATTTGTAAGTAAGTAAGTATAATACCTTTCATAATGTTAAAATGTAATGCCAACAAATTTAATGTAAAAACCTTGGGCTAACACACAGCATTGTGAAGGAAATTTGCATTAGTGTCCTCAAAGGATCGGTTCAGATATTGAGAAATCACTTGTATGGGAGTGATAATGGAAATTTCAAGTTATCTTAACCGATGGCTGTTGATTGGTTTAGATATCAATGCCAACAAATTTAATGTAAAAACCTTGGGCTAACACACAGAATTGTGAAGGAAATAGCCATTAGTGCCCTCAGAGTATCGGTTTAGATATTGAGAAATCACTTGTATGGGAGTGATAATGGAAATTTCAAGTTACCTTAACCGATGGCTATCTATTAATTGGTTTAGATATCAATTCCAGTAAATCCGTACTATTATTTTTCTCGCGATATATGTAATTCAAATCATTCTAAAATATATCATGATACTACTATCTCTTTATCAACTGTAAATGAGCACAAACGCTACTTAGGTGTACATTTTTCTGACGTTTTGTATATTCGATTCCCTAACCGTTTCAAATTAAATCATTTTACCTTTTAGGTGTGTTTCCAAATTATATGTAATATGCTTAGTCAAATCTGGCAACGTTTTCATAAGGAAAGCTTAAATTATTATATATATAAGATTAAAATATTTTGTTTTCTGAACATATAAATTTCAGTTTTATTTACAAAATACTTGGTAAGTAATGTAGAATTTTGTATTTAAGATTTAAAATAAGGATGTACGAATTGTACTCCTTTTCATGCGCCTTAGTTCATGAAGGTCGCAGCTTTTAGCTGCCCAGAACAACATGAGCCATTCTCAAAGCAAAGCAAAGTTGTCTAGTTGTAATATTAAGACTCAGTCGCTGTTAGTTATGCTAAGTGTAAAATTTCTACACACTCGTATATAAAATTTAATGAAGATTTGAAATACCTAATTTTTAATATAGAGTGGCGTTTAAACAAGATATTGTTACTGTCACACCCTGAATGACTGAATAACGAACACTGGTTTAATATTACATGCTTTATCTCCAACAGTTTTTGTATAAAAATTTTTTTCGTAAGATGAAAATGTAACAAGCTATCCGTGGTTTGATGAAGATTCTTGCATGGTAAAAGAAAGAAGGATACAGGCAAAATTGAAATTCTTGCAGGATTCAGTTGGGAAGAATAAATATAATTATTTCAATGAAAGACGGGAAGCAAGTCGTACACTAAGGAATAAAAAGAGAGGTTACTTGAAAGGAAAACTGAATGAGGTGGAAATAAATATTAAGAATAAAACATTCGACATTTATATAAGGGTACAAAGGAATTTAAGAAAGAATATCAGGCAAGGGTAAACGTGATCAAGGATGAGAATGGAGATTTGCTTGCAGACTCTCATTCAATCCTGAACAGATGGAAAATCTATTTTGGACAATTACTAAATGTACATAGGCCAGAAAGAAATGATCGGGACGAAATTAAAATACAAACTACAGAGCCATTGATACCGGAACCCACACTTTCAGAAGTCGAAATTGTGATAGAAAATCTGAAAAAGTACAAGACTCCAGGCATCGATCAAATTCCAGAAGAATTAATACAAGAGGTTGGAAGCGCATTATCTAGCGAAATTTATAAACTTGTACTTGCAATTTGGGAAAAGGAAATTGTACCAGAACAATGGAAGGAGTCCATAATTGTACCTATTTTTAAGCAGGGAGACAAGACTAACTGTGGTAACTTTCGAGGAGTATCATTTTGTTGACGTCGTACAAAATTTTGTCGAATATTCTTTTGAGAAGATTAACTCCGTACGTAGATGAAATTATTGGGAATCATCAGTGCGGTTTTAGGCGTAATTGATCGATTATTGATCAGATTTTATGTATTCGACAGATATTGGGTACCGTATATCAGTTGTTCATAGATTTCAAAAAGGCATATGACTCGGTTAAGAGAGAAGTTTAGTATAATATTCTTATTGAATTTGGTATTCCCAAGAAACTAGTTCGATTAATTAAAATGTGTCTCATTGAAACTTACAGCTGAGTCCGTATAGCCCAATTTCTATCTGATGCTTTTCCAATTCACTACGGGCTAAAACAAGGAGATGCACTATTACCTTTACTTTTGAACTTTGCTCTAGAATATGCCATTAGGAAAGTTCAGAATAACAGAGAGGGTTTGGAATTGAACGGGTTACTTCAGCTGCTTGTCTATGCGGATGACATGAATATGTTAGGAGAAAATTCACAAACGATTAGGGAAAACAAGGGAATTTTACTTGAAGCAAGTAAAGCGATAGGTTTGAAGTAAATCCTGAGAAAACAAAGTATATGATTATGTCTCGTAACCGGAATATAGTACGAAATGGAACTATAAAAATTGGAGATTTATCCTTCGAAGCGGATTAAAAATTCAAATATCTTGGAGCAACAGTAACAAATATAAATGACATTCGGGAGGAAATTAAACTCAGAATAAATAAGGGAAATTCCTGTTATTATTCGGTTGAAAAAAGCCATTTATAAGACAGTAACAAGTTATTAGCAATATTCCATACTTATTATTCACTATGCATATACGTTATATGTATACATACACATACATACAATATTCGGATTAGCTATTTATTTATTCTTTTGTTTCAAATAGTGTTCTGTGCTATAGAGTCTCTTCGTTTCTGATCTCTCTTGCCTCTATTAGTATAATAATAACACATGATTTGAGAGATCTTATTAAATTCGTTTGTGAATAAGTATGTATGTAACCCTCAATGTTGTTTCATCTATATATTGTACCAGGAAGTACTTCAAACGTCTTCCAAGAAATTATGTGCCCTACAGCTTAATATAAATTCAATTGTAAGACATCCTTTTCAATGCCTTGCAGTCAGAATATTCTCTCTTATGAACAAAACCTTTGTACGAATCCCATTCAGAAAAATTTAATAACAATTCATTTGTGTGCAAAGAACGGATACGAATGCCACAAGCTTCCAACTTCTAAGGTTCACAGTTTTCATACATGAACACGGCGTAATGGGGAATAAAAAAAATTGTAAATTTACAAGCCTACAGAAATAAGGAATCTTAACATGAAAGTTATTACTTTTACGTCGTCATATATCTCTGTTTATATGAGTCAGTGTTGGTGTGTATGTTATTACATTCCAATTCCTAGTTATTGTTAAGAAAGCCAGATGAAATGAAAATTAAGAAAAATAATTATGAAGTTAACTCATGAAATAATTTCCCATAGTTTTGAGCAACAACAGATTTCAGCTTCCGGTTTTTACTTTTAATCGGAAAAAGAATGATGCTGAAACTGATCAAAATGAGGAAAAGGAATTGACTGGGTCACTGGCTGAGAAGTAACTGCCTACTGACGGATGCTCTAGACGGAATGGTGAACGGAAGAAGAGTTCTTGGCAGAAGAAGATATCAGATGATAGACATTAACATATATGGATCGTATGCCGAGACAAAGAAGAAAGCTGATATAATAATAATAATAATAATAATAATAATAATAATAATAATAATAATAATACTCACTTACTTACAAATGGCTTTTAAGGAACCCGTAGGTTCATTGCCGCCCTCTCAAAAGCCCGCCATCGGTCTCTATCCTGTGCAAGATTAATCCAGTCTCTATCATCATATCCCACCTCCCTCAAATCCATTTTAATATTATCCTCCCATCTACGTCTCGGCCTCCCCAATGGTCTTTTTCCCTCCGGTCTCCCAACTAACAATCTATATGCATTTCTGGATTCGCCCATACGTGCTACATGCCCTGCCCATCTCAAACGTCTGGATTTAATGTTCCTAATTATGTCAGGTGACGAATACAATGCGTGCAGTTCTGCGTTGTGTAACTTTCTCCATTCTCTTGTAACTTCATCCCGCTTAGCCCCAAATATTTTCCTAAGAACCTTATTCTCAAACACCCTTAACCTATGTTCCTCTCTCAGAGTGAGAGTCCAAGTTTCACAACCATTCAGAACAACCGGTAATATAACGGATTTATAAATTCTAACTTTCAGATTTTTTGACAGCAGACTAGATCATAAAAGCTTCTCAACCGAATAATAACACGTATTTCCCATATTTATTCTGCGTTTAATTTCCTTCCGAGTGTCATTTATATTTGTTACTGTTGCTCCAAGATATTTGAATTTTTCCACCTCTTCGAAGATAAATCTCCAATTTTTATATTTGCATTACGTACAATATTCTGGTCACGGGACATAATCATATACTTTGTCTTTTCGGGATTTACTTCCAAACCGATCGCTTTACTTGCCTCAAGTAAAATTTCCGTGTTTTCCCTAATCGTTTGTGGATTTTCTCCTAACATATTCACGTCATGCGCATAGACAAGAAACTGATGTAACCCGTTCAATTCCAAACCCTCTGTGTTATCCTGAACTTTCCTAATGGCATATTCTAGAGCGAAGTTCAAAAGTAAAGGTGGCAGTGCATCTCCCTGCTTTAGCCCGCAGTGAATTGGAAAAGCATCAGATAGAAACTGACCTATACGGACTCTGCTGTATGTTTCACTAACACACATTTTAATTAATCGAACTAGTTTCTTGGGAATACCAAATTCAATAAGAATATCATATAATATTTCCCTCTTAACCGAGTCATATGCCTTTTTGAAATCTATGAATAACTATGTACTGTGCCCTTATACTCCCATTTTTTCTCCATTATCTGTCGAATACAAAAAATCTAATCAATAGTCGATCTATTACGCCTAAAACTGCACTGATGATCCCCAATAATTTCACCTATGTACGGAGTTAATCTTCTCAAAAGAATATTGGACAAAATTTTGTACGACGTCAACAAAAGTGATATTCCTCGAAAGTTACTACAGTTGGTTTTGTCCCCCTTCTTAAAAATAGGTACAATTATGGACTCTTTCCATTGTTCTGGTACAATTTCCTTTTCCCAAATAGCAAGTACAAGTTTATAAATTTCGCTATATAATGCACTTCCACCCTCTTGTATTAATTCTGCTGGAATTTGATCGATACCTGGAGACTTGTACTTTTTCAGATTTTCTATCGCAATTTCGACTTCTGAAAGCGTGGGTTCGGGTATAAATGGCTCAGCAGTTTGTATTTCAATTTCGTCCCGATCATTTCTATTTGGCCTATGTACATTTAGTAGTTGCGCAAAATAGTTTTTCCATCTGTTTAGGACTGATGGAGAGTCTGCAAGCAAGTCACCTTCTCACCCTTGATCACGTTTACCCTTGGCTGATATCGGTACTTAATTTCCTTTATACCCTTTTATAAATCTCGAATGTTTTTGTTCTTTCTATTTGTTTCTACCTCATTTAGTTTTCCCTTCAAGTAACCTCTCTTTTTATTCCTAAGTGTACGACTTGCTTCCCGTCTTTCATTGAAATAATTATCTCTATTTTCCTCAATTGGATCCTGTAAGAATTTCAATTTTGCCTGTTTCCTTCTTTCTACTGCAATGCAACAATCTTCATCAAACCACGGTTTCTTTTTCTTAGTTTCATAATAACCTATGCTCTGCTCAGCTGCAATTTTGATACTATCTCTGATATTTTCCCACACACTGTTAACATCTAATTCTTTCTCAACTTCGTCGGAACTTTCTAATGTGGCAAATCTATTCGAAATTTCGACCTGATAATTTTGCTTAGTTTCCTCGTCCTTTAATTTCAAAATATTGGATTTAGTAATATTAAATTGTTGCTCTATTCGCTTGGCTACTGATAGTCTTTCTCTTAATTCTCCAATTACCAAATAATGGTCAGAATTACAGTCAATAATAATAATAATAATAATAATAATAATAATAATAGTAATAATAATAATAGTAATAATAATAATAGTAATAATAATAATAGTAATAATAATAATAGTAATAATAATAATAATAATAATAATAATAATAATAATAATAATAATAATTTATTTGAGCTGGCAGAGTTAAGGCCGTAAGACCTTCTCTTCATAAACCAGCAAAAA
Organism: Periplaneta americana; assembly: GCF_040183065.1. Taxonomy (NCBI): domain Eukaryota; kingdom Metazoa; phylum Arthropoda; class Insecta; order Blattodea; family Blattidae; genus Periplaneta; species Periplaneta americana. The sequence continues at coordinate 35,124,574 of NC_091121.1, read as the reverse complement.
CTATACATACGGCAAAAAGTATACATACAGCAAAAAGCATACATAGGAAAGACTTGAGAATGCTGGGTTTGCAGTGAAAGGCCTGCCCTTGGGCATAATACTATGAATGAATGAATCTCCAACAGCTTTTATATAAGCCTTTTTGTTTAATTAAAATTTTGAAAGTTATTACCAATAGCAATTTCTATCTGATGCTTTTCCAATTCATTGCGGGCTAAAGCAGGGAGATACACTATCACCTTTACTTTTTAACTTCGCTCTAGAATATGCCATTAGGAAAGTTCAGGATAACACAGAGGGTTTGGAATTGAACGGGTTACATCAGCTGGTTGTCTATGCGGATGACGTGAATATGTTAGGAGAAAATCCACAAACGATTAGGGAAAACGCGGAAATTCTACTTGAAGCAAGTAAAGCGATAGGGTTGGAAGTAAATCCCGAAAAGACAAAGTATATGATTATGTCTCATGACGAGAATATTGTACGAAATGTAACTATAAAAATTGGAGATTTATCCTTCGAAGAGGTGGAAAAATTCAAATATCTTGGAGCAACAGTAGCAAATATAAATGACACTCGGGAGGAAATTAAACGCAGAATAAATATGGGAAATGCGTGTTATTATTCGGTTGAGAAGCTTTTGTCATCTAGTCTTCTGTCAAAAAATCGGAAAGTTAGAATTTATAAAACAGTTATATTACCGGTTGTTGTGTATGGTTGTGAAACTTCCACTCTCACTTTGAGAGAGGATCATAGGTTAAGGGTGTTTGAGAATAAGTGCTTAGGAAAATATTTGGGGCTAAGAGGGATGAAGTTACAGGAGAATGGAGAAAGTTACACAACACAGAACTGCACGCATTGTATTCTTCACCTGACATAATTAGGAACATTAAATCCAGACGTTTGAGATGGGCAGGGCATGTAGCACTTATGGGCGAATCAAGAAATGCATATAGAGTGTTAGTTGGGAGACCGTAGGGATAAAGACCTTTAGGGAGGCCGAGACGTAGATGGGAGGATAATATTAAAATGGATTTGAGGGAGGTGGGATATGATGTTAGAGGCTGGGTTAATGTTGGTCAGGATAGGGACCGCTGGCGGGCTTATGTGACGGCGGCAATGAACTTCCGGGTTCATTAAAAAAGAGAGTAAGTAAGTAAGTATTAGCAATATTCGATATTTATTGTTTACCCTGTCTACATACACATATTTCGCTTGTGTGTGACATAAATATTATAGTGACAAGAGGTATTTGATGAATACATAAGTATTATATTCTAATCTTAAAGCTTATCCTGCTTAGAGTATTAAGATTTAAAAGAGTCTTAAAACCACAAGAATATTGTGTGACTGTCCGAACGTCAATGGCTGCTTGACAAACCGAGCACTTGTTTACAAGGCAAGCATCTGCTATTGTTTGTGTAGCCGTCGCACTCAATTCGTTTTCGACTGGCATCAAAGAAAACGGTTTCTTTGTGTCTACTTGTTGATTTTTATTGTTTTTGGCGTTCCTTGGACGTTGTCCTCTCCAATAAATGAAACCGTCTATCACGAACCAAGCTGTCTCAAATTCACCGCAACTCTCTTGTTTAACTCACTATGTAGAGGAAGTGTTACAAAAATAAAATAGGGGTACAAAATATGAAATAGTGTGGTATACAACCTGAGACATGTTGTACTCTAGCGGAAGCCTTCCAAATCACTATACACTGATACTCTCTTTCGCGGAATGTGTTAGTTTGCAGTTAGAAGCTGAACTGTTGAAACGTTTATCATTCGCGTGTTCGAGGAAGGTAAAAATTTTGAATATACATTGTTATTTTTCTGTGTTGAAATATTAATGATATATATTGTTAAAGAGAAATAATCTACGTGTATAGCTATGTATGTATAATTGATTTAGTTTTTAAATAATGATATGTTTTTAGGTTATGACTTACAACATCAGTGTACAAAAACGTTACTATGAACACGTGCCCTGTTCTTAAGGCTATATGTACGTGAACGACCACAAATATTCTCAGAAAATGCAGGCTCTAAATTTCGAAAATTTTATGAGAAAATGAACTCACAATTGGACAAAAATTACAAGGTACCACAACAAGACTTATTAGAACTTAAATATCTGATAGAAGTACATATAAAAAGGTTACCAAAAATATTTTTAAGAATTCACTTTTTACTTTAAATTAAATTTTCCAAAATTTGAAAATTTTCAGACAAAAAATATTTCATAACTCCACAACCATTAGAGATAGAATTCTGAAATGTTGTACACTGATTTAACATGCATTTATGCAAAAGGTAGACTACAATAATGTCCATTTCTTTGAAAATAGAAAAATTAGGTCACAAAAATTATGTAAATTTTAATATATTTTATATAGAACAAATAAAGAATTAATTGTATTAAAATAAACAACTCTACATGTCTGAGAGTAGTCTACTTTTCAGAAATAAGTGTTTATTAAATGCAGGAAAAATATTAAAGATATCAGGGAGACCATAACAATGTTATGGTTACCAAATAATGTAACTGTATTTTTTTTTGTTTTTTTTTTTCATACTCTGATAAAACTGATTTAAAAATATTATTAGTAACCTTTTTACACTTTTATAAGATATTTAAGTTATAATAAGTCTTGTTGTGGTACCTTGTAAGTTTTGTTCAATTGTGAGTTCATTTTCTTATATAATTTTAGAAATTTAGAGCCTGTATTTTCTGATAACATTTGTGATCGTTCACGTACATATACCCTGAACAGAATCTGACATACAGCTGTTTGAAAATCACGGGCGTCAGTCTCATGTTCATCAGCATCATATACGGGCACAACCAAAACCACATTAGTTTGTAGTAGGATCAATGAAACTTATCATGGGCTTTGGATCTGTCGCGGTGGAGTCATTTCTTGGCCACCGAAGTCACCCGACATTACTACATTGGATTACTGTGCGTGGGGTTGGCTTAAGAGCGAAGTCTACAAGCGCAAAGTGGAAACTTCTCGCTCGCATTTCACATGCTTGTGCTCAAGTAAAGGAATGTCCGAATCAACTCAGATCAGCAACACAGCAGCTCTGTACAAGAACTGCAAAGTGCATTGAATTTGACTGTGGACTTTTTGAACATGTTCTGTAAAGAAGAGTACACAAATAAGGATATATGTACGTGAACGACCACAAATACTATCAGAAAATGCACGCTCTAAATGTCTAAAATTTTATAAGGAAATGCACTCAGAATTGGACAAAAATTACAAGCTACGACAACAAGACTTATTAGAACTTAAATATCTGATAAAAGTATAAAAAAGGTTAATAATAATAGTCTTTAGAATTTACTTTTTACTTTAAATTGAATTTTCCAAAATTTGAAAGTTTTCACACATAATATTTCATAACTAGGCCTACACAACCATTAGAGATAGAATTCTGAAATTTTTGGTACACTGATTTGACATGCATTTATGCGAAAAGTAGACTACAATAATGCCCATTTCTTTGAAAATAGGAAAATTAGGTCACAAAACATTATGCAAATTTTTATATATGTTATGAAGGACAAATAAAAAGTTGATTGTATTAAAATAAACAACTCTACATGTCTGAGAGTAGTCTACTTTTCAGAAATAAGTGTCTATTACATGCAGAAAAAATATTACAGATGTCACAAACATCATAACAATGTTATGGTTACCAAATGATGTAACTGCAGAATTTTATTTTTTTGTACTTCGATAAAACTTATTTGAGAAATATTATTAGTAATCTTTTTTATACTTTTATCAGATATTTAAGTTCTAATAAGCCTTGTTGTGGCACCTTCTAATTTTTTTTTCCAATTGTGAGTTCATTTTCTTATAAAATTTTAGAAATTTAGTGCCTGCATTTTCTGTGGTCGTTCATGTACATATACAGGACATAAGGTAACAATGTTTTAATTTACTATCATCTGCATTTTCCTTGTTCCTCATTGTTTCTATTAGTTTTCTCCGAAACCGTTAACCCTTTCGTACCTATAGATACCATATGGCAATAATTAACTTTATAGCATTATACATATGAAGGTAAATTTTGCTGGATAACTTCTATTTCAATACATTTTCATCAATATGGTTTTGTTCCAAATGTTGCCACTCCCGTAACTTGGTCACTGAATTGGTCCTAATACAGCTATTTGTTTCAACATGGATTGCTTGTAAATTTAATTTGGGTTAGAAAGGGTTCAGAACAGGACATATGTTCGTATAAACTTTTTTGTTCAGAATCACAATATTATTATCCCTAAAACCTTGTACCTTTCCTCGTGACTCACCCTGTATGAACCCATTTTTTACTTTAGTTATTCAGTGCTATGACTGAAGAATATAATAATTTTTTTCTTGAAAACGAAAACCTAATGGTTGACATCTAATTCCCCTACTGATATGAATAATATTTACGCGACAAAATTGTTAGTTACTTGAGAGAATAAAGTTGTTTTAAATAATTAAAATATTAGCCAACCAACCGACTAAGCCTTGTTATCGTCTGCCAGGCCTTTGCTCCAGTAGCTATAATGCCAGAGTTCATGGAGTACGAAGGAGACCAACAAAGGTAAGCCCCTGAAATGAACGGTCCATGAGGATTTAGATGCTGTACGGTTACAAACCACATAGTTAGTGTCTCGCGTTCTGCTAGATACGGTTAAAAAAATTGTGGGCTGGAATTAACTGCCACAGGATGTAATAGCCTATTTGTTGCTGTATTGGGTGTGAAGATGAAATTTACCACACATATAATGGGAAGGGATATGGAACATCCCTAGTTCATTTCATGCAGGCTACCTAAATTCTCCACAGACATAATGTTTACGAAAGCTCCGTTCCACAAATGTTTATTTGTCGTCGCAGTCCTTTGAACGTGTTTGCTTTAAAACTAAATCTATTCAATTGGTGATGTCAATCAATTGTGTTTGATGTCAGGTTGATTACTGTGGGGCTGTAAATTACAAAAAAAGGTTTGCACATTTTGAGGTACTGTAATATTATGGATTTCACGTAGTGGGAATTAGAGTAAAACCACGCAAAACCCTCCTAGGCATTGGTAGGATTTAATGAGAGTTGGCATTGTAAACAAATCTGTACAGAGAACGGTTTGTGTAATGTGTGATTGAACCCTATTCTGACCTTAAATTTATCCAAGCACAAATTTCAATTTCTGTTGTCTTTAAGTCGTTTCCCTACTGTCCATGTATGTAAGTGATCTATATCCAACGCGGATTTATGATCTAGAATGTAATTTCACAAATATTTTGCAACTATAATTTTTCCATTACACAAAGAGATTGCTACCAAACTGTGTTGCTGTTCCAATGCTGTAAAGCGATATGGCATTTTCCTATAAAATACACTTCTCCAGCATCCTGAAACATCAATGATCTTTTTGTCTAGTGATAAAAGAGTAGAAGATAGATATTGGTAAAGAATGAATCCTTTAAGAATATAAGAACTTCGGTGATAAAGGAAGAAGGGAGAAAGGAGGCAATAATATAATTCTATACGCTTCAAAATAAACTTTAAGATAGCAATAGCAGGTGTTTTATACACTGACTGATAGTTTTATTTAGTTTTTTGATTGGGTTATTTTACGACGCTGTATCAACATCTAGGTTATTTAGCGACTGAATGAAATGAAGGTGATAATGCCGGTGAAATGAGTCCGGGGTCCAGCACCGAAAGTTATCCAGCATTTGCTCGAATTGGGTTGAGGGAAAACCCGGAAAAACCTCAACCAGGTAACTTGCCCCGACCGAGATTCGAACCCGGGCCACCTGATTTCGCGGCCAGACAAGCTGACCGTTACTCCACAGATGTGGACTTTATTTAGTTATTCATAATCAAGTGGCACATTAAAAGTTAGAGATTTTTACAACTGTGCTACACTGAGGAAGCTTGAGAGTGCTGTAAAAATGATCTATTAAAAATGTATATTTATATAGAAATGATAGGTAAGAAAGTGGACATTACCATAAAAATGGAAAATTGAGAAAATTGAGATTTCTATGAAAGTGGTACGTTAAAACTATATCTACAGATGTTTATATAAGTGAAACATTAAGAAAATTGAGATTTCTATAAAAGTGGTACACTAAATAATTTGAGATTTCTATGAAAGTGATAAATTGAGAACATTTAGGTTTGTGTGAAAGTGATATAGTAAATAATTTGAGATTTTTTCTATAAAAGTGATAGATTGAGAACATTGAGATTTCTATGAAAGTGGTACAGTAAATAATTTGAGATTTATATAAAAGTGATAGATTGAGAACATTGAGATTTCTATGAAAGTAGTACAGTAAATAATTTGAGATTTCTATAAAAGTGATAAATTGAGAAAATTGAGATTTCTATGAAAGTGGCACAGTAAATCATTTGAGATTTTCATAAAAGTGATAAATTGAGAACATTCAGATTTCTATGAAAGTGGTACACTAAATAATTTGAGAGTTTTATAAAAGTGATAAATTGACAACATTTAGGTTTGTGTGAAAGTGGTATAGTAAATAATTTGAGATTTCTATAAAAGTGATAGATTGAGAACATTGAGATTTCTATGAAATTGGTACAGTAAATAATTTGAGATTTCTATAAAAGTGATAGATTGAGAACATAGAGATTTCCATGAAAGTGATACCGTAAATAATTTGAGATTTCTATAAAAGTGATATATTTAGAACATTGAGATTTCTATGAAAGTGATGGATTGAAAACATTGAGATTTCTACGAAAGTGATACAGTAAATAATTTGAGTTTTCTATGAAAGTGGTATAGTAAATAATTTGAGATTTCTATAAAAGTGATGGATTGAGAACATTGAGATTTCTATGAAAGTGATGCAGTAAATAATTTGAGATTTCTATAAAAGTGATGGATTGAGAACATTGAGATTTCTATGAAAGTGATACAGTAAATAATTTGAGTTTTCTATAAATGTGATGGATTGAAAACATTAAGATTTCTATGAAAGTGAGACAGTAAATAATTTGAGATTTCTATGAAAGTGGTACAGTAAATAATTTGAGATTTATATAAATGTGATGGATTGAAAACATTAAGATTTCTATGAAAGCGATACAGTAAATAATTTGAGATTTCTATGAAAGTGATGGATTGAAAACATTCAGATTTCTATGAAAGTGATACAGTAAATAATTTGAGATTTCTATGAAAGTGGTATAGTAAATAATTTGAGATTTCTATAAAAGTGATGGATTGAGAACATTGAGATTTCTATGAAAGTGATACAGTAAATAATTTGAGATTTCCATAAAAGTGATATATTTAGAACATTGAGATTTCTATGAAAGTGATACAGTAAATAATTTGAGATTCCTATGAAAGTGGTACAGTAAATAATTTGAGATTTGTATAAAAGTGATGGATTGAAAACATTGAGATTTCTATGAAAGCGATACAGTAAATAATTTGAGATTTCTATAGAAGAGATATATTTAGAATATTGAGATTTCTATGAGAGTGGTACATTAAAATATTAATACGGTACTTCTATGCAAGGGGTTCATTAAGAAAACTGAGATTTCGTTGAAAGTGGTATAGTAAGAGATTTTATATTTCTATAAAAGTGGTAAATTGAAGAAATTGAGATTTTTATGAAAATAGTACATTAAAAATACTGATATTTCTATGCAAGTGGCTCATTAAGGAAATTGAGAATTCTATTAAAGTGGTACAGTGAGAAATTTGAGATTTTTATGAAAGGTGTACAGTAGAAAATAAAGTTATATGAAAACTTTGGGGAAGCATTCCTCACATCCAGAGGATGAAAATACGTAATATGAACATAGATTAGTAAAAGCATTGCTTCCTTGTTAGAGCTCTTTTTCTACAATCTCGATGGACGAAGATACGAAGCCTTCGAGAATGCTGGGGTTTGCAGTGAAAGACCTGCCCTCAGGCAGAACACTAAATGAAAATGAATTGTTTCATAAATCCTTTCCTTTAAGTGTTTCCTTGGTCGACCAGCATAATTCCTACTGTAATAAAATGTAGTACCGTATATTTTTTTTATAAAAAATGATTTTATATTCAGGAAGACGTCTAGTACACAAACAAATGCCACGAATCCAGAATCGGCCACTAATACAGCCTCCACATCTACATCGCAATGTCTGTGGTTCCTGCTCCTGTACATGACGGTATTGTTGAGAAAGCGTGTGCATGACAGGATTCGCCGAGTGCTGTTGACGACACAAGACCCCTCTACCTGTTTTAACACAATGCGCCCCTTTCCTACACAGCTTTCAGCCCTCTCCTTTTAGCAACAAACAAGCAACTTTTTAGTAACTAACTTGTCTTCTCTGGACATGAGGGTACCTCCTCATCTGGTCTGTAGTAAATTGTTAAGTTGTACGGGAAAGGGAGAAAGGAAAAGGGATTGGTCGCGGGTATTTTGAAGCCTTAAGGGCATTAGTTAGACTTATTTTAATGTTAATTAATGCAGAAGATGTAGGGTAAGCTAGATTTCTCTCTATTACTGCACTGCAACTGGTCCAACGACTGTAGCGCTATAGATATAAACATTTCGAAATCAAAGCCAACTAAAGCTGATAGAGGGGGTTTGCAGGTTCGCGTTGATTTAAAGTTACTTCTGTGTGTTAGTCCAGATTCCTGGGGCTATTTCGGTCGTTAATTGTTATTACATGGGCGGGAAATACAGGTTGATCACAAATAACAGAATTATACAGCAGCGGAGGGATATTACAAAGTTCTGACACGAAGATAACAGCTTCAAATATATTCGAGTTTGTGTGTAATGGATTCCTCTAAATTTTCTCTCATAATTGTTAAAGTTATTTTGTGAATAAGATGACCTCTTCCTGCAGTATCTGTATGTTATAGACCAGTGATGTCAAAGCAAGCGCATTTTTCTGACCTTGAAGTCGTGCGAGGGCATCAAGCGCTAAATAAGGAAAGAGGAAGGGTTATGTATATGAATAAGCATCCTTTTGGATTAAGAAAACAGTGATGCACAAACTTCAAACGGAACGTGAAATTTTATGTCGTTATTTTTATATGGCTTCTTCTGTTTGATATTATCTATATTGTCTGTAAAATAAAAGTACTAATACCAATTTATTAAAATTGCAGTTGTGTTTTAAATGTTAATAACATAATAAACAGTTAAGAAGGAATATTCACATAAATTCCATAGTAGTACAACTATACTGTACTAAGTGGATGAAACACATCCTTCATAAAGAAAGTGATATCCGAAGAAAAGTAATTGAGTATGACATGATTAGTTGGAGTTGGTATTGATTGTAACTTTAGCCTTATAAAAGTAATCAATAAACTAATGAAAACAATATTACAGTACAAAACAAAGTTACCTGGGTGCTGTGTATGTTTTAAGTGTAACTAATATTACATAACAAAACTCTCATCGCAAATGCTTTTAAGGTGATATTGGTGACCAACTTCCTATCATCAGAATATTAAATAATTTTCTCGAAATGTGCTGAAGCTATACATGCGCACGTATCTTTTGCTTATGGTGTAACAGTAGTTGCTTTGTTCATTCATTTCCTTACAAACAATTTCCATGAGAATATTTTTAAAATTTTCAATACACTATCTTCAGTAATACGTATTTACGGTATATTATATTTACGAAAACATGCTGTAAGGCTACTAAATAAGTAGGCCTATATCTGAAAATTTCACTTTTCTGTACGAAAAGTTGAGAAAATATTTCTTTTGAACGAAAAAATCAAACTTGTGGAAAATGAACATTAAAATTAAAACTTACATTCTTATAATGCACTTAAACTTCTCAGGCAAATCTAAAAATTAACATGGATACAGTTTTAATAAATTCTCTTCCTTCTATCTATTGAATCAGTGCTGGCCAACTCTGAATATAGCTCGACCTAGCGGCATATGTTACCTCTTTCGTCTGTCTCTTTCCTTTCCGCTATAAAGCGCTCAGGCTCTCCTGAGCTCTAAAGCGCGCGTTTGCTCCTATGAGCATCTATTGACATGACTGTTATAGACTTTTGATCTGCCACTCCAGCGGTTTAGTCCCTGTCAGTCCTAAGATTTTCATCGAAAAATTCATAGTAACACTCATGGAGAACGAGATAGAATTACCACTTCTGCTAATCATCTCCATTTCATTATAATTATGCAGGGTGGTACGGTAAAAACATACTATCATTAAACAAGAAACAGGATGTTCAGACAGAGATCTTGGGGGTTGTAAAGCCAGATTAAGGAGATCGAGTCAGTTTCGCTGTAAATATCTGTATCGGTATTGTAAACCATGAGACAATCTCATTGGGCCGCAACTCCTACCTTCCTTGGATCGGTGTCTGGTAGAGTTCCCGGGTAGCTCAGTTGGTAGAGAGTTGGTACGTTAAACCAAAGGTCCCGGGTTCGATGCCTGGCCCCGGAACTATTTTTCCCTCGAAATTATTCAAATCAACTTTACAGGGATTTATACCTGAAAGCTTGATTTGCGTAATACACGTCACTGTTCGTTAACAGAAAATCACAATTTAAGTCACACAGAGTTAGTGTGCACTCAACGTTGCTTGCTTGACGGTTGTTAGCCCACTTTGAAGTCTGTGGATATAGAGGGAAAAATTGGATAGGTGTCTGGTAGAGTTCCCGGGTAGCTCAGTTGGTAGAGCGTTGGTACGTTAAAACAAAGATCCCGGGTTCGATGCCCGGCCCCGGAACAATTTTTCCCTTGAAATTATTCAAATCAACTTTACAGGGAGTTATACCTGAAAGCTTGATTTGCACTCCTACCTTCCCGTCTGAACGGCCATATGTAGTTATTTAATTGCAAATCGTGTAAAGAGTTTCTACTGAGTTCTTGGCGGACGTACCCTTTACTATCCGCGAGAGTATGTGGCTGCAGCACAACGGAGCTCCGCCTCACTTCAGTGAAATGCTCACAATCATCTGGACGATAAATTTCCTGGTCGCTGCATTGGAAGGGGAGACTCTATTTTAATACCCTGCGATCTTCCAAGACGATACGTACACAGCAGTACGTCCATCAGACAATTTGTCCACTACCTCACGTGCACAGCTATTTTCCCCAAGGAAATTAGTCCAGCAAACATTTCGTCCACCAAAAAAAAATTGTCCATTAATATTTCGGTCAAGAATTATTGTGTCCATAATTTTTTTCCCAATTTTTCTTTGTCCACTAGTTTCTGTGTCAAGTAAATATTTTTTCCTCGAATATTTTGTTCATTTTTTGGGTAACAAGTACTTTCAATATGGGATTTAGAAAAGAAGGGTTGTTATGAAAATGTATTTAATTCTTTTGTAGCATAATAATGTTCATTTCAATGAAAATATGTAGTTCATTGGTTCTGTATTAAATTTTGAAGTAAGTGAAAACATTTAAAATGGCTTATATGATAACCACCGTAAGAGACCGGAACATGCTAGTCCACAACCATTATACTTACCACTTTCATTCACTTACTTACTTACAAATGGCTTTTAAGGAACCCGAAGGTTCATTGCCGCCCTCACATAAGCCCGCCAGCGGTCCCTATCCTGTGCAAGATTAATGCAGTCTCTATCATCATACCCCACCTCCCTCAAATCCATTTTAATATTATCCTCCCATCTACGTCTCGGCCTCCCTAAAGGTCTTTTTCCCTCCGGTCTCCCAACTAACACTCTATATGCATTTCTGGATTCGCCCATACGTGCTACATGCCCTGCCCATCTCAAACGTCTTTATTTATTTATTTTTATTTATTTATTTATTTCAAATATACAGAATAAAGAAATATAATTACAAACCAAACAAAGAGAAATACAAATAAAATAATACAATCAATATAAAAAAGAAGATACAGTAGTATTAACAAAATTTGAGACCGAATGAGCAGCGCTCGTGCTCGGTCGCAGTTCAGATATAATATTAAAATAAAAAATAATAGTAATATAAATAAATAAGTAAAATAAAATAGGAACTAAAATATAATTACAGCGGGAATGGAATTATATAATATAATATAATATTAACACTAGAGAAGAATAATATTGCACGTGAAAAGTAGGACTAATATATATTTCAAAATTATAGAATACAAATATAATATAGGTTGATGAATTCATACACATAGGCTATAAATTTATTTAATCAAATTGAAGATATTAACACGTTTCTAATTTTCTTGTTATATGTTAGTGGGTTACATGTTAGAAGTTCTGGGTGTAATTTAGTTAAAGCATTGTACAACCGAGGGCCAAAATTTATGCTATGCTTTAGACCAGCAGATGTGAGACATTTAGGTTCTACTAATGTTCCTAATTATGTCAGGTGAAGAATAAAATGCGTGCAGTTCTGTGTTGTGTAACTTTCTCCATTCTCCTGTAACTTCATCCCGCTTAGCCCGAAATATTTTCCTAAGCACCTTATTCTCAAACACCCTGAACACCACTTTCATTCACATTATTATTATTATTATTATTATTATTATTATTATTATTATTATTATTATTATTATTATTATTATGGGAAATGCCTGTTATTATTCGGTTGAGAAGTTTTTATCATCCAGTCTGCTGTCAAAAAGTCTGAAAGTTAGAATTTATAAAACAGTTATATTACCGGTTGTTCTTTATGGTTGTGAAACTTAGACTGTCACTTTGAGAGAGGAACAGAGATTAAGGGTGTTTGAGAATAAGGTTCTTAGGAAAATATTTGGGGCTAAGAGGGATGAAGTTACAGGAGAATGAATATATGCAGTTTATTTCTTATTAGCCTATATTTTCATTTTATCACACATAATAATATTAGACTAATTCACATTTATTTCTACATATTTTCTTGTCGTTGTATTATATTTGTGGTCACGTTGATTAAAAGACTTGATGATATCTCCACCAGATTGAATGAATGAATGAATGAATGAATGAATGAATTAATTAATTAATTAATTAATTAGCGAATAACTAAATAAACAAATAAATAAGAAAATACATAATGATAGAAAGAAATGAAGTAAGCATGAAATAAATAAGTAGACAGAGATAATAATCTATCTGGTGATGTAGCCAGCCAGCATGGGATTCATATATCACAGTGTACGCAAAAAAAAAGTATAATTTATACTCATTTCCTGTTCGAGGGAGATATATTGCCAAGATTGGAACCCAGATCCAGTTGTGTTGCATATAAAATCGCTTAAAGATCTAGCCATACTGAAAGAAATTTTTTTTTTGTAGTCAATATGAATTAATTCGATTTTAGTAACTACATTAAATTTAAGAGGTCTCTTCAAGCGGAACCTCCTCACATCTCAATGAGTCATATTATGGCGGAATTTCAGTCTCTGACTACAATTTCCGCTTCAGTTAGTTTTGTTGTGTTACATGCTAACTGCACAAAGAGAACAGATGTGGCGATGTTACAGTAATATCAAAATCCCTAAAGCTTTGTACCGTTTTGTTCTGCAATACGCTGATAGGGTAATAGCGAAAAAAATACAGTAATGATAAATATATGAGCAAGGTCTTGATCTCTGACCCTTCACTTAGAAGCGTCATACTGTAGCATTCAGCAGCGGGATGTTACAAATCTGACAAGGGCATATCAGTAACAGCTTCTGCCATATAACTGTATATATGAATATGTAATTGTTTGATAAAAACTGGGGGAAAAAAACTAGAATTTGCATAGAGTTTCATTGTATTATGTAGGCCATATCTCTTTTTGTAACACATAACAGTGAGCATACTGGATTAAGCTAAACAAAAAAATCAGTATGACATGCGGGAAATGAATGCTACAACAAATGTGTATGGTTGGCCACCTGTGAAGATTACAGCTAGGCGCGATAACTAAGCTGTGTGTGTAATTCTGTTAGACTTGGGCCAAATTCATCCTCTCTTTTTTTGTTTTATTTCCTGGTTGCCTTGTTCTGTTTACATGAGCAAATATCTCTACCGGTGTGTTAAAATTCTCTCTTCTCGTTTTTCACAACTTTGCACACAAGGAATGTTATGTCTTTTACTTGTGAATGCTTCTGATCTCACTATATAACTTCATTTAAACGCTAATTCCACCAATTGTTTACAACTCACTTACAGAAATTATCTATAAATTAGCATCAGTTCGTGTTAAATTCTCGCACAGAATGAAAATTAAATTTGTCAATTAAAATGTTTGTTTTACTTTTAGAAGAGAACTTGGTTCGTTAGCAGACAGAAAATTGACTGTAAAACCAGACTTTTTTTCTACATTATTTAGATAGTGAACAAACTCATATAGAACTAAAATTTGACAAACTCTAGTGTATCTCACATAGTGAATGTGAATGTAAATATTGTTCACGTGAAATAGCTCATCATGTGAACCACACCAACCGAGCTTCCCCTCCTGTAGGAGGCCCTAGCCCTTCATGGGACACAGTGGCTTCATTCATTCATTCATTCATTCATTCATTCATTCATTCATTTACTAGAAAGAGTAACAGAACAAGGGTATAGGTGACTTTGTTCTTTAACTACATTCATTACAAGAAATGTCTTCGTCAATCGAGTGGTTAATATGCAAGTCATTGTACAACATGAGTCAAACCTAAGGGACCGGCACTCCTGTAGTTTCTCGACATTACAGTCCGCCAAGTAGATGTTCAATTCTCGCGGATAACGTTCTTGCTGTTTCAAAGAAGTACAATCTGGAAAGTGTTCCTTCGCGCAACTAGTAAATTATTTATTTACGAATTATATTTGATGAATATACTGCAGCTGAGTGTCACTTTTATTTTTATATCTGTATCTGTTGTACCTATATTTTATTTTCATTGTGTAATTCCGAAGTATGTTATATTAATTTTGTATTATTTTCACTATTTACTTATATATGCAGCTTATTTCTTATTAGCCTATATTTTCATTTTATCACACATTATAATAATATTAGACTAATTTGCATCTATGTCTATATATTTTCTTGTTGTATTATATTTGTGGTCACGTGGATTAAAAGACCTGATGATAACTCCACCAGATTCAATGAATGAATGAATGAATGAATGAATGAATGAATGAATGAATGAATGAATGAATGAATCATTGTGTCTGTTTAGCTCAGTTGACTAAGGTGTGCTGTTATTAAATCCTATAAACACAACTTCGCAGGTGCAAGTCTCCTCGCATTCCAAAAGGTAAATTATTGCAAAATTAAAAAATAAAATACATATTAGATATGGATGCAATGCACAAATTACGACGTAGTAGTAGTATTAGATAGAGAAAGGAGAAGGAGATTGAGTGTATGGAGATATAAGAAATGGTAATAAAGAAGTAGAGTAAGTGACATCTAGTAACTTCTTGAGTAATAGTTGAATGGAAAAGTATAGGGGAGAGTCGGGTAGTATCGGACAGTGCGTTTCTTTCATCTACCACCATATGGTAGTACCTGAATGACATGGTTACGTTTCTCTATGCGACATCACAGAAACGTAACCATGTCAATCAGGTACTATCATCGTGTGGTAGATGAAAGAAACTCACTATCCGATATTACCCGATGTCCGATACTACCCGACTCTCCCCTACGTGTGTGCCTGGGTACAAGGAAAATACTAATTAACTGTGAGATAAAGTTTAAACTGTGAGGTAAAGTCTTTATCTCACTAGTGGAATAAAGTAATGTTGAATAAAAGCCTACTTCACAAACGCAAAAGTATTTAGTAAAAGCATGTTTTTTGTTAAGGTAAATATATATATATATATATTATCAGTATATCTAGAAACTTTTCAGAAACGGATTTCATAAAATGAAACATATTTTTCTAGTTCAATTTTAAAACCTGGCAGTCTTCAGTTACATGTTTCTAAAGCGCATTCAGTAATATTCATGTTGAAAAGAAACGGACTAAACTCAGAAATAATTGGAGGTTGAGGAAGAAGAGCAGTTGCTTAAAATATTGTCCATTACGTTCTAAGGCAGGCATGTCAATTGATTCCCATAGGAGCAAGCGCGCGCTTTAGAGCTCAGGAGAGCCTGAGCTCTTTACAGCGGAAAGGAAAGAGAGAGATGAAAGAGGTAGTACCTATATGCCGCTTCGTCGAGCTATATTCAGAGATGGCCAGCACTGATTCAATAGATAAAGGGAAGAGAACTTATTAAAACTGTATCCAAGTTAATTTTTAGATTTGTCTGAGAAGTATAAGTGCATTATGAGAATGTAAGTTTTAATTTTAATATTCATTTTTCACAAGTTTGATATTTTTATTCAAAAGAAATATTTTCTCAACTTTTCGTATAGAAAAGTGAAATTTTCAGGTATAGGCCTATTTATTTAGTAGCCTCACAGAATGCTTTCGTAAATCTAATATACCGTATATACGTATTACTGAAGATGTGTATTGAACATTTTGAAAATATTCGCATGGAAATTGTTTGTAAGGAAATGAATTAACAAAGCAACTACTGTTACATCATAAGCAAAAGATACGTGTCCATGTGTTGTAAAAATATCAGCTCTATAGCTTCTGCAGATTTCGAGAAAATAATTTAATATTCTAATGATAGGAAGTTGCTCAGAAATATCACCTTAAAAGCATAATGCAATAAGAGTTTTGTTATGTAATATTAGTTACACTTAAAACAGATACCGTACTTAGGTAACTTTCCTTTGTACTGTAACATTGTTTTCATTAGTTTATTGATTACTTCTGTAAGGTTAAATATACCATCTATATAAATTCCAACTTATCATGTCATACTCAATCTCTCTCTTTGGAATATCACTTTCTTTATGAATGATGTGTTTCATTCACTTAATACAATATAATTATACTACTATAGAATTTAAGTGAATAATCCTTCTTAACTCTCTATTATTTTATTATCATTTAAAACACAAGTGCAATATTAAGAAATCAGTATTAGTACTTTTGTTTTACAGACAATATAGATAATATTAAACAGAAAGAAGACATATAAAAATAAAGACATAAAATTTCACGTTCCGTTTGAAGTTCGTGCACCACTGTTTTCTTAATCCAACAGGCTGCTTATTCATATACACAACCCTTCCTCTTTCCATACTTAGCGCTTGCTGCCCGCGCACGACGTCAAGGTCAGAAAAATGCGCTTGCTTTGACATCATTGTCCTAAGGCCTACATAAGGTTGAGGAAACCCAACACTATTTAAACACACTGCTATCTCTTAGATCTGTAAGGATGCCAGTAAATTAATTTTGCTTTAAGCCAGGCCTAGAATAAAATGCGTGTATTTTTTTCTTAATAAGTTCTTGCACTACGCTGGCGATACAATTTTTCTGGCACTTCACATTTGAGTACTTGTGCAGTTTGTGGAATATGACGGCGAAACTTGCGTGTGAACACAGATCTCACTCAATCGAAAAATTGCAGTACGTTACTGCACTTTGTAACTAGTTATGATTAAAAATACTGTATATCTCAATACAGTTCACAAGTATGTATCAAGTACATTGTCCTCTAGTAAAACATTTTCAAGCTACATCGGAAATTGAGGTGTAATAAACAATTTAGGTACAAATAAAAATTATCAAACATTTTTCATAATTGTAGTTTTCGTATTAGTCTAAGACTGTCCCACGCCGTGGCGCCAAGGTCCAAGACATCACTCCTAGGATTCCTGTTACAGAATGTGCACTAGTTCGAGTCCTTATGGGGCAGAAATTTTCTCAAGAAATTTCGGCCAGTGTTTGGGACCGGTGCTCACCCAGCATCGTGATGCACTTGGGGAGCTACGACAGGTAGCGAAACCCGGTTAAGAAAGCCAGCTATAACAAATGAAAATTATGAAACATTTTTCATAATTGTAGTTTTCGTATTAGTCCAAGACTGTCCCACGCCGTGGCGCCATGGTCTAAGGCATCATTCCTAGGATTCCTGTTACAGAATGTGCACTAGTTCGAGTCCTTACGGGGCAGAAATTTTCTCAAGAAATTTCGGCCAGTGTTTGGGACCGGTGCTCACCCAGTATCGTGATGCACTTGGGGAGCTACGACAGGCAGCGAAACCCGGTTAAGAAAGCCACCTATAACGGCTGAGGGGATCATCGTGCTAACCACACGATACTTTCCGATTGAATGATCGTCCACAATATGGATTTGTAGAAGCTAATAAAGATTCTTTGGGATATAACCTTCTGATATTATTTCACAAAGTTATATATAGGTTATATTTTTTCCATTATACTATCATACGATTTTTCGTAGTCTAAAATCGACTCTGATTGAGGTTCTGGGTGATATTATCAGGCAGTACATCTCTCTTGACGATATGAGATTCCAAAACTCGTTAAGTCCATTTTTATGAAAGGACTGGGCAAATTTTTGTATTTTTGTAGGCCTATACACAGATCTACTTTTAAGTGATATTCACAATGACACAAACTTTTAGACAAGGACTGCCGTTGTTTCGAAGAAGAGAAGCTTAAAACATAATGATAGAGATCTCAAACATAATACTGTAATATATGTGTACATATAAATAATAAAAATTGCCAAATGGACTGAGCGACTTTGGCATCACACTCTTCAGTTGTTTGTATACATCTGAAGTATGATTAGTGTATTACGTTACTAGTCAGTAATGTACGCAATGGAGGACGAAAGGAACTGGCCACCCTATCTCACTACCTACTGGCTTAGTTTTTTTTTATTTTATTGGGTTATTTTACGACGCTGTATCAACATCTAGGTTATTTAGCGTCTGAATGATATGAAGGTGATAATGCCGGTGAAATGAGTCCGGGGTCCAGCACCGAAGGTTACCCAGCATTTGCTCGTATTGGGTTGAGGGAAAACCCCGGAAAAAACCTCAACCAGATAACTTGCCCCGACCGGGATTCGAACCCGGGCCACCTGGTTTCGCGGCCAGACGCGCTGACCATTACTCCACAGGTGTGGACTACTGGCTTAGTTGCTTAGTTGCTTCATGGGTGTTACCTTATTAGTAATAATAATAATAATAATAATAATAATAATAATAATGATTTATTGTTGTCTGTATGAGGTACCAACCTGTCTGAAAACAGGTAGACTAAATTGAACTATCTTCGTTATTCTATTGAATGAATGAATGAATGAATGAATTAATTAATTAATAAAGGCAGAAATAGAGACAAATAAATAAAGAAGAAATAAAAAAATAAAAAAATAGGTGAATGAATAAATAAATGAATAAATGAATGAATAAATAAATAAATCAATAGAAAGAAAGAAAGAAAGAAAGAAGAAATAAATAAATAATTAAATAAATAAATAAGTAAATAAATGGTTTGGTGGGTGAATGGATGGATGGATGGATGGATGGATGGATGGATGGATGGATGGGTGAATGAATGAATGTATGAATGAATGAATGAATGCTTTTTAGTTGGTTATTTAACGACGCTATATCAACTACGAGGTCATTTAGCGTCGATGGGATTGATGATGGCGAGATGGTATTTGGCGAAATGAGACCGAGGATTCGCCATAGATTACCTGACATTCGCCTTACGATTAGAAAACACCTCGAAAAAAGCCAACCAAATAATCAATCAAAGAGGGAATCGAACCCGTGCCCGAACGTAACTCCGAATCGGCAGGCAAGCGCCTTAGTCGACTGAACTATGCCTAAGTGAATGGATAAATTAATTAATTAATGAAATGATAAGATAAACATTTAAAACTTATGCGAAAATACGTTCTTGCAAGAGAGTTTGGAGCTGAGAAAATTGAATATGTGAGCTCCAAGTCTTTTGGCTATTTATTGGCATCTGTGCGCTCCGACCTCTTCTAAAACCAAAGTTGTCTTCGTTCAGGTTATGATCATAACCTTTATGACCTTTTATTTAAATTTAAAATATTTTTTTATGCTTGGAAAATTTTTGGTACAGTAGTTATGTAGGGGAGACTGTTGTACCTTTGAACATTTTTTGTTTTTTAATTTTTGCTGCTACCAAGAGGACTCAAAATGAAGTAGGTTGTAGAGAAAGCCGCTAAGTAGCTCTGGTCGTAGTTTCAGTTTGATTTATTGCGAAGTGTGAGTTCCGTGGACAAAAGTAGTTTTTTAGTACCAAAAGTAAAGATTTCGTTCATTGATGTATGTTTTCGAACACAAAACCAGATTGCATTTGTTAATATCTTTCAAGTACGGTGTGTTCCCTATCATCTGGTGAGTAATAAGATATTTTAATTTCCATGATTTATTTGACTCTCTTAGTTTTCGGAGCCACATTTGTTTAAACGTGCACCCTCTTGTACCTTTGAACACAAAACATCTTGTACCATGGAACATGTTCCAAATTACACGATACTATCGGTTTTTGTTTTTCTTTTATTTTAAGGTCATGTCACGAAGTAAGTCTGGAGTTAAAGAGGTCCCCAATTGATTCGGGTGTCTTGAAGAAAGCTGTTGAACCAGTTATTGCTTCTCCAGGAAATAAAATCAAAATCAGAGAAGCCTGCTCTGGTTTATGATTGAAAATACATTTTAGATATGATTGTCAGTTTTTACAGCTACATTCCCACCTATATTCCGTGTGTTCCAACTTACAAGAGGGTATGTTCCAAGGCACATGATTCTGTTGTACCTTTGAACACATTACATATCTCTTCATTTTATTTTTTCCATCCTTAATAGATCTGTAAAACGGGAAAATACATACAGGAAGCTGTAAAGGAATCTTCAATAATTATTTCAAGAATTTTTTCATTAAAAAAATTTCATTTCCCAAAATTAAAAAAAATAAAATGTGAAAAGTGTTTAAAGGTACAACAGTCTTCCCTATAGTAGAGAGATTTCTCTATAAATTTTACGGTAATTTTTATTATCTTATAAACATCAATTTCATTTCAACAGAAATATTAGACTATCTCCCAATCTAAAGATGTTATTTGCTCAATATCTTCGGGAACCGCGGCTTTCCTACCAACATTTCTTCAGTATTTAACATGCTAAATAAGGAACGCGATTTCTGTGCTTCCCTATAGCCAGAGATTACTTTTTCATCTTTTCTACTCAATTTCCAGTAAATAGCCACCGCAAACAAACGCAGTCTCATGATGCTCCATTCAGCAATAAGCCCGGATTATGTGTGTTCCTTGCACAAAGTTGCTTGAGATTGTGGATATCTTGAGGAATTAGAATCTCGCTCGCAGACAACTTCTCTATGTACAGTACGTTGTATTGTCGCTACTTCCTAATGGCTAAGAGGAGAGGAAGATTCTCCATATCAAAAGCAAAGATGGAAAGCTGTTCTCAGCCTTTGAATCCGCACCTGAAAGACGCGGCTCCTACGCTAACAATCAGTGAGGAAGTTTGAAAACCCAATTAAAAGTTTTATTCGAGTATACAGGGTTGTCCAACTTTATATCCAGTTATAAATAACTTCTGTACTAGGGATTACGTAACAGTAATTTTGATTTCAGAAACATTCTGCGAGACAGACTTTACTAAATTATTATTAATTCATTAGTTCTTATATGACTGGAAGGTAAAATATTAGCCGTACATGGTTTGCAGGGAAGTTAAGACCTTGGTTTATAATATATATGGAAACCATAGTCCTTGGTTCGAGTAGGGCAGAAATATTTTTATGTTACTCTGCTATTCCGTGCATTCCTTTATTTTCTTGCGAATGGGAAATGAGTTAGCCATACCTACATAATCGTAGTTTATGAAGAAATTAAGAGTTCAATTTATATCCTTTACTAGCCGTACCCGTGCGCTCCGCTGCACCTGTTAGAAATAAAAATAAAATAATTACATAATTAAAATAGGACGTTTGATCCAGGGAATAACTTTTACAACAGCGCAAGATAATCTGCTTCGCTCATTACCCATTTTTTTTGCATTGCATATATATTTTATGTATTTTAACACGATTCAATTGAGCATAGTTAAAATTTGAATTATAAAATAATGTATTGCTAAGCTAACGTACTATTACTGCATACTAAATCAATACACTCTCGTTGTTCGTTAATTCTCTGAGATTAAAATGAGTGTACATAAATATTATTTTAAGAAATACAGAAAACGAATGTACAAAATAGCCTATCAAATTTTCTGTGCATAAGAAGCTATTTTAATCTTACCTGTCCTCGATTTACTCAGACGTTACTGTAATAACAATATAGCATTATGTCCATCTAGAGAAACTACACTTTCCAATGGTGAAATAATAATTAATTATACAAATCGGTTAATTTAACTTCTGATATTACTTCATACAGAAACATTCACTGTAGGCTATGTTTAATAGCTTTCGATTATTAATGCCCAAGGCCTCTGTTTCGATTGTTGTTGTCCAAGGCCCCTTATAGACGAAGTCATTTGTTCTTAATTCATTGCACCGTCTTAGATAGCGTTATTTTAATTTCAAACTCATTTGTCTCATTAAATATCAGTCCTATCAAAATTTTGTAATCAATAAAACTTATCGGAAATCATTTTTAAAGAAACGTTTGTTATGTAACATTTTTCACAAAAATCAATAATAAGCGAGATATTTCGATTTATTTAATTCAGGCCCCCTTATAACCCCCCTTTTAAATAAAGTATTTTGAATGCCATAGAGCCTAAAATCTAAGTTTCAACGAACTTAATTTATATTCCAATTTTCATATAAATCGGTTCAGCCATTATCGCGTGAAAAGGTAACAAACATACAGACAGACATACAAACAAAAATTTCAAAAATGCGATTTTCGGTTTCAGGGTGGTTAATTATATATGTTAGGTTCAATTATTTTTGGAAAATCGAAAATTACCAGAAAAATTTCGACTACAGATTTATTATTAGTATAGATTGAAACCATACTAGTTGGTACAAATGAATGTACGACAGAAGTACGTGTTATCAGCAGATGTATGTGCAGTAAAAATTAATAATAATAATAATAATAATAATAATAATAATAATAATAATAATAATAATAACCATAACAATAATAATAATAATAGTTTATTTAATCTGGCAGAGTTAAGGCCATACAGCCTTCTCTAACACTCGACCAGGAGTAAAACTGCGATACAAGAAACACTACAAATTTACAAAATACAGTACACACACAAAAAAGTTGAAGTAGATAATCAGTAACTAGTAGTGTGTTCGTTTCATTTGTAATGTCCACTACTACGATCACATTTTGCCTTCTTTTGATGGCTCAGGTTAAGTGAGAGGAAAAATTTACATTCCCTTTCTCTCTTATACCGAATTTTGCACACCTCTGCTCCCTCTTACTTATTTGTCTGATTCCTCAATCTTTCTTGTTATCATATCTTAAATACTCGATCACAATATGATAACACGCTAGAAATACCACTGCACACATCATCTCTTTATTCTTCATCTTCCACTGTTGCTACTTCTCGTCACTGGAATTCTCTGCCGCCTAAAGTCAAGGGCTGTCGAACTTTAATTTATTTTAAAATATCAATTAGAAAAATAACTTATGATGAGTTGCCAGGCCTAACGCGTTGCAAATATTTAATGCAATATATATAATCATATCATCATCATCATCATCATCATCATCATCATCATCATCATCATACAAGACGAAAACTGATATGACAAATATATTAATATTATCTTTTAAATTTGAATTGTTTGACATCAAAATAATTGTACGTATTTAATCACGGTTCTTCCAAGGAAAGCCAAGGAAAAGGTTTATTAGTAATTTGAAAAAAATTGAAGTATTTTTATTAATTATGTATGTTACAAATGTTAATTTAGTTTTATAATAATAGTAATAATAATAATAATAATAATATTATTATTATTATTATTATTATTATTATTATTATTATTATTATTATTATTATTATTATTATTATTATTATAACATAGCAGATTGCTATAGTATGTTCACCTTATAAAATTGGAATAAGTATTTTGGACACAAAAATATTGAATCATTATAAAACTTATTGAAAAAAAGAAATAGACCAAGAATGACATAGAAACAACCGATGGAACAAGAAGTGAGGAACATACAGTCAAATGAGAATAGTGTAATAAAGACAGAAACATAGCTAATTGAAGTAATGTTCCATATATTATAATAATTCTTCAAATTACAGAGCATGGAAAAAACTATGGCCATCTATCCCGGACTTACCATATGTGTCATTGTTTTAAGGTTATTTTTTTCACAATATTTTTTTTAAATTATACTATGTTCGCTAGATCATTAAAATGTAAGAATTATGTTCACAAGAGTTTTCTTAATGTGTCATAAAAATGTCAAATGGATAGCTACAAAAGTTGAAGAGATACGATTCAAAATGTGGGTTGTATTTTGTAGTAGATATATTATGGTATTAGAGGTAGTGAATTAAAATTATTTGTGTCTTATTTTAGTAACCGTCAACAGTGTGTCTTCATTGATGGCAATAAATCTAAGCTCATGAATGTAAAATATGGTGTGCCTCAAGGATCAGTGTTGGGTCCGATCCCATTTTTAATAATGGTTAATGATTTCATGTGCAATGTCTCTGCTTATTCTGTGGTATTCGCTGATGACGCCACTTTCTTGACAAGTCATAGTGATATTAATGAATTGAAAACTCTTAGTAATTCCGTTTTTAATACAGCCAAGAAATGGTTTAGTTCTAATAAATTTCTTTTAAATGAAAGTAAAACTGCATCTTTGTTGTTTAGTAGTACAGTCATGGAAAATAATAATTTTAAACTTCTTGGTATTACGGTGGACAGCACACTTACTTGGGCAGACCATGTTGAGTCTGTTTGTAAAAAATTGTCAAGAGTAATATTTCTTCTGCGAAATTTGAAAATGTATGTTCCGAAGAATTACATTAGAGTTGTCTATTTTTCTTATTTTCATAGTATACTTTCTTATGGACTACTTTTATGGGGTAATAGTTCTCATACTAATAAGGTACTTATGTTACAAAAAAAAAGCTATTAGAATTATAACTAATTCATCAATGAAGGCACACTGCAGACCGTTATTTGTAAATGAAAAAATTATGACTGTAACATCACTGTATATTTATCAAGCCCTAAATTTCGTCAAAGAAAATTCACATATGTTGACACATAGGAATGATGTTCACCTATACAATACCAGAAACCGTGACCTTTCTGACATACCTAAGTGTAGGCTGACTAAAACAATGAATAATTATTTTATTATGTCGTTAAAAATAGCAAATAAATTTCCGAGATATCTTTTTAATCTGGAAAGGAAGTCTTTTAACAGACTTGCCTCTGGTTGGTTAATCAACAGACCATTTTATGTCAACGTTGTTGAGAGTTTTTGTAGTTTTGTTGTTTACTTTTTATGACTTTGTCAATTGCACAATGTTGTGTGCTCTGACTGTACAATACTGAATATGCACTACCTTGTTGCGTAAGACAGAATAAATAGAATACATATTACTCTACTGACAAGAGTTTACAGTAAATATATTCTCTAATAATGAACATTATACTTTTGTTAACTCACTGAAATATTCAATATCTAAATAAACAGTTCATTTTCAACCTATTTTACGTTTATAAGAATGCGTTGTGTAGAATTTACTCATTGTTCCTTTCATAAGTTAGGTCAGATATTCTGCCGGACTCGAGCTGTGGACTCTCAATGAAAACTACCATCTTTGTCGCACTTTATACGCATTTTAACAGTGCGCTAACTCTCACAAATTAACCATCGTACTTTATAAGCTCGCGATAAAACCCATGGTCCCATGTTACCTCTATCTCTAATTTTTTTAGGGGTTTGGATGGTCCTAGTTCTTTATTTGAGCGGGTATAATCACTTGTAGGGGGTGAAAGTTGTCCCAATTTGTCACCTTGTTCCTCACCCTCTTCATCCCTCTTACAACCCAGACCACACCTCTAGCCTAATTGCTCCCTTGAGACTACCGAACCCCTGTCTGTTCATTCCATCTCTACCTAGCGTTCTGTGACGTCATAATGTCGTCCTTGCGTGTCGCAGCAGCTACCTTGCGGTGAGTTTTTTACACTTAATATCAAGGCAGGGATCTTGTCACATTTCCTTCCTATAGTGTCTCGTGGTATAATAACCCCTTTATAATAAAGTTTTATGAAATATGACTCTACTATTTCACTGCGTTCCCTTATATAGAGTATGATACAAGCGTTTCGGCTTTAAATGAAAGAAAAGACGGTCTTAATCTTATACAGAGTGTAAGGGGTATAAGTGCCATTATTTTAATTGATGATTATTCATATCTTAAGGAACAAAAAATGTCCTCAATTTTTTTATAATTAGATTATTTAACTACCGTAACTATTAAAGTTTTCAATATTAGGCGTTTGACAACGTTGTTGGATGGGAAGGAGAGGGTTTACAGATACCCAGTACAGCTGAAGCGGGGACAGACATACCGATACAAAATAGATGCTCTGTCCCAATCAGCGTATTCCGAATCTCACCGGTCCGATGGCATCAATGACGCAGCGAAATAAGGAACAAAACTGGTGGAAGGATCGATGGCTGTCATGGCGACTGTATAAGTTGTTGTCTGTGCTACGCTAGCAAAATTTTGCGAAATTTCCGTACTGCCATCTCGTTCAAAGAAAAAAGATAATAAACAACTTATTTCTTGAACCGGTAGTAATAACTGGTCCGTTGACATGTTCGCTCATAAGCCATTAACATATTGTTTTTACGTTGTGCTCATTACAAACAATACAGCAGAACTAAAGCAGAACACACCGCCATGACACAACAGTGCACGATGTCATTCGTCTGCTAATTCCCGCCCTATACAATAACCAATCAGATTCACTGATGGCAGCTGATGGAGACTGCCACCACCTCTGCAAGCTGATGGCACCGGTGTGACACCGGTGGAGCATCAATGACGTCATCGGTGGAATTCGGAACACCTTGATGCCATCGGATTGCTCACCGGTGAGATTCGGAATACGCTCAATGCAGGGGCGGACCGTTGTTTACATAAAACGAGCAGCAAATACAAACTTTCAATCTCATTAATAGAACACTATGGTAAATTTCCATTTTATTTAACAATATTGCTCCATTTTATTGTGTGCCTAAAACTAAACAATAATGGTTTACTGCACAAAATCACATGAATGTTGTTTTTTTCTAAAGCAAAATTTTAATTTCTCTCGCTTCCGTAAACAGTATCATTTTTAAAGAAATTTTAAGTTTTCAATTTGTCATATTTCAGAACATGACACCTGACGAAAAATTATTTCTTACAGATAAACCATTCGTAAGTGATTGTCTAAGTTCAGTTTGTTTTCGTATCAATACGAACTCGTTAAATTACATTTGAAAACTGTACATACCGATTTAGGTATATCAGATTTTCCACGTGTCCACCGTCGTTGAGGTCCACGATTTTTGAAACGGGGTAAGAGAATTCCAGTTTCTAATAATCTTTGAGAAACTGCTACAAAAATTCGCAGATTAAGATAATCTTCTTTGCGGGAAACGTTGACGGTACATCCTTCTTGCCGCACTTGAATTACGACGACTTTTTCTATAAATTATTAACATATGATGATATTCCTGAACTGTGAATGACATTGTAAGTTGTTTATCGAATACCTACACTAAACTGCCATCCGCTGGACAGGGAGTTTGAACTCAGCTGATCTGTACATCTGTGCAGAGTACGTCAGCTGCATGAATCCTGCTGAACGTTGCCACGTCTCTCACGCCAGAATATTAACAAATTTAAATATACATTATTATTTAATTTCAGGAAAACGTAATAGAACACACAAATATTTATTTAAACTAATATTAAGTCTTTGCTAGATATACTTAATGATGTAATTTTGTTTTCATAATTTTACTAACGATATAAGTAGAATAACGCAAATAAAATAAATAAATAAATAAACATTTTTTTTCGAGAAAATTACAAAGTTTTGACCCTACGTTGTATGAACATTTTTTTATCTTGAAGACCGTCCCCGACGACTGTGAAAAGGACGGCACTTACATCTCTTACACACTGTATACTGTACAAGAAATGCTGGCAATAATTATAAAAAGTTCGCAGTTAATACATAAACTGTGTATACTCCGTAGTAACACCATTCATATTGAAAAGATCGTTCAATTTCATTCTCTAAAGCAAAAATATAACTGGGTGACAGCTGTCTCCAACGTTACGAAAAAGTACGTGAATACTGAAGGGTTAAATATTTAAAATAAAATTATAAACTTTTTCTCAAATAATTTCTTCTAATATATTTTTGATCTCGTAGGATATTTACCTCTGGGGGAGTTCGGGATCGGCCCGAAAGGAAGTCTGTAGCATGGGAAGCTTTGGAGCATGCATACTATTCCATTCCGTGTAGTACAATGGGCCCATCCAAGTGGCCTACGTGCGAGGGCAGTCCCCCTCCCGTACTCTTCCCTTCAAGGTAGACTAATAGATAGACCATTTTTATAAAAATAAATATTTTTTCTTATAAAATTGAACAACTATACTTGTTCATTTACTCGTATTCAAAGAGAGACACATTCAATTCTCCTAGAGTCTACAGAATCTTTTTACATTTCCGTGTAGGTATAACCTCAGTCTCTTAAACTCGTCCCACGAGCTACCATGACCCCAGAGGAGAGTTCACGGTACATAGGCCTAACACTACCACCAGCAACTAATAACCACATACCACGGGATCCAGGTTCGATGGCGATTGCAGCCGACTCTACATCGGAAGCAAGCCCGAAATATGGAAAAGAAACGGAGATGATGATGAAAAAGGAGAATTGTAATTATCAGGGCGCTGATTTTGATGACATGTCATCTTTTTTATTTACATCCTTTGCAATGCTCGTAAATAAATACATTTTGTATAACGAGCTGCTGGTACAGCAATGTGAAGATTTTACGTCATTTTTAGGCAATATTTCGCTATTTTAATCTTTTAAATCATTTTTTAAATTTGTAGGGCTTTTTTGGTCATTTTTAAAAATGTTAAGGTGTTTTTTAATAATCTAAGCTAAAGACTTCAATGACGAACTAAAATTTCCAAATATAGGAAAACTCGCAAAATTAGTCCTGACACTATTCCATTTAAATGCGGAATCTGAAAGGACTTTGTCGATAGTGATGCCAAGAGGAAGAAGAGAAATAAAATAGGAGATGAAGCTCTCTGATGAGTTGAACACTTTGCCTTCCAAATAAAGGAATTGAACTGCAGCTCCTTTGAAGTAACCAACGTCCATATTAGTCTCAGCCATTGGGATGCAATAGCTAGATATGAGAAAGTTTGGTGAGTGATACATTTATCGTTCTCTTTTTTGTAGTTATATATTGAATTATAGTCGTATTAATTTATCAATTCTATCTCATATTGTAGGTTGTGGGGAAAATTTGTATTCGTGTGGGAAATTTTATACATTTATGTGTGAATACCATAGCAGATAGTCTGGAGAGCTGTGAAGTTAAGGGTATATTATGTACGTGAACGACCACAAATATTATCAGAAAATGCGGGCTCTATATTTATAAAATTTTA
This sequence comes from Periplaneta americana, assembly GCF_040183065.1. Lineage (NCBI taxonomy): Eukaryota > Metazoa > Arthropoda > Insecta > Blattodea > Blattidae > Periplaneta > Periplaneta americana. The sequence continues at coordinate 35,095,034 of NC_091121.1, read as the reverse complement.
TAAGAAAATGAACTACAATTGGACAAAAATTACAAGATACCACAACAAGACTTATTAGAACTTAAATATCTCATAAAAGTATATAAAGTTTACTAATAATATTTTTTTTTAAATTCGCTTTTTACTTTAAATTAAATTTTCCAAAATTTGAAAATTTTCACATATATTATTTCATAACTCCACAACCATTAAAGATAGAATTCAGAAATTTTGTACACCGATTTAACGTGCATTTATGCAACGGTAGACTACAATAATGCCCATTTCTTTGAAAATAGAAAAATTAGGTCACAAAACATTACGAAAATTTTAATATACTTTATATAGGACAAATAAAAAATTAATTGTATTAAAATAAACAACTTTACATGTTTGAGAGTAATCTACTTTTCAGAAATAAGTGTTTATTACATTCAGGAAAAATATTAAAGACATCGGAGAGACCATAAAAATGTTATGGTTACCAAATGATGTAACTGCAGATTTTTTTTCATACATTGATAAAACTGTTTTCAAAATATTATTAGTAAACTTTTTTATACTTTTATCAGATATTTAAGTTCTAATAAGTCTTGTTGTGGTACCTTGTAATTTTTGTCCAATTGTGAGTTCATTTTTTATAAAATTTAAAAAATTTAGAGCCTGCATTTTTATGATAATATTTGTGATCGTTCACGTACATATACCCTTAAGGCAGGATTTTTACTACTAGTCTATGTATAGGATTGTTCATTTTTAGGTCATTTTTTTCAGCATATTAGGTCATTTTATAGAAAACTTTTAGGAGTTTATAGGTCATCAGAATCCGTGTCCTGGTAATTATGATGGCGAAATATAGTTTTCCATAATGGTGCGTCCCGTTTGGCCAATGTAGCTTTTTCTATACTCACAAGGTATTCTACATATACACGCCAGGCATCCTAAGACCAAGATCGTCCTTAACTGATCTCAGTAAGTTCTGAATCTTTGGGCGGCTTATGGATAGTCTGAAGAAGATGGCAGAGCTAGTCATCGAAAGCTTTGAAGCAACAATTCAACTCACCTGGCTGAGAACCCGAGAATTATTCCATACCCAATGCCGGAAAAGCTTCAAATCCTAAAATGAGTAAAACATTTATAATAACAGACTGTGGGACGACCTAGTATTTCCCATCTGGATTTTATAGGCATTATAAACTTAGAGTTTGGTTTGCCTTCAAAGGATATGAAACTGCAGTAAAATATTTGATGTACGGTAATATTTCGTTTGATATAGGAAAGCTTCCAAAGAGTTTCGAACTCATCTGGCCGCAAACAAAGCGTGAAAATCTCGTTTTTATTAAATAATTCGCCAAATACCGCTCCGCTGCTACTGGAGCTCTTAACCGCATTCATCGGCCACATTCCTCAAAATTTAATCAATACTGTATAAAATGTATGCAGCGCTTTACTAGTGCAGTTAAATTCTATGAATGTACTCCAACAGATTTTACTTCCCTGGATTTTTCTTTCTGTTCATGTTTGACTCAGTGGTTAAAGCATACAGTAGCATCGAGCCTGTGGGAGAGCCATGCTGCGAGTTTACATTCCTTCCATTACGCATTGCCTGGGTATCTGTCGCTTAACACTTCCATAACATTTTCTGTGTTACATGAAGATGCAGCGTCGTGTCGACTGCACGATGGCGTTCCCCGTTTACCTGTGTAGCGCAGAGATGGACATTCGTATGTATTTGCACGGTGTACTGGGTGCAAACACTCGTGTACAATGTTCTGAAGGTTACCTAACCTATAGACCAGAGGTGACCAAAGCGTGTGTCGTGATTACATCGTGTAATCACAGACATTCAAACGGGTGCGAGAAGTTTCGTGTACATTGCTGTGTTTCATTCACGTACTGAAGGCAAGCAGTGGCGGCAACATGTCACTCTACAAACTCTGTCTCTACAAGCAGTAAGAGTTGGTTTCGTAAAAAAATATCGAGGAGAACTTTTTTGTTGTTCTGTCGGACAAAATCTATTATGTTTACTTTACTCAACTATTCAATTAGGAGTACTTACTTACTTACTTACTGGCTTTTAAGGAACCCGGAGGTTCATTGCCGACCTCACATAAGCCCGCCATTGGTCCCCATCCCGAGCAAGATTAATCCAGTCTCTACCATCATATCCCACCTCCCTCAAATCCATTTTAATATTATCTTCCCACCTACGTCTCGGCCTCCCCAAAGGTCTTTTTCCTTCCGGGCTCCCAACTAACACTCTATATGCATTTCTGGATTCGCCCATACGTGCTACATGTCCTGCCCATCTCAAACGTCTGGATTTTATGTTCCTAATTATGTCAGGTGAAGAACACAATGCGTGCAGCTCTGCGTTGTGTAACTTTCGCCATTCTCCTGTAACTTTATCCCTCTTAGCCCCAAATATTTTCCTAAACACCTTATTCTCAAACACCCTTAATCTCTGTTCCTCTCTCAAAGTGAGAGCCCAAGTTTCACAACCATACAGAGCAACCGGTAATATAACTGTTTTATAAATTCTAACTTTCAGATTTTTTGACAAAAGACTAGATGACAAAAGCTTCTCAACCGAATAACAGGCATTTCCCATATTTATTCTGTGTTTAATTTCCTCCCGAGTGTCATTTATATTTGTTACTATTGCTCCAAGATATTTGAATTTTTCCACCTCTTCGAAAGATAAATCTCCAATTTTTGTAGTTCCATTTCGTACGCTGAACAATATATTATTATTATTATTATTATTATTATTATTATTATTATTATTATTATTCCTAACAAGGATGGGTAAATCCCGTTCCGAGACTAATGGAATTGCGAAGTCCATCTTGTTTGTGGCCGACCAATTTCTCGTCTGCGTTGGGGTTGAGAAAAACATGCTTGTCGTGGGAAACGATCAGGGGGCATCCGTTGTACATGGATATACCATTGTTGTTGATGTGTTTGAATTTCTTCGACCATATTTGTTGTTTTAAGTTCTTTCCGTATGTCTTCGCTTCTCATTCTATCCCTTAATGTGACTCCCCAGGGTGTGTCTTAGGAACCTCATTTCTGATGCTTCCATTCTTTTTCGATCTTGTTGTCTTAGCACCCATGTTTCACTTCCATAGCGAAGGGCCGGTTTTGATATAATGTTATGCATCCTGATTTTTAGATCTTGTCTTTCCGAAATACTTGTTTATACATCCATTTAATTTATTGTATTTATGGGCATTTTCTTCTAGATCAGCATTAAATGTAAATGCTGAAATAGTACAGCCAAGATACTTAAATGCATGAACCTGTTCTATTAGTTCTCCAAGTCTATCATTATTTTAACTATTCGTTGATTCTTTCCATGCATGGCAATTGGTTTTGTCTTTCTTGTAGAAATTTTCATATTATACATCTCTAATATTCTATTTAATGTAGTAACAGTTGTCTGTAGGCTATCTTCAGTATTTGCCATTAGGATCTGGTCATCTGCAAACAAAATTGTAGATATGTAATTATTATTGCCCAAATATATGCCATTCGGACTCGTAATTTGCCAGTCTTGTAGTATTTTATTGATGTATAAATCAAACAGCAAGGGTGATAACCCACATCCCTGTCTTAGGCCTTGATTTACCACGAGGGGGTTTCCATTTTTGTTAAACATAATACTGATTGAACTTACATTATATAAAACAGTCGTAAGACCAATTGTTCTTTATGGCAGTGAAACTTGGACTCTGTCGAAGAAAATGGAACAACAACTGATGACATGGGAAAGGAAAATTCTAAGGAAAATCTATGGTCCTAAATATGAGAATGGACACTGGAGGATTAGATATAATACAGAACTGAAAACTCAATATAAATCTCCAGATATTGTTGCTGAAATCAAAGCCCGTAGGTTGGAATGGTTAGGACATGTAATCAGGATGAATGATCAGAGAATACCAAAAAAGATTCTAAACACAAAACCAGAAGGCAGGCGCAATATTGGCAGACAGAAACTAAGATGGTTGGATGGAGTGGAGGAAGATTTAAGGACTCTAGGCGTGAGAAGATGGAGGCAGAAGGCTCTGGTTGGACAGGAATGGACCAAAATCCTAAGGGAGGCCAAGGCTAGACTACAAGGGCCGTAGTGCCATAGAAGAAGAAGAAGAAGAATACTGATTGAATCATATAGTGATTTAATAGCATTTATCAAGTTGGGAGGTAAATTATATTCATTCAAGATGCTCCATAGTTTTTGTCGTAGGACTCTGTCATACGCCTTCTCGTAATCTAAGAACAATAAATAAGTTGGCAAGTTAAATTCTTTACGCGTTTCTACAATCTGTATTATTGTAAAGACTGCATCAATGCAAGACCTCCCTTTTCTAAATCCGCACTGGGGTTCTTGCAATATTGGTTCGACTAAAGGTTGCAATTTATTTTTAAGTATTGTTGGATAGATTTTGTAAACAGAGCTTATTATTACTACTATTGACCACTAAGTATATGTTTCTATAATTCTTCTGTACGTGCTTGAATATTGATATTTTTAGATCTTCTCCCTAGAAGGATAAAATGATTAGGTTTTATCTCAATTTCAATCTTCTTAATCTTTAGATGAGGGTAACTATTTATTAGTTATCCATTTAATAATAATATTGTAGAAAAACTGATTCAGTGTTATGTGCCAACGAACTGTTAAACGCCAGGAATTGACATGTCTTTAAGTCATAGCCAGGAAGTGAAATATGAGATAAACAAAAGTAAGGAAGTCAGCTACGTAATGGGGTTTGAAATATCTCGGCTCTAATGTCTTTTAATAGAACAGAATTTCTCAGAAGAGTAATGATTAAAATAGCTTAAATAACTTTGTCTATAAGTTTTTTTTTAATTATGAAAAACTACGAATTTCTCGACCAAGTATCGAGAGAAGAATTTAGAAAATTCCTGATTATATTCAAGAGAAAGTTTAAAAAAAGAATCAAGAAAAATCGTATATTATTCACTGGCTCTTGTTGACAGCAGTGACATTTCTGATGCAGCAAAGCTTGAGATTTTTATCCGCGGGATTGATCAGGATGTTAGTACAGGAACCACCACTGCTAAGTACCTCTCCTCCGTCTCCTTACTTCATAGGGTATCGGTCGTATGTAATGACTGCAGCTCGAGTTTTGGTCACCGCTGCTATAGACACTCTTGAATTTTTTGTCAGCGATTCACAAACGTCGACTGCAACGGTGCAACATATTGGACATTTTGTTATACTTTAGTTCCGGCCATACGGTATTTAATTTCTTGTTTTTGTGACGCTTTATCAATTACGATGATTATCTAGACTCTGAGTGAAATAAAAGTGATAATGCAAACGAAATGAGTCAGGGTTCAGCGCTGGAAATTGCCAGGTATTTACTCTTAATTGGTTGAGGGAAAACTCCGGAAAAAACCTTACCATTTAACTTGCCCAACCTGGATTTGAACCCGGGCCCGCCGCTCGTTTCAGGGTCACACATGCTAAACGTTACTTTACAAAGTTGGACTAATTACTTGTTAATCCTCCAAGTATATAATTATAAAAAACTTGAATTGTCCTATAATCGGATTCAGTCTTCCCTAGTACACTGAACTGTAAAAGAAAGTCGATGTCGCTATCAATTTGAAATATTACCGAGTTTCGAGGACTTTGCTTAGGAGATAGAAATAGAGATACACAGAAGGCATTCCATATATACTCCATTATTGCTCTCTTATCGTTACATCGTTCAGCTTGTTCCTATATGTCTTCGATAAACATGCGTATGTCTTCAGTAAACGACTATACTGGCCTGAATTTTCTAAAGAGTTTTATTCCATGCAAAGGAGAAATGTCTAGTTAAATGTTTCAATTTGATTCAATTTTCAGTTCCGTATCTGTATTAAAAATAAAATTTGATATATATATATATATATATATATCAAATTTTATTATAAATACATACGTATATATATATATATATATATATATATATATATATATATATATATATTTAAACTGTAACTTTATTTATTATCATTAAAATTTAAATATACATTTAAAAGCTATTACATACATAAAACATAAATGTAAATTGAAGAATATACCCCGTATGAGCAAACGTTCGTGGTCGGGAGTTTAAAATCGCACTGCAGATAAACAGAAAGAAGACAAAATAAACCATTAATATAAGTCTAGATCACATATATAACAGGTTGTTCATCCATATGTTAAAATCGGCCAGGATCTCCACCCGTCCGCCGTAAACGAACACGAGACGGCAGTACAGACGCTAATGCAATTCCAATGGGAGTTATGACGTGACTGTTCTGTATGGTTGTGAAACTTGGACTTTCACTTTGAGAGACGAACAGAGATTAAGGGTGTTTGAGAATAAGGTTCTTAGGAAAATATTTGGGGCTTAGGGGGATGAAGTTACAGGAGAATGGAGAAAGTTACACAACGCAGAGCTGCACGCATTGTATTCTTCACCTGACATAATTAGGAACATAAAATCTAGACGTTTGAGATGGGCAGGACATATAGCACGTATGGGCGAATCCAGAAATGTATATAGAGTGTTAGTTGGGAGGCTGGAGGGAAAAAGACCATTGGGGAGGCCGAGACGTAGATGGGAAGATAATATTAAAATAGATTTGAGGGGGTGGGATATGAGGGTTGAAACTGGATTAATCTTGCTCAGGATAGGGACCAATGGCGGGCTTATGTGAGGGCGGCAATGAACCTCCGGGTTCCTTAAAAGCCAGTAAGTAAGTAAGTAAGTTATGACGTAACTCCTTATGTAACAAGTAGATGGCAGCATAGTAAACCTGACAAAAGCTGTTACCGTCAAAGTCTTTAAGGCCGAGCAATCTGGGTATATATGATATAGGATATAAGCAGTAAAATAGCACAGATTAAAAAACCAAACCCTATATGATAAAGAATAATCACAATTGAAAAAGTTTATAACCAATATTCACAAATATATAAGACTGATATTTAGTAATTAATTATTTAACTCTATGTTAAGTTCCCTTAATAATTTATTTAATTTTCTAAATAATTTCACAACATTAATTCCGTACGAATTTTGAGTAATTACCTAATTTTTAGAATGCGTCATAAATCAACATTTATTAGGATTTAACAAAAGAAATTTGTCAATACTCCATCTATATAGGCTACTCTGTCCAAATCAAGTTGTAAATCAAAAGCGTCTTGTTGTTTGTCAATGACTTTATACAATTTAACGTCCACACTTTGTGAAGTAACGGTTAGCGCGTCTGGCCGCGAAACCAGGTGGCCCGGGTTCGAATCCCGATCAATGCAAGTTACCTGGTTGAGGTTTTTTCCGGAGTTTTCCCTCAATCCAATGGGTAACTATCGTGCTGGACCAAGCACTCATTTACTGGCATTATCACCTTCATCTCATTCAGACGCTAAATATCCTGAGATGTTGATACAGCATCGTTAAAATAATCTAGTAATTATACAATTCAACATCATCAGCATATTCTGGTCTATACTGTCGTATTATTTCAGACACACTGTGTGAAAAGGAAATCCGAAATCTAATAGTAAACTTTCTCTCTCTCTCTCTCTCTCTCTCTCTCTCTCTCTCTCTCTCTCTCTCTCTCTCTCAATTCTGTCTATGAATGTTATTTGAAATAAATACCGAATAATGTATAATAAAATATAATAGAAGCTGAGGATTTAAAAATAGAACGGAAAATATAAAATTATCAATGCGAGACTACATTACGACGATAAAAATGTCTGTTAAACCACCCAGCTTAGCGTTAAGCGTAGGTATTGCAGATTATGAGCAGATAATACCTAGACGAGTAATGATTTTCTACAACGCAACCCGGCTGTAATCCATTTCTTATTACAGGCAATGCTCCACACACCTGCCGTCGTAACTAAACTGGAGCGGTGGGAGGAATAACTTTCGCGTATAAGTCCAAAATAAAGCACATCCAATCCGCACCACTACAACTCTGAAGTAATCGATGTTTTAAATTTATTGTAACATTTTTAACAAAACTAAATATGTAACCGCTGTACGCCTCGCTCTTTAAATGATTACGGTACACTAACTCCTATTTGTACATACTTCCGCCTCGTTTGATGTGGTTAATACAATCGATTTCGCCTTACAAAATATAGTACTTTCTCTACTTTCTGTTCAAGCCAAATACAGGGACATCATTTTATTTTTATTTGCATTTTTATTGTACCTGCATTTCTGAATGTACTTCACTCTCACCCCTTCACTAATGTCCTTGCTCCTGTCAGACACACAAACTTACGGCCGCTGTTGCATTCGAAGTCTTCAAGCAGTGAAGTAAACACTGCAGTGTATAGTGTGTTTCAGAAATGAGGTTGCGTTTTCTATAGAAGAAAGAACCTATATTAATAATATCGTACTAAAAATTATATTCAAGAAACGATAAATTCAATTTCAGAGAATATGCTTCAAAATGTTTTTAATAATATGCGTACTGAATTGAAGCCTGCATTGTAATGAACGGCAACCATTTACAGCAACTTGTTTAAAAATTCAGATTAGCTTTTTTTGAATTGAGGTGGCTAGAAGCAAAGGAATGCTAGTGACATTTGTAATAACATGAGTTAAGTGCATCCAGTGTAAGCTAAAATATCTAAAATTTTATTGTCAAAGGGATATTTTAATCGCATCACACATTAAAATTTAAATAAAAAATTTCACCGATTTTACGAAGGCTTAAATATTTAAACCTCATTTTCTCAAAAGTAACTTAAGTGCACTTACAACCCTTTACTTATGATCCCCTCAATTTAAATGCACTCTCTATATTGTGTGATAACATCAATAATTAATATGCTAAATAAAGTAGACATTACATGACGAACATAGCCGCCTAAAAAGTTGAGTTTTTGAAAAAAAAAATGTTACTACTCTACTGTATTTTGATAAATTCCGTAAAAGTGATGATCAATCTGAAAATCGTAATATCGTATTTCCCTACAACATAAATGGATACACTACTTTTCTCTTCTCCTATACCTAGTAAAATGATTTGTTTACATATTGCACTAGTAACATCAAATTCCTGTAATGGAAGGGGGCAACAGTGTTTCCGAGTATAGCCAGGTTAATGTTAAAAATGTTGGTAGAAATAAAGTGATGTCCCTGTATTATTTGTAAACTTTGAAGATAGCTTCCAAATATCACTACATAATTGAGAGAAAATAACCAAAAATTGTGACATGAAAATTTCATGCTATTATTACACTTTTACTACGTCATGCTACTTTTGATGAATAAAACGGTATAGAACGACGTGTTTCAACCAATGATGGCTGTTTATCCTACAATTTTTATCACCTCCCTAGTATTTGTTTCTTTGTTTGCCAATATTGTACTTTGAATAATTGTGACTTTCAAAATGATTCATGTTTATTTCATCATCCAAAATTAACACTTTTCTATCATTTATCTTGTTTAGTCGACCTCGGTATCGTAGTCGGTATAGCGCTGGCCTTCTGTGCTCGAGGTTGCGATTTCGATCCCGGTCCAGGTCGATGTCATTTAAATGTGCTTAAATGCGACAGGCTCATTTCAGTAGATTTACTGGCATGTAAAAGAACTCCTGTGGGACAAAATTCCGGCACACCGGCGACGCTGATATAACCTCTGCAGTTGCGAGCGTCATTAAATAAATAATAATTTGAATTTTTATCATGTTTATATTATTTAGGTTATGATATAGTTTCTGCTGTATGAGATTATGGGTAGTCACGTGTCAGAGATTGTTTAATATAATAATATTGATAGTTGGATTGGAATGCAACTGTTTTAATAAAAATGAAACTGAATCAATAAGGCCTTCTCGACTAGTAATTGTTCATACAGTTAAATGAAGATTGTATAGTTGGCACAATTGGTAACAAGAGAACAGCTCATCATAACACACTACTGCCATCTAGTGGAATATTTGTAATGATGAGATGGTACAATAATAACACACTTTAGTATTTCAATAAGTCAATTAATATTTTAGTGTATTAGAGTATTTTATTCCTTCCAATCTTTGTATACCTTCTTCTAATGGCATAATAGTCAGTTAAATCCCACTCCAGTTTTTATTTTCTCTAGATAAATCAAAACCTCAAGTGAGATTACTGTAGATAAATCCAAAGTTTTTGCATTTAAAGGAAAAGATCCTATACTCAGCAAAATGTTCCACAATAATAAATTATTAGAAAGAGTGAACAACTTCAACTACCTTGGATATCTGTTATCATTTACACATGACCTTGACATAATAAATGAAAATATAAAATTTATATAAAAAATATGCATAATAAATGTCAGCGAATTATTCAACTTAATTTTAATGTAAATAAAAATTATTATTCGTGCACAAATGGGAGTGATTAACAAATGCGGGCAGTATGAAGACAGAAGTCACTGCATTAATGAAATCCAATTCTAAATTTACTGTGAGATTAGTATCCAAATGAATCCAATTCTCTGTAATAATATTATTCATTACAAATTCAGACAACTCATTGGCGTCATATTGAACTGTGAATCGTTTCCACTATTAATTTACGGTGTTGTATCGAGACTAGGAAGTATTTAAGTAGAAGTATCCATCTTGTTATATTTAATTGCGGGAAGTACGAAAACATATGAGACGAATAATAATCCCTAATTTAAATCCTAAACATCCTTACAATCCTAACCATTCTCTCAATAACAATTACGAACAAGACAAATATTTCACGCATTTATATGGATTAGATGAACCTTCTTTTACTTTATTTATTTATTATTTATTTATATATTTAATTAATTAATTAATTCACTTATTTAATTATTTGTTTATTTATTCATTTATTCACATACTTATTAATTTATTCACTTGTATATTAATTTATTTATTTATTTATTCACTAATGTATTTATTCGCTTATTAATTTATTTATTCACTCACTCACTCAGTTATTCATTTATTTATTTTTGGTTATTCTGTCGTTCACTCTTAAAATGTGCATACAAGTATTTTTGTACAGTATTTATTTTGTTATATAATAATTATTTATCTTATAGATGGCTACAATTGACCATTATTTGTGTGAGATGTTTACGACCCGAACGCATAGAGTTCGTGTCATAATTTGTGACGAACACCTGATGGAATCTTAGCCACTTGTAATATACAACGTTTTATCTTATCCTAGCAAAATTGTAATTATTTCCCTTTTTATATGTAGACTATTATATTATTGAGCCATGATAAATAAATTGATTTGAAGTCCTAGCACGATGTAAAAATTCCTTTGTTATTAAGTTAGTGGTCAGATATAAATGAAATGTTTGTTTCTAATCTACAAATAGTTTCACATGTAAACTAATGAGCTATTTCTGACGGTTGCTTAAGGAAACGGTGGGTAAGTGTGCTCGGTCGAGTAAGAACGTTCTCGTGAATTTTTCTTAGTTGGTATGCCTGCTGCGAAATTGGCTTGCATTACTCCATTGAGTATGGATTATTGAAAAGAGTAACACATACGTTGGTCGAGCTGCAAAGGAATCTCTATTTAGAAAGGTGTGTAAACGTTTTGTTTGAAATCACATGTAATTTTTTTCAAAAGAAAACTTGAACTTTCTACAGAGTTATAAGTCAGTCAGAAGGAACATGTTGACATTAAAATGAAGTCCTATTTGTAGCGATCAAGTGGCATGAACTAATGTCCTATGACCGTATTTTGCTGCTCCTTAGTAACACATTATTAAACTGACTCGTTGTCGACTAAGAGTGCGCGAGTTATGTTCAAGTTACGAAGGATTTGGAGCATTTGTATACGACTTTTGTTCTTGAGCTTTTTTTATAGTCATTGTCTATTATTTTTCGTTTCTACAGTTATAGTTATATTTTTTTCTAAATCTCATATTTCCGTTGAAGGCATTGCGCTCTAGAATAGTGTAAAAGAATTCAATTATAAGTGTATTAAAAGCTTGAAAACTTCTATGTCTGCCTCAAAAGTCTTATCATATAAAACAAATTCATGCTTACTCTTATACGCCTGAGCTACGAAGAGTGTGCATTTGCCTCTTTAAAAAAATCCAATTTCATTTGTTTAGTATCGTCTCCTAAAGTCCATCTGGTGAATGTTTTAATCCTTATAATACTATCATTCATTAAACAATTTTCCAATATTTCATCTATAATACAATAGATTCCACAGACAATAATACACTATAGTCCTGTCGCTCTAATTTCCGGTAGCCAGTCGTGTTGCAGGTAGGCTACATTTAAACGTGTACGTCTTGTGATTCGCTGATGAAGACGTTATTCATTTCTTAAGGCTTGATAATCGTCCGCCATTTTGGCTCTTTCGTTGGCGTTCGCAGAAAGAATACGAGGACGTTATTTGCCGCTCAATTATATGCTGAATTACAGTGCGTTTGATTTATTATCATAGGAGCTACGACATGATAATGTTTAACGGTGTGGCAAATAGATTGCTCGTATGGTAGCTCGGCAACGAAAGAACAAAAATGGCGAACGATACTACATACCCAGTGTTGCCAATTCAGCGGTTTTTCCGCTAGATCTAGCGTTTTTCGGCGTTAGTTTAGCGGGTAAAATTTATTAAATTTGTATTACTGATATAGGGATTTAGCGGGTATTTTTAGCACTCACAGAGGCAAAATAATATAATTTTGTGCGAGATCGTGCGTATTTGCTAGTTTTCCCCACAGAACCAATACGCGGTAAGTGTGAAATACCACATTCAGTATTCCCAACGTAACACACATAACAATTTCCCTATTCTTACCGCTTAAGCGCGACATTCATTTTACTGCTTTAGGCTTTAAACATATTATTTTTAGAGACGTTTAACATAGTAATAATTATAAATTGGAAACTTACCACTGCAATTTCACCTAAATTGCAATGTTAATTATTGTTTTTAAATATTTGCAAAAATTAAGTAAAGCCTACTACTCCACGAAATTTATTGCATTCCTGATACAAGTAACATTAAGGAAGCCGTGAAAAAATCAACAAAATTCCAGATGCCGATGTTATTACTGCAATATGTTATATAAATAATATTGTTAAAATATTAAGATGAAAAATAAATCATTACATAACCCTACCGTTTGTTTTAAGTTCGCATTTATAGACTGGGGGAAAAAAAGACAGACGTATATCACGGCCTGCTGGAGTATAGTAAACACGGAAAACATTTTATAGCAACAATGTTGAAGAAAGATATTTTGGTTTTCCGAAGTTGCCGTCATTAAAGAGAAACCAAGATGGAGATTTCATTGCAACTAATTAGAAATTTGTCTTTCAGGTATGTAATAAACGATCTTCGCACAAAATAATGTACGATACACGAGCGGTATGTTTGTTTTCATGTTCTCGGAAATTAAAAAAGCTCAACTACGTTTCGCTTTTCAATCTTTTACTCGAACATGAAAACGTCAACATACCGGTCTTGTAACGTATATTACTATTGTGCGAGATCGTGCGTATTTGCTTGTTTTCCACACAGAACCAATACGCGGGAAGTGTGAAATACCACATTCAGTATTCCCAACGTAACACACATAACAATTTCCCTCTTCTTACCGCTTAAGCGCGACATTCATTTTACTGCTTTAGGCTTTTAACATATTATTTTTAGAGACTTTTAACATAGCAATAATTATAAATTGGAAACTTACCACTGCAATTTCACCTAAATTGCAATGTTAAAATTTGTTTTTAAATATTTGCAAAAGTTAAGTAAAGTCTACTACTCCACAAAATTTATTGCATTCCTGATACAGGTAACATTAAGGAAGCCGTGAAAAAATCAACAAAATTCCACATGCCGATGTTATTACTGCAATATGTTATATAAATAATATTGTTAAAATATTAAAATGAAAAATAAATCATTACATAACCCTACCGTTTGTTTTAAGTTCGCATTTATAGACTGGGGGAAAAAAAGACAGACGTATATCACGGCCTGCTGGAGTATAGTAAACACGGAAAACATTTTATAGCAACAATGTTGAAGAAAGATATTTTGGTTTTCCGAAGTTGCCGTCATTAAACAGAAACCAACATGGAGATTTCATTGCAACTAATTAGAAATTCGTCTTTCAGGTATGTAATAAACGATCTTCGCACAAAATAATGTACGATACACGAGCGGTATGTTTGTTTTCATGTTCTCGGAAATTAAAAAAGCTCAACTACGTTTCGCTTTTCAATCTTTTACTCGAACATGAAAACGTCAACATACCGCTCTTGTAACGTATATTACTATTGTGCGAGATCGTGCGTATTTGCTTGTTTTCCGCACAGAACCAATACGCGGGAAGTGTGAAATACCACATTCAGTATTCCCAACGTAACACACATAACAATTTCCCTCTTCTTACCGCTTAAGCGCGACATTCATTTTACTGCTTTAGGCTTTTAACATATTATTTTTAGAGACTTTTAACATAGCAATAATTATAAATTGGAAACTTACCACTGCAATTTCACCTAAATAGCAATGTTAATTATTGTTTTTAAATATTTGCAAAAATTTAGTAAAGCCTACTACTCCACGAAACTTATTGCATTCCTGATACAAGTAACATTAAGGAAGCCGTGAAAAAATCAACAAGATTCCAGATGCCGATGTTATTACTGCAATATGTTATATAAATAATATTGTTACAATATTAAAATTAAAAATAAATCATTACATAACCTTACCGTTTGTTATAGACTGGGGAAAAAAAAAGACAGACGTATATCACGGCCTGCTGGAGTATAGTAAACACGGAAAACATTTTATAGCAACAATGTTGAAGAAAGATATTTTGGTTTTCCGAAGTTGCAGTCATTAAAGAGAAACCAAGATGGAGATTTCATTGCAACTAATTATAAATTCGTCTTTCAGGTAAGTAATAAACGCTCTTCGCACAAAATAATGTACGATACACGAGCGGTATGTTTGTTTCATGTCCTCGGAAATTAAAAAAGCTCAAATACGTTTCGCTTTTTCAATATTTTCTTCGATCATGAAAACGTCAACATACCGCTCTTGTAACGTATATTACTATTAAATTGACAATATAGCAATTTGGCGTTTTCTGCACGGCTTCACAGCGGATTTTTAAGAATCGCGTTGGCAACACTGTACATACCTAGACTTTATAGAGCCTTCACTTCCTAAGACGTAAGCAAAGAGGAGGAGTCACGCCGGGAATAACAGCGTCGCGAGTATAGGTGCGCACACTTACCCTCCTTTACCTTACAGTTTGATAAACATTGCACTATATTTGTTTAATAATCATCTAGCGACTACTGTAATGCTGACTCGGTTTCTAAGAGTGTAGGCCTATCTAGAAATATTATATTTCTATCAATCTTTCATCAGTTTTCTTCAGTATGCAATTTGTAAGTCCTATGTCAGAGGGGATACATATACTATACAGTATGTTTATAGGATTTAGCACTGTAAAATTTATTTTATAATTATTATCCGGAATTAAACTTGTTGTGTATATTAATTTATAGAATATTACAATATTTTGTTATTCCATTAGATGCTCCATACATTTCTTAGGGATATTAAGACTCTCTGCTCACAAGAAAATCGTTACTGTGTAACAGTGGGGAAGTCAGTTATATCTGCTAGCCGAGAAAACAAAGGGTGAATAAACCCTACATTTGTAGTGTGACCGTAACACAGCAATGAATAATTTCATCACCTCATAGAGAATCGAATACGTTACCTTCCTTTCGCAGCGCAACGCCTCATCACCGATGCTACCGCGTGGCCCCGTTATGGTATATTACGAACTTTTAATTAGGTCTCCACTTTCTGTTACACGCTCATCGTATCTACACCTTTTTGTGCATACACAATAGTAATCTAATTTGGTCAAGTTCCCTTGCCAGGTCATTAATGCAGCGAAGTCCAAAATACGGTACAGCATGTACTAGTGCTTGCAGCTTGAATTATATTTTGCTATCACGCACATCCTACTTTCGACTTGCATTTTGGAGCCCGCAGGCTAACAATTTTACTCGTGTTTTAATTAATCAACACCCTTCTGAAATTGCTTAGCTCACAGAGAGAGAGAGACAGAGAGAGAGAGAGAGAGAGAGACATGTGAACTGCCAGTAGTCATAACGATGGTTAACGTAAGAGTGTGGCTTATGTGTAATAAATTAATTCTAATACCAAATAATGTCCTCACACTTGACGTTCTCTACTTAAATTCACTCTTCCAATACTGTTTTATTCATCCTTTGCTCTGCATTTCCACTCTTCTGTAGTTTTCCATTTTTGACTATTCTCCCAATTATCCCTTCTGAAGTCCTCTCTCGTTCATACATCGCATAAGAATTCTTCATCAAAATGTTCTTGGACGTTCATTTATCCCTTCCTCGAGGAAGGGATCTTCCTAGGCGGCCTGAATGTTATCATCAGAGCTAGGAACTTCGTACCGATCGCTATCGTCTATACAGAGTACGTTCAGCCAGGTGCGACGTCATCAAGACACAGCTACAGCTACTTATAGAAATAGGAATGTACAGTGGAAAGGAAAACAAACTCGTCTTCAAGGCAATATAATATCCTATACCCGTTTCCGGAAAAGAAAGACCTATGGGGCATTAGTAAATGCACACCTAGTTACATAATTATGTTTATTTACAACTATACAAATTGTTACATACATATATATTGACATTGATAGAATTGCTCGTTACATATTTACATCATTTACACCTATAACATATAACACAGGGTGTAACATTTACTGAAATTATGCAAAAAATAGGTTAATAAACATACATACATACATACATACATACATACATACATACATACATACATACATACATACATACATACATACATACATACATACATACAAAGTCATATCTAGTGCAATAAGAAAGATGATAACTGCTGATTTGAAATTATTCATAAAGGGTGTTCCAGTTCTTCCCTTTATAAGCAAGTATTTTTCGAAGACTTGAATGCGAGAAATTACCGTCCAGTAAGATTAAAATTTGTCAAAGAGTGTGCGAAAATATTAAGAAATGAAAATTATTATATCGAAACCTTATTTTACAAATTAAAACCTATTAGATACAAAAGTTATTCATTTTGTCTAAATGCACCCTAGAATGGGTAGTTTCCCTTATATGAACGTAATCAGAGTATGTAAACAAAACAAATATACAGGGACATCATTTTGTTTTTACTTCAGTTTTTATTGTACCTGAATTTTTTAATGTACTTCACTCCCACCCCTTCTACCAATGAAGTTCAACCGTTCTCCACACAGAACCAAGACCGCATATACAGTCATAGTAGCCATATGGTCATAGTAAACAATACGTTCAAAAATATGTTCGCGTTTTCCAGTGACGAAAGAGCTTTCAGTATTGAATCAATTTCGCTCAAGTATTGTCGTCCATTTGACTACGTCACATCCCGGTTTCCCCGACCTGCTCCTATTTGCTTCTCTGTAAAGCCTAGTGGCTGGGGTGTCTTAGCTCTTTTCTGAGAACATTAATTTCTGTTAGGAATTGAACGTCTACGTAATATTATACAACTGTTTAAAATAACTTAAATAAAAGGGCTTCGTTAAGTAATTAACTGTCACATGATTTCCCCCCTTTATACGACCCTGCGACATAACCACTTGCACGGACAGTAGGTAGGATGTCTGGATAATTTTATCTTTTCGGATCTGGCAGAAGTGAAGATTGAATTTACAGTACGTAAGATAGCCTACTCTTTTATAGAGTAGATACAGAATTATTTCAACATGAGTTACTAGTACGAAGGACGAAACCGGTAATTGGAATTACGTACAATAGTCTATAGTGCGATAATATGCACAAAAGAACTGAAGCATGTGTCAAAATGAACGGCCACCATTTTAAAAAAATGTGTTTAAATAACCATATTATGTTTATTTTTCAATTTAACTTCATTCTCTGTACGCTAATGTGCTGTAGACAGTATAATATACACTGCATAATGAATACGTCCACATGGACGTGAGTAAAAACACTCATTTTCAGTCCTGTACTGTATTTTGATTAAACAAAACCTAATGAAAATTATCAAACTCAAAAGCGTGATATTTCCTAGTTTATGTAAATGGAAGAATTACTTTTCTTCCCTCCTATAGGCCTACTAGTAAAGTGATTTCTTTGTATATGTAACGCCAGTATCATCTAACTCCAGTCGTGGAAGGAGGTAGCAAACGGTATTTCCGATTCTCAACCGTTGACCCAAAGGTATAGCCAGGTTAATATTAGAAATGTTAATAAAAATAAAATGATGTCCCTGTACTACCTGTAACTACAGTATAAAGTTTCCTGTTGGGTAGGAGATAAGTTATTAATTTTGTTTCAATGCACCCAATATAAGGGGTCGTTTTCCTTATATAAGCGTAATGATAGTTTGTAAACAAAACAAAAATATCCAACCTATGACTATATTGCATAAGATTTCATGAAAATCTGTTACATAGGAAAGTTGTTAATTTTTTTATAATTACAGCTCCCCTATAAGAGACAGTTCTCCTTATGCCAACGTATTGAATTGAATTTAACGGAGGGGGGCACTATGGCCCAACACTGCGAACTTGTTCAGATCTATTGCGCTAGCCCTCTGGTGACGCATTCTCAAATCCACACTGGCCGACCATACTAAGGTTCTCTGGTCCAGGTTTCGAGCAGGCAACCCCACTCGTCCTTAGACCAACCCCCTCCATGCGCCGCCAGCCGGTGTTCGGGGAACGCTACGGAATTTTAACGAAATGGAGAAATGATAGGAAATTAAATAATTAAAACCCATAAAATTAAGGATATTCAATGAAATAAAAATGTTATAACAATAGATCCAAAATTAAAGCTAATAATATTCCATTCAATAATAGTACATTATGTAACGAGCCTATAATGATAGTAATTAAGACGCAAGTATGGATATTTATGAAACAAGCGCAAGCGAGTTTCATAATATTCATACGAGCGTCTTAATTACCATTATAGGCAAGTTTCATACGACTTTTTATGCTCGACCATATTTCTAACTTGAAATTACAGTATTCAGATGTATACAATTTATTTGTATCTGACAAGATCGGAAGTGACCTTGTTCTAGGTCGTGAATTGTGAGATGTGCGCAGACGCGAAAGTATTGATTTTTTCCGAGGAACAATAATGTCATTGACCTTGACGTAATCCGGTTAAACTTGGTAAAACCTTGATTATTCAATTCGACATTGAAAAACGAGATGACAAATTGAATTTATTTGAACATTATTTACAATTAACGCTAATTATTATAGTAACAGAACATAACCTTCTGCGACAGTATTGGATTTCCAGCCTCCGTGACTTTTCACTAATTCTCTTTCGATTGCATATCCGAGAATAATCGATACTTGCGGTTTTATAACGGTACAAAGCTGACTTGTCATTGGCTGAACACCTGTAAGCTGAGTTGTCATTGGCTGAACACCTGTACTTTAATGAGTAGGTGTAATTTAATGACATGCATTAAAGGACTGCTACCAGGTGTATAATTACTACATTTCGGCATGGTCGAGCATAAAATAAATTATATCATTAAGGATAAAATAATAACCTAAAAAAAAAACTAAAATAATTCTAAAAAAAAAATAAATCTATGGTGTCGGAATGATGTAAATGCCTAATTTGGGGAAAAACGGGAGAACCCCGAAAAAAATCCAATTGCAACCTTGTCCGCCACAAGTATCACTATGGATTTTTTCAATGAAAAAATCCTACACCTGACCAGGTATACCCACGTAACCAGAGTTTGTGTACAAAACAAATATACCATCTGTAACTACTGTGTAAAGTTTCATAAAATCTGTTAGATAGTTGAAAAGTTATTAATTTGTCCCGCTAAATTTGCGTTTTGGATCACTGTGAACGGACTCAATTGTAGATAATTACAAACTAAGAACGATATGAAAATAGATCTCGCGCGAAAAGGTTTAGTTCTGACCTAGGTCTGGCATGGAAAGGCTCGGTTCTGAAAATCTAGTCCATAAAGAAATGAGAGTGGAAAATAACTTTCAGTTTTGTTATCTTCGTCGCTTAATACAAACTTATAATACTCAGGTAACCTTTTATGAAATGTTCAATTTTTACAACACCAGTAAGTTTAGTCGTAACGCAGCTTGTAATGACGTTAGACGTTGAAAGTTGATGGAGGTATTAAGATTCAGTGTGACGTATTGATTTCAAATAATGAGACAGTGCTTGAATGAACTCGTGACCTTTTGGTTGGATTAACGAATGTCCCAGCTTCTAAAAGATCACTGCAAACTTTGCTGGTCCGGAATGTTTCTACCTGCAGTAAGGTCACATAACATTGACCTACATCTGATTTAGCGAATCATCAAAGAGCACATGAAATTTAATGTACACGGAGTCCTGATTCGACTACGAGTGCATAGCAAATATAGGCTCAAAGCTTACAATTTTACGTAAATTGAATTTGTTTTAAGGACATTATATCACATTTTGTTGGTCAATAAACGGAACTTGGTTTACTTTTCTGTGTGTTAAAACGTTGACATTACACCCATTAAAGTATTTAAAATACAAAAACCTCAGTGGCAATTATTTTATTCTCATCTAAAATAGGATTTTCCGAAAGTATAAATCGTGAATGAGTGATAAGTGGCTATTTTTATCTTTCTATTCTCTCGAAGAGAGAAAGAAAATAAAGAATTCTTCTTTAAGTTCGAAAAATAATTATTATATGTATTTATATTGCTCAATTTTATAATAAATTCATTCATGCATTCATTCGTTACTTTGTTCATTCCTTCATTCGCTTCATGGTAGTAATTAATTAATTAATTAATTAATTAATTAATTCATTCATTCATTCATTCATTCGTTTGCTTATAATGCATTTATTCATTCCTACCTTAGTCCGTTAGTCATTTGTTCGTTCGTTCATTTTTTCAGACATTCGTTCATTCGTTAAAAAATTCTTTAAATTTTTCGTTAATATTTTCATTTGTTCGTTCATTCGTTAATTTGTTAATTTCTTCTTTAAATCTTTTGTTAATAATTCATTCATTCATTTGATAATTTTTTTCTTTAAGTCTTTTGTTAATAATTCATTCATTCATTTGTTAATTTGTTAATTTCTTCTTTAAATCTTCTGTTAATAATTCATTCATTCATTTGTTAATTTGTTAATTTCTTCTTTAAATCTTTTGTTAATAATTCATTCATTCATTTGTTAATTTGTTAATTTCTTCTTTAAATCTTTTGTTAATAATTCATTCATTCATTTGTTAATTTGTTAATTTCTTCTTTAAATCTTTTGTTAATAATTCATTCATTCATTTGTTTATTTGTTAATTTCTTCTTTAAATCTTTTGTTAATATTTCATTCATTCGTTAATTCGTTAATTTCTTCTTTAAATATTTAGTTAATAATAATGCCTTCATTCATTTGTTAATTTGTTAATTTCTTCTTTATGTCTTTTGTTAATAATTAATTCATTCATTTGTTAATTCGTTAATTTCTTCTTTAAATCTTTTGTTAATAATTCATTCATTCGTTAATTTCTTCTTTAAATCTTTTGTTAATATTTCATTCATTCAATCGTTAATTCGTTAATTTCTTCTTTAAATATTTAGTTAATAATAATGCCATCATTCATTTGTTAATTTGGTAATTTCTTCTTTATGTCTTTTGTTAATAATTAATTCATTCATTTGTTAATTCGTTAATTTCTTCTTTAAATCTTTTGTTAATAATCCATTCATTCGTTAATTTCTTCTTTAAATCTTTTGTTAATAATTCATTCATTCATTTGTTAATTTGTTAATTTCTTATTTAAATCTTTTGTCAATAATTCATTCATTCATTTATTAATTTATTAATTTCTTCTTTAAATCTTTAGTTAATAATCATTCATTCATTCATTCATTTGTTAATTCGTAATTTCTTCTTCAAATCTTTTGTTAATAATTCATTCGTTAATTCGTTAATCTCTTCTTTATATCTTTTATTAATAATTCATTCATTCATTTATTCATTCGTTAATTTCTTTAAATCTTTCGCTAATAATTCATTTGTTTATTCATTTGTTAATTCGTTAAATTCTACTTTTAAAACTTTTGTTAATAATTCATTCGTTCCAGTGTATACGGCTATTGGAAGACCTACTTTAACATATGTAGAGGAAACGAGAGCTGACACAAAAAAAAAACTCTAAAAAAATAATAAAATGAATAGATACATTACGGAAGATATTAGGAAAACCCTTGATAGAATTTAGAAGTGAGGGTATAAGAGAACAGTGCGATGTACTGTAGGCCTACATTCAATTGGAGAATGGGTTAAGGAATAAGGAGGGAATGGAACAATTATGTTTCGAGGAATAGAGTTTTTATAATTGCAAGAGATAGATAGATAGATAGATAGATAGATAGATAGATAGATAGATAGATAGATAGATAGATAGATAGATAGATAGATAGATAGATAGATAGATAGATAGATAGATAGATAGATAGATAGATAGATAGATAGATAGATAGATAGATAGATAGATAGATAGATAGATAGATAGATAGATAGATAGATAGATAGATAGATAGATAGATAGATAGATAGATAGATAGATAGATAGATAGATAGATAGATAGATAGATAGATAGATAGATAGATAGATAGATAGATAGATAGATAGATAGATAGATAGATAGATAGATAGATAGATAGATAGATAGATAGATAGATAGATAGATAGATAGATAGATAGATAGATAGATAGATAGATAGATAGATAGATAGATAGATAGATAGATAGATAGATAGATAGATAGATAGATAGATAGATAGATAGATAGATAGATAGATAGATAGATAGATAGATAGATAGATAGATAGATAGATAGATAGATAGATAGATAGATAGATAGATAGATAGATAGATAGATAGATAGATAGATAGATAGATAGATAGATAGATAGATAGATAGATAGATAGATAGATAGATAGATAGATAGATAGATAGATAGATAGATAGATAGATAGATAGATAGATAGATAGATAGATAGATAGATAGATAGATAGATAGATAGATAGATAGATAGATAGATAGATAGATAGATAGATAGATAGATAGATAGATAGATAGATAGATAGATAGATAGATAGATAGATAGATAGATAGATAGATAGATAGATAGATAGATAGATAGATAGATAGATAGATAGATAGATAGATAGATAGATAGATAGATAGATAGATAGATAGATAGATAGATAGATAGATAGATAGATAGATAGATAGATAGATAGATAGATAGATAGATAGATAGATAGATAGATAGATAGATAGATAGATAGATAGATAGATAGATAGATAGATAGATAGATAGATAGATAGATAGATAGATAGATAGATAGATAGATAGATAGATAGATAGATAGATAGATAGATAGATAGATAGATAGATAGATAGATAGATAGATAGATAGATAGATAGATAGATAGATAGATAGATAGATAGATAGATAGATAGATAGATAGATAGATAGATAGATAGATAGATAGATAGATAGATAGATAGATAGATAGATAGATAGATAGATAGATAGATAGATAGATAGATAGATAGATAGATAGATAGATAGATAGATAGATAGATAGATAGATAGATAGATAGATAGATAGATAGATAGATAGATAGATAGATAGATAGATAGATAGAAAAAATAAGCTGAGGAATACTCTGAAAATGATGAAAGGACTCATATTTCTAAACGCAACAGGGTTTAAGCCCATAATAAAGAAGACTGTGATTAATAACATACAGGATGGAAGTGAAATAGCCCTACGGATTGAAAGGGACGATAATGTACACTTAAATGAATAGGAAACCTACAATACGTTTTGTGATTAAATGCACTGTTAATTAGAAAACTAAGTTGGAAGTTTCAGCAGTCTGGTAACATCGCCGCTAACACACTGCTCTTTCTTCTCGTAATACAGATGTATGAAATGAACGAACTTAGGTCTGCATCCCTACCTTCCACCTTCCACTCTGACTACAACGTTGCGATCTGTTTTCATCATTCACTGGCTTGAAATTAGTTGTTTAAAATTAAAATTACAACAAAAACCGTCCACGCTATTGAAATACGCTAGAAGGATAAATTACTTTTATTCGATTTTCTATCGATATGGACAAAAATTACGATCCTACTCGCAATAGTTACAGATTAAAAGTGTGTTATACATTTGGAAAAATACTTTTTTTCTGGGAAAACTATGACATTTTCACCAATATCGTATTACACCTTTTTGTTACAACTTGAGTAATTTGTTCTGAAAATCTGCAGGGTTATTTCATTTCCACCCTGTATATTCATCTGTATAGAGCAGTGATGTCAATTGATGCCCATAGGAGCAAGCGCGCTCTTTAGAGCTCAGGAAAGCCTGAGCGCTTTACAGCGGAAAAGAAAGAGACAGACGAAAGACGTAGTATAATGCCGCTTGATCGAGCTATGTTCAGGGATGGCCAGCACTGATTCAATAGATAAAGGGAAGAGAACTTATTAAAACTGTACCCTGTTAATTTTTAGATTTGTCTGGAAATATAAGTGCATTATAAGAATGTAAGTTTTAATTTTAATGTTCATTTTTCACAAGTTTGATCTTTTTTGTTCAAAAGAAATATTTTTCTCAACTTTTGTTATAGAAAAGTGAAATTTTCAGATAAAGGCCTATTTATGTAGTAGTCTTACACAAAGTTTTCGTAAATTTAATATAAGCTTACCGTAAATATGTATTACTGAAGATAGTGTATTGGAATTTTTGAAAATATTAGCATGGAAATTGTTTGTAAAATTAACAAAGCAACTACTGTTACATCATAAGCAGTCCACACCTGTGGAGTAACGGTCAGCGCGTCTGGCTGTGAAACCAGGTGGCCCGGGTTCGAATCCCGGTCGCGGCAAGTTACCTAGTTGAGGTTTTTTCCGGGGTTTTCCTTCAACCCAATACGAGCAAATGCTGGGTAACTTTCGGTGCTGGACCCCGGACTCATTTCACCGGCATTATCACCTTCATATCATTCAGACGCTAAATAACCTAGATGTTGATACAGCGTCGTAAAATAACCCAATAAAATGAATAAAATCATAAGTAAAAGATACGTGCCCATGTGTTTTAAAAATGTCAGCTCTATAGATTCAGCACATTTCATTCAGCACATTTCCAGAAAATAATTTAATATTCTGATGATAGGAAGTTGCTCACCAATATCACCTAAAAGCATAATGCGATAAGAGTTTTGTTATGTAATATTAGTTACACTTAAAACACATACAGCACCAACATAATTACGTAACTTTGCTTCGTACTGCAATATTGTTTTGATTAGTTTACTGATTATTTTATAGGGCTAAAGGTATCATCAATATCAATTCCAACTTGTCATGTCATACTCAATCTCTTTTTTTGGGGTATCATTTTCTTTATGAATGATATGTTTCATCCATTTAGTACAGTATAGTTGTACTACTACGGAATTTATGTGAATATTCCTTCTTGTCTCTTTATTATGTTATTAGCATTTAAAATACAACTGCAATATTAAGAAATTGGTATTAGTACTTTTGTTTTACAGACAATATAGATAATATCAAACAGAAAGAAGCCATATAAAAATAACGACATAAAATTTCACGTTCCGTTTGAAGTTTGTGCACTACTGTTTTTCTTAATGCAACCATGCTGCTTATTCACATACACAACCCTTCCTCTTTCCATACTTAGCGCTTGCTGCCCGTGCACGACGTCAAGGCCAGAAAAATGCGCTTGCTCTGACATCACTGGTGTAGATCATTAATCTTTCTGCGTTGTGAGTGTGACACTCTGTATTTTCTTAGATGTATGTCCGTCGTCGTGGTAGCCCCACATAACGAGAATCTCTTTTTGTGTCCGTCGTGTGTTACATTATTAAACCGGGAAAGAGAAGGTTAAAACTTTTCAATGACTATGGCACCATCCAGTCCGTTTAAAACGCATTTTACCCATCAGCCTAAGTTAGAGTCAACAATATATATTTGCAAGTTTTATGAGCTGGCTCTGAGCTGTGCTCAGTATTTCAGAGGAGCAGCAACACCAAACATGCATTCGCTCCCATTTTGATTAAATATTCTGCAGCAGCTGCAGAATTTTTATCTGGTGTGAGTAGGGAGTTGACTGATGAAAATTTGTGATGGAATGGATTTGCCAGTGAACTGTAAAAAATGCGAAAGGAGTTTATTTAATATAAATTCGCAATTCCTATAACATACATGTTGGACAATGCGGTAAAAGTGGGATGTATGTGTATTGAAAATTAACATGAAATAATGAGTAAAATTGATTTTATTACCTATTTTTTTTGCAGGATTTGCCGTGATGTGGCAGTTAAATTCATTTTTATTTCACTATATGAATTTTAAAAGAATTGCTTTAAATTTAATTACGTCCAGTCTGTTCAAAAAATAGGAATAATTTAATTGTAGTTTAAAAAGTAACTTCATGTCTAAATGAGAGGAGAATCATAATATTCGTTGACTCGCTGCATGATGGCACAACAAAATATTTAATCACCTTGACGAAGGCTTAATTAGTGCCTAAAAGATTAATTTCTCCGCATTACAACATACGTAGATTATTATGATAGAACCTCAATCCTTATTCTTTACATACAATATGAACTCGGAAATAATTAATACAGTAAAACCATAGCCTAGTATTTACAGTCACGAAGCTCAATACGTAGTGAATATGCACCCATAGATAGTTGCTAACCACTAGGATCGCTACTATCGCCTCATCACAGATAATGCGAAGCAGTACCGGCACAGTCTCTTGTTCCTAGTACCCTCAACAACTCAAGCTTCGGGACTATATATACTAGACTGTGGTAAAACCTTGGATTACGACTGTAATTCGTTTCGAAAACATGCTCTTAATTCAAAACGACTTTCTCCTTAAAAATGCATATTCAGATTAATTCGTTTCATAACCTTTTATTCATATAAAATACAATATAATTGATGCCTCATTTTGATTACTGTGACACTCTCTACACTGACCTTAACATGAGACTGACAGACAGACTACAGCGTGTTCATAATGCATGTGTTCGATTTATTTGCAACGTCCGTAGATCTGACCGTATCACACCTTCACTAAATATGCCGTCTTGGGTCCGTCTCAAAGAGCGAAGAACTATTCACTCCCTCACTTTACTCTTCAATATTCTTCAAACCTCTAACCCTAGCTACTTAGCTTCTCGTTTTAACATTTGTCCTCATATCACGGAATAGATACTCGCTCACAACACCATATCACACTCTCCATTCCTAAACACAGAACATCCTTCTACTCTTCATCTTTCACCGTCTCTGCAGCTCATCTCTGCAACTCTCTACCACAACATGTCAGAGACTGTCGGACATTATCTAGTTTAAAAAATAAATTAAAATTGCACTTTTTGGATTAGATTCCTTTCAGTTACAAGCCCTTTCTCTGCGATAGTTTGGAAAAAATATAGGCTATATGTTTCTTTTCCTTCCTTTCCCATTTTTGTTCTCTTTATTAGCCGATAAATTTATAATCATAGAGTTTTTATTGTGAATTTTATTTAATTTTCGTGTTTCTTTTTTTATTATTATTATTTTATTACATTCCATTTCGTTATATTCTTCCTTACCTTTTCCATATTAACCATTTGTACTAAATGATTTGATTTTACTGTATTCCAATGTATTTTACTTTCTTTTATCTATTATGGTACTATTTTCATGTTGTTTAGTGTCGATTTTATTATGCTCATTATTATTATTATTATTATTATTATTATTATTATTATTATTATTATTATTATTATTATTATTTTGCTCGACAATGCCGAAATATAGTAATTATACACCTGGTAGTAGTCCTTTAATGCATGTCATTGAAGTACATCTATTCATTAAAGTTCGGGTTTTCGATTATTCTCGGATATGCAATCGAAAGACAACTAGCAAAACGTCACGCAGGCTGGATATTCAATACTGTCGCAGAAGGTTATGTTCTGTTGCTATAATAATTAGCGTTAATTGTAAATAATATTCAAATAAATTCAATTTGTCATCTTGTTTTTCAATGTCGGATTCAATTTCAAGGTTATATCAAGTTTAACATTTATCTTACTCTCTAGATCAAGGTCGTCGACATTCGTTGCCCGCAAAAATCAATACTTTCGCGTCTGCGCACATCTCAAAATTTACGAGATTGCACAAGGTCAGTTCCCTCCCCAGTCACATAAGAACAACATGAATACTTATGAATAATTTCAAGTTAGAAATATGGTCGAGCATAAAAAGTCGTATGAAACTTGCCTATAATGGTAATTAAGACGCTCGTATGAAAATTATGAAACTCGCTTGCGCTCGTTTCATAAAGAAACCTACTCGCGTCTTAATTACTACCATTATAGGCTCGTTACACAATGTACTATTTTGTAATATGTTAGTACTCTGTTCTTTAACTTTTTGTTAAATTTTAACTGCTTGTATACTTTGTGATCTGGTAGAGTGTAAGAGAAGGTCCTATGTCCTTAACTCTGCCAGTATAAATAAAGAATTATTATTATTATTATTATTATTATTATTATTATTATTATTATTATTATTATTATTATTATTATTATTATTGAGGTAAAATTCAGTACAATAGTGCAACACAAATTACTTTACTGTATTTTGTTTTTTAGTGTCTTTCACCTGTTTTACTGTTTAGTAAACTTCTTGAACATTTAAAGAAAATATTTCACTATTACTAACGGAATCACTTCTGACTGCTTGACTGACTGGGATCTTCTATTTTGTCTAAGAACCTATCCAAGGACACCTGCTTTTGCCTCGTTTTGAGGATTTTGTGGAAATGTGATATTGCGTTGTCGTTAAACAGATTTATCGTCCGCTCTGCTACAACCTTATCAGGGTGGTGAATTTGAACAACATTTTGTACAGTTTCCCACTTATTACACACCTCTTTAATCTCATTTGAAGCGAGGAATTCGTCCGCTCTTTTCTCCTCTTCCCTCCCAGACGAAATCCCCTCCATTGCTTCTTACTGTTACTCGCTAGCGAAGCAAATTACGTACAAATCGTGCTGCTCGTATTGCAAGACATCGCTCGTTTATCAAACAAAAATATTTCTTCATTGTTCACTCGTTTTGTAAAACACTCGCAAACCAAGTTGCTCGTAATTCAAGGTTTTACTGTATAGTCCAAAGTGATATAGTATGTGATATGAATATGTCGTATATATAATGTCACAATTAAGTGACACATAATGATGGTTAATTAAATACAGGAAAATCCATCGAAAAGTAAAGACTGTGATCAGCCGTCTAATTTTGTCTCTGCTGGTCTCATTATACACGGTGAACAGTAAGTAAATAACAGTAAGTTACTTCAAACAAGAAAGTTGAATAAAATTTTGCTAGTTTTTGCTTCCTTTTCGAGATAAAAATTGTTTTATATGAAACAATTAATATCATGTTTTGGGAAAGCCATTGATTTATTTATTTACTTTTTTACTTATTTATTTATTTCCTTATTTATTTATTTACTTACTTATTTACTTATTTATTTATTCATTCATTCACTTATTTATTTAAGTAGTTACCTAGTGAGAACAAATTAGAATTATACAACAAAAATGTTTCTAGCCACTGCCATAAGAGCCAGGCTCGTGTACGGTGTGGTCTTGGCCAAAAATATAACATAAAATTTACAAGGACAGTTTACTAAATACAGTAAGTAACTTAATTCAAGTAAATAAATAACACACAAGAACAAAAAAAAAGAAGAAGAAAGAGAAAAACAGAGAAAAAACACATTGAATATAAATTGACCATCAGACAGGAGCCAGTGATATTCAATAAAAACATGAATATAGTGGACAGAAATAAAAAGCAAAAGAATACACACATATGTTAATATTATAATATATCCTGAATAATTTTATACATTTCTTTTTTAAAAGCTTCAATTTAAAATATTTCAAATTTGGAAAATGGTTTGTAATTTTATTATAAAGTCTGATCAAATTTCTGCGCATTTGAAGGACAAACCTAAAATTATTTTAATCATTGTGAGCTTACATCATACATCATACATGAGCCTTTACTACGAAATCAGGAGAAGGATAGAAATGGTAAGCTTCTGCCCAAGGAAGACATTAGTGAAGTGTTTTGTGTGGAATGTGGAAATTTACAGGACAGAAATATAGACATTACGATGAAGTGAAGAGAAACTACTAGAAACATTATAAATGTGGATATGGAGAAGAATGAAGCGTTTGGAAATTACAGACAAAATAAGAAATTAAACGTGCTAGAATAGCGACTGAAGAAAGAATAATGCTAATCCTGATCAGAAAGAGAAACAAATGGCTGCGTTAGTTACTTACTGAAGGATGTACTGAAAGGAATGGTGAACGGAGAATGTAGGGGGACAGAAGAAGATATAAGAGGAGAGACGACATAATATTAGTACAGGGACATCATTTTATTTTTACTAACATTTTTAATTTTAACCTAGCTATACCTTTAGAGAACCGGAAAACCCGTTCGCTACCACATTCCACAACTGGAGTTCGATGATACTGGCGTAAAACACAAACACATCACTTTACTAGGTATAGGAGGGAAGAAAAGTACTTCATCCATTTACGTAAACTAGGAAATTTCTCGATTTTGAGTTCGATAATTTTCATTAGGATTTTTATTTAATCAAACTGCAGTACTGTAATAAGAATGAGTGTTTTTACTCATGAACTGAGCTATCCATGCGAACGTGTTCATTATGTAGTGTATATTATATTGTCTACAGCACATTAGCGTACAATATAGATAATAATGAAGTTCAATTGAAAAATAATCATAAAATGGATATTTAAAGACATTTTTGAAGATGGTAGCCATTCATTTCGATAGCCTACAGGCTTCAGTTCTTTTGTGCATATTATCGCACTATAGACTATTGCATCTAATTCCAATTACCAGTTTCGTCCTTCGTACTAGTAACTCATGTTGAAATAATTCTGTACCTACTCTATAAAAGAGTACCTTATGCAATGTAAATTCAATCTTCATTTCTGCCCGACCCGCATAGATAAAATTACTCGGACATGCTATCTACTCTCCGTCCAAGTGGTTATGCCGCAGGATCGTAGAAAGGAGGAAAATCACGTGACAGTTAATTACTTAACTAGGCCCTTTTATTTAAGTTATTTTAAACAGTTGTATAATATTACGTAAACGTCCAATTCCTAACAGAAATTAATGTTTTCAGAAAAGAGCTAAGGCAGCCCTGCTTTTACAGAGGGCCGTGCAGAAGCAGGTGGGGGAAATCGGGATGTGACGTAGGCAAACGGACAGTACCTGTGCGAAAATATGATTCAATATTAAAAGTTATTTCGTCACTGGAAAACGCGAACATATTTCTGGAACGTACTATACTCAGTAACTCAGTGCTGTTTACTATAAGCGGCCTTGATTCTGCCTGGAAAACAGTTGAAACTTCATTAGTAGAAGGGGTGGGAGTGAAGTACATTCAAAAACTCAGGTACAATAAAAATTGAAGTAAAAATAAAATGATGTCCCTGTACATGGATCGTATGCAAACACTAAGAGGAAGGCAGAAAATAGGGAATTTTGGAGAATGTTGGGTTTGCAGTGAAAGACCTGTCCTTGGACATAAAAGTATGAATGAATGATGTTTCCATTAGGCATTCTCTTCACGTTAAGCGATCTCTGGACCTATTAAGAACGAGAACTTCGTTTCAGCCTAATGTGGTGTCCACTTTCTGCCACAGCGAGATCGTTTCGGCCGCTCCTTGTTAAAACATGGAAGTGACTTGGCGTTATAGGAAGTGTCGCTTTGTAAATGAAGTCCAGTGCGATGCTAGCTGCGGACCGCTATCTCTGACGCTGCAGTCGACTCTTTCAATCGAATCGATACCGACAGCTTGCGGTCGGACTGCCTTATCATGCGGTGTCTGCCGCTGGGGTCTCTAAGAATATAAAAGTATACCGTGCTCTGTACTGAGAAAATTGTCAGTTTCGTAAACGCTAACATTCTTAATATACAAGTATGGAACATTGCTTGTAACTTTCTTATTTCTAATTTGATGAAGAAACTATTGTAGGGTATCAAAGAAGGAATATTTTGAACATATTTTCAAATACTATATTTTTAATTTATAAAGAGTGTGCCAATGAGTCTGTTTTTTTAATGGCACCATGTACTTATTTCTCCATTTTTGGTTTATTCAGGTCCTAGTACGTACAAAATCATTTTTTTGCCATTTATAAGCTATTGTTTTATAAAAATTGCCTCTTTTAGTGACAATATAGTGTACTGAGCAAAGGGAAATTATGATTATGATTATGCTGAATTGAAAAAAATTCGGGTTTTCTGTATCATTAATGCCAGTGAAGGAAGTGTTGAAAAGTGACACGCTTTTTCTTTCCTTTAATTTACGTGAATGCACTAAGCATCTTTATTAGTAGTTGTAATTTTAAATTTTAAATTTAATCATAATAAACTGAATTAAAAGCTACTAATACTTACTTACAAATGGCTTTTAAGGAACCCGCAGGTTCATTGCCGTCCTCACATAAACCCGCCATCGGTCCCTATCCTGTGCAACATAATCCAGTCTCTATCATCATATCCCACCTCCCTCAAATCCATTTTAATATTATCCTCCCATTTTGTCTCGGCCTCCCCAAAGGTCTTTTTCCCTCCGGTCTCCCAACTAACACTCTATATGCATTTCTGGATTCGCCCATACGTGCTACATGCCCTGCCCATCTCAAACGTCTGGATTTAATGTTCCTAATTATGTCAGGTGAAGAATATAATGCGTGCAGTTCTATGTTGTGTAACTTTCTCCATTCTCCTGTAACTTCATCCCTCTTAGCCCCCAATATTTTTCTAAGCACCTTAGTCTCAAACACCCTTAACCTATGTTCCTCTCTCAAAGTGAGAGTGCAAGTTTCACAACCATACAGAACAACCGTAATATAACTGTTTTGTAAATTCTAACTAGATGACTAAAGCTTCTCAACCGAATAATAACACGCATTTCCCATATTTATTCTGCGTTTAATTTCCTCCCGAGTGTCATTTATATTTGTTACAAAACTACTACTAACATTAAACTTATTTGCAGAATTCCTGTTTGAACTTAATTGAAGCCCTCATCACATAATATATCAGATTCGTCATTCCCATTTTATGAAATGGCAACATAAAATGACAACAACCACCAGAGCGTCTAACGTCGAAAAGGCATTTTTTTTAGTGGCGACCGCTACATTGAAGTGCAGTTGCCCCATGCAATTCCATAAGGGTTATAACGTGACTTCTTTTGCAGTAGCTAGATGGCAACATAAATGATAAAAGTGGTTGCCTTGAAAGTCCATTATGTCGATCAATTTTATATGTGACCAGGGATTGAAGACAGTATTGTACAAAGCGCAAATTGAAAGAGGAAGAAGTATTCTTTTAACAATTGGAAAAGAGGTTATTTTTCCATAGCAGCAAGAAAATAAAAAATGTGATGTTCTTATTGGATCGTGATATAGCCACATAATGCGTTCTAAACGCTTTAATCGTAAAAATATATTAAATTAACTGGCTCATATATTTCGATAAATATCCAAAACATTCTCAGTGAAGAGTGGAAAAACTTAAAATTTAAAAAATATACTTAGTATTTGAATAGCAAGCAATGTATTCCACTATGCGTAAGAACGAATTGAGTGCTAAAACTTCGTATCAAGTAGCAGATATTTTATTACGCTATTTCCTAAATTTCTAATTTCCAGACAAATTACGAATAAAATAAAACAACAAATAAACCTGCTCGTATTGATATTATTTTACAAAAGAATAGCATAATCTGCTCTTAAAATTCAACAGGCTACACAGAATGTGTATTGTTCATTTTATATATAAATAAAGTATTAATAACTCTTATAATAATAGCATTGGAAAGGAGGAAGTTTTTTAATAGAAGAAAGAACATCTTCTGCAGACCTCTGGAAAAAGAACTAAGGAAAATACTAGTGAAGTGTTTTGTTGTGGAGTGTCGGACTGTATGGCTGAGAAAGATGGACATTTCAAAGAAGTGGAGAGAGACATTTTAAATGTGGATATGGAGACGAATGGAGCGTGTGAAATGGGCAGACAAAATGTATGAGCATGTCCTCATTCCTTTGTTTATCCAATAATATTACCACAACGCTTCTGACGTCAAATGTTTCTTTACTCTTCTTTACACCAATGTGTTACAAATCTATATAATAAAAGAACAATATTAGAGCCCCTATAATTCAAGATTAACAATTGCTGCGTTGCCTAGACGATTAATGCAAGTGCATTGTGTCCTCAGGACACCCAGAATGTTCACTGCATATAAGGTACCGTCGCTAATGGATTTCCAGACCACATGATGAGTAGTTTAGAGTACAACGAACATTGCAATTTAAATGAGACGTCTGTGGATTGTTTGTCTTCCAGGCCCCATTTAACTTGCCCCATTGTTGGAAAATGGTATCATCTAGCCTTAAAATAGTTTTTTCCCTTCCTTTTCTTTATCTCTTTTCGGTTCTAAAAATACCGCCATACTTTTCTCCAGTTAGTTTTAACGATCCGACCACGCGAAGGTGGAACGTGAGAGAAAGAGAAAGGGGTAGGAAGAGTCCGCGAGCCGGAGATGGGGGACTAGCATAAGATACTGCATGAAGAGAGTAGATGGCTCCTATATAGCAGGTCTCCTACATGGCACAAGTTTATGGCCATATAAGGAAGAGAAACGGCCGTGTGCAAAAATACCGGCACAATTTCTTGGTTAGCCTAGTTTACAAAGGAACTCATTGCAAGTCTGCAGAATGATTGAACTTGAAAGGGGAGATGCTCTAAGTACGTCAACAATAGAATTATATAAATTTTAACTCAGTTCTCATAAAGAGAAACAAATCTCAACCGATATTATAATATGACATATACTGGGTGTTCATTACAAAGTGCGTCATGACGTCACTGTTGTGAGTCAGCGATTTGAAGCGAGTTTCAGCTTTTATGTCAGAGAAGTTGCCTATTAATCAAGGCGTTCAATCTTAACTTGAGAACGTGTACGGTATAACTTGAACGTCGTAGCAACAGATGGCGGTGTCTGTGTGCTACCATAACCTCTTTTGAACTGTGTTTTGCGCGGCCAAGTCGTACGCAGGGTATTTGTTATCATCGGTTGCGTACGGCAACAATCCACAATACAAATCAAATGCTCCGTGTCCATGTTGACCGTCGAAATTAATGTCAACAAATACGTAAGTAATCGTCTTAACCCTCTCCACACATCCCGACAGTAAGAAAAAAACTCACTTCAGTACATGTTTCCAAACAGTTCACATTCCTGCCACTACCGGCGTTACCGTACATATCAGTAAGTACTCTTAGAATGAACGCCGTACTTGCTGTGCAATTTCTCTGACACATAGGTAATACACGTCTGCGGAAGTGTAGGAAGATTGAATTCTCTAGGCTCATCGACTAACCATATGACGGCATACAGCGAGCCATGACACACTTTGAACTGAACACCCAGTATAAAAATAATCTTTATCGGTAACAACAAACTGTAAATAAGATATTGAAGAGCATGAAATAAATGTAATCTTTGTGAAACTGGAAAGATTAAAGAAAAATCATCGTTTGCTAGTAATACTATGGTCGCCTATAGATATTTTCCTCAGGTTCGTTAGTATGTGACACAAGAAGAATTTTAGTAGCAACAGTTCAATTTTGACATGAGCGAGAATTTATGGATAAATTTTGCATAACAGATTTAAGGCGATACGCTATCAAAAATAGTAGAATTTTTACAAATTTCATCTTTTTTTATTCATTTTCGGGTTAAAAATTATACGGTTTCATGAAAATTTTATCTCAATATCTTAATTATGAGTATACTTTTATATAATTGATAGAAGTTGTGTTAAAGTACGAGTTATGTGTAACCAAAACTTCGACGAATTTCATTATTTGGAAAAAGAAATTTTCTACGTTTTCAACGACAAGTAAGTTATTAATTTTATTTCTTAACGTTTAAAGTAGAGTGATGAAAATTGGCAAAGTTATTCATTAACATCTCTGTTGTGAAATGGAGCATTTGATTGGTTGTACTGCGCATAATTTTATTGCTAGAGAATTAAACGTAAAGCAGTATTATTTTTTAATTAATGTTTGAGCATTGAAGACGTTATATTTTTTACAAATGGATAATTTAGCGTAGGTTATCATTAATTATCCATTGTACAATATGTAGTGTTACTTCTAAGAAAAAATTAGGTTTAAAAAAGTTATAATTATTTTAGAAATAAGATTTTCACTAAGGAAATTGAAATAATAACAAAATAACTTTAGTATTTTGAAACTTTTTTATGAGAATAGATTGAAATTTACAATGTATGATTATAATATTGATATGCATATTCAGTAAAAATTTCAACTCTCTAGCTAAAAAATGGGGGATTTTATAGTTTTCAATAGCGCATGACCTTAACTACAAGATTCCTAATGTTCTTCACAAATCTAATCACATGTTTTGTACTCTAGTTTTATTTCAGAAGCAAGTTTTCGCTAGAATTTTAGTCTGGTTTAAATATGCACTAAACCATCGAATTATATCAAAATATATTTTCGGTTTTTTGTACGAAAATATTCCTTGGATATTTAGGAAATTGATAATAAAAGGTTGTATCCTTCTTCGTTTTATTTGCTTTTTATTAGTTATTTTACAACACTTCATAAACTGCTATGTTTATCTAGCGCCTGAATGAGATGAAGGTGATAACGTCAGCGAAATAAGTCCAAAGTCAAGCGCCGAAAATTATCCAGAATTTGCTCTTAATGAGTTGAGGAAGAACTCCGTAAAAATCTCAACCAGGTAAAGTGTCCCAACCAGGATTTGGACCCAGGCCCGCTTGCTATACTTAAATTTAATGCGCATGCAATATTTTGATTTAAACACCAAATAGTTAAAAGTTTGTAATGTATGTATGTATGTATGTATGTATGTATGTATGTATGTATGTATGTATGTATGTATGTATGTATTTATTCACACTGCAATGGGTATATATCCGGTGGCAGTGGTAACTAATTACACTCAATAATGACAATAATAAACTTATTAATTAAAATACAATTAATAATAATACTAATAATTAATACTACTAATAGTAATAATAATAATAATAATAATAATAATAATAACAACAACAACAACAGAGAATATACTAAATTAAATGAAACGATCACTTAAAATAACATTTTAAATATTCTAATTTGTATCTTAAAACTAAGATCGAACTAAAACCCACGAGTATATGTTCATATCTGCACAAGTACCTTTCCACATTACACTCATTTCGCTGTCAACTCACTCACTGCACTGGAACTACGACACATTTCACTGATTCTATCCTGATTTCACTAACACTTCAAAAACATTTCACTGTTCAAATACTATGCACTGCCACTATAAACTATAAAGCTTCACTGACAGGAACACGTTTCACTTACACAACACACTTCACTGACACGACATACTTCTTCACTGATACAACACACTTCACTGACACAACATAATTCTTCACTGATACAACACTTCAATAACAACATATCATTTACACCCTTTAAATACTGTGTATAATTACCGTCTATTAGTAAGGTCCTTAAGCCTATTTTTAAATACATTTTTGCTTGTTGGTAAAGCCTTTAGTAAGTCTGCAGGTAAAGCATTCCAGTCCCTGATAGTACGATTGAGAAAAGAAAACTTTCCAGTGTCCGTCCTCTGCCTTCTTTCCCTTAAATAAATCGGATTAAAATTCTGTGGGTAAATGCAAGAACCTGATATGTTACAAATCTATGGTATTTTGATAAAGAGGAACAAAGTTTTCATGCCAGTTTTTTATTGCTGTTGAGCTTCTATATGTGTGAAATGATCATAAAATTATGTTCACAAATCCTGATAAAAATATGTGTGAAAACATGGCACAAACATCAGGTTCTTGCATGTTTAGGTGATGAAATTTATGTCCAGACAACATACGAGTACAAGATCCAACTGTTGGTGGGTTTGTGAACTACCTATGCATCTGATTTTTTGTGAGTTTATAGAGATACCCATGCTAGGTTGTTTCATGGTGAGGGCACCCTTTCCCCAAAAATGTAAATATCAGGTTCTTGCATGCACTCACAAAATTATAAAAATGTCAAAATTCAGACCTACTGTCTCATATTATAAATAAAAATTCGAAAATATAACGATTCGTTATTGAAATGAAATAAGACATTAAAAATATTAAAAAAAATAACATGTTACAAATGTTAGTGTATATTCTGGCGGAAGATGCACCTCCCCACTTAAAATCTATGGACGCAAAACAGATTCAATTGCCTAACTCGTATTGTAGACGAATAACAACAGCAACAACAATAACAACGAGAATAATGATGAAACACAAAAAAATTTCATTTTCTTATGCGTCCATTTTCCATGACATTCTACTGTCTCGTGTGAGATATTGTGTACTTTAAATTTTGCACTGATTTCTATATTTTTCTCATATACAATAATCTATACTAATAATAAATCTGTAGCCGAAATTTTTCTGGTAATTTTCGATTTTCCAAAAATAATTGGTCCTAACATATATAATTAATCATCCTGAAACCGAAAATCGCTTTTTTTTATATTTGTTTGTATGTCTGTCTGTCTGTCTGTATGTATGTTTGTTACCTTTTCACGCGATAATGGCTGAACGGATTGCGATGAAAATTGGAATATAAATTAAGTTCGTTGTAACTTAGATTTTAGGCTATATGGCATTCAAAATACATTATTTAAAAGGGGTTATAAGGGGGCCTGAATTAAATAAATCTAAATATCTCGCTTATTATTTATTTTTGTGAAAAACGTTACATAATAAAAGTTTTTTAAAAATAATTTCCGATAAGTTTTATTCTTTGATAAATTTTGATAGGACTGATATTTAATGAGAGAAATGAGTTTTAAAATTAAAATAACTGCCATCTAAGGCGGTGTAATGAATTAAAAAACAAATGACTTCGTCTATAAGGGGCCTTGGACAGTAACAATCGAAAGCTATGAAAGATAGCCTACAGATAATGATTCTGTGTTTGTATGAAGTAATATCGGAAGCTAAATTAACCGATTTGTATAATTAATTATTAATTCACCATTGGAAAGTGTAGTTTCTCTGGATGGACATAATGCTATAATGTTATTACAGTAACTTGTGAGTGAATCGAGGACAGGTAAGATTAAAATAGCTTCTTATGCACAGAAAACTTGATAGGCTATTCTGCACATTCGTTTCCTGTATTTCCTAAAATAATTTTTATGACCATATGAGTGGTCTCTGGATCAAAAGATCGCATTTTAATTATGCAAATACAATTTAAATAAAGTAACATAATAAACGATTTATCCTTATATCAAACACGAATGTTCCCTGGATCAAATGTCCTATTTCAATTATGTAATTACTTTATATTTATTTCTAACGGGTGCAGCTGAGCGCACGGGTACGGCTAGTTTAATATAAATGCATTACGGAACAAAATACCGGTACTTATGTTAAATACAATGTAAAACAACTACTGTATTACAATAAAATTAATTAAGTAACTTTATTTATTTTTCTACTCACTCCGTTATTTATTTATTTGTGTATATTTGGTTATTTATTTATTTATTTATTTATTTATTTATTTATTTATTTATTTATTTATTTATTTATTTATTTATTTATTTATTTATTTAACCCAATTATATGGCAGAGAAACAAGTACCTTTGAAATACAAAGTTAAATTCATAAACGCTTCTCATGACTGTATTAATATTCTACTACCGCATCATAAATAGGAGAGACAACTATTTATCCATGTACTTTTGTAAACATTTTGTCTGATAAGAACTTGAACTTGTGTGGTTTAACTACTCTGTCTGGAAAGTTTTGTATCTTCTCCATTTACATAGGCCGTTCTTGCAAAACGTACTTGTTTAATGGCGCAGTGTACAAGATAATAAGGGGTTGGCTGTATTAAATATGTAGCACTTCAGGTGCCAGTGAAATCGTTATGTTGTTAACACTTGTGACACAGTTTTTAGCCTCTTCAACACTATAACAACTTGAATAAAGTATTCTTGTAAAACT
Organism: Periplaneta americana; assembly: GCF_040183065.1. Lineage (NCBI taxonomy): Eukaryota > Metazoa > Arthropoda > Insecta > Blattodea > Blattidae > Periplaneta > Periplaneta americana. Next base: position 35,054,648 of record NC_091121.1, on the reverse strand, counting down.
TTAAACACTTGGTTTTATGTGCTCTCATGTGACGATATATGTATAGCATATGCTTCCTGTAAAAGTGGCTCAAATCCTACTATATTTCTTCTCATAAATATTATCTTAGTGCAATCGCCATTATAATCATTAACATCATAGTCATCACCGCTTCCTAATTAATGTTCTTTTCCTCTCCTCGCCATCGTAAAGATTTCATCTCCAACATCAGACTTCATGTCCACAATACCGTAATTCTGTCTTCTCCATCATCATAGCGTTTTCTCCTCTTCCAACAGCGTCATTGAATACACTATAACTTTCTTTTCCTTGTAATAATATTCACATAATATTTAACTGAATAGTTTTTAACATGGAACGTTTCTCTCCGTACCATTAAAAAAATAACCAAAATTAGAACATTGCCCCTTATGGGAATTCCGTCGACGCCACCCACAATGCATTCGTTAGTTGAACAAATTCATTTATTCATTCATGGTCCAAATTATGCTTCTGCTACAACATTGAACAAATAGAATGCGCAACTTACACTTATTATGTTAGCGGATCCTTTCTGCATTCTCAGTGACTGCGTGTATCACAGCATATCCTTAAAGAAGCCACACAGTCATCCATAAAATCTTCTCTTTAAACAGCCATTCCTAGCAATGATGGCATATTAATTAATAAATAAACAATTTATTTCTATGCATAATTATTTCAATGATTGATATCTTTAAAAAGGAAGGGCTATGTTAAAAACAGATTTGTGATTTTGATATCAGATGGGCTAGGGAAACATTCACGCGAAATATAAAAGCTTAAGGGGGGAATATACACGTTTGAGCGTAAAACAGTTATTTTTAAATTATTTTTTTTTTAAACATTGAACACTTGTTTTATGCGAGTGAAGGAATTTTTGCAATATGTACAATATTTTGGTAGATATGACCATAAACGTGCGAGGGTGCTCTTATTTAGCTCTCCACACATAACTAAGGAAGAGACTAGTGAAGTACTCTGTGTGGAGTGTGACATTGTATGAGGAAGAAAATGGACATTACGATGAAGTGAAGAGAACATTGAACAAATAGAATGCAAAAGCATTTGAACTGTGGATATGGAGAAGAATGGAACGTGTGAAGTGGACAGACAAAATAAGAGATGAAGTTGTGTGGGAAAGAGTGAGTGAAGAGAGAATGATGCTGAAGCTGATCAGGAAGAGGAAGAGGAATTGGTTGGGTCACTGGCTGAGAAGAAACTGCCTACTGAAGGATGCATTGGAAGGAATGGTGAACGTGAGAAGAGTTCGGGGTAGAAGAAGATATCAGATGATGTTATTATGTTTTATTTAACGACGCTCGCAACTGCAGAGGTTATATCAACGTCGCCGGATGTACCGGAATTTTGTCCCGCAGGAGTTCTTTTACATGCCAGTAAATCTACTGACATGAGCCTGTCGCATTTAAGCACACTTAAATGCCATCGACCTGGCCCGGGATCGAACCCGGAACCTTGGGCATAGAAGGCCAGCGCTATACCAACTCGCCAACCAGGTCGACGATATCAGATGATATACGATATTAAGATAAATATGGATGATATGAGGAAACGAAGAGGAAGGCAGAAAGTAGGGAAGATTGGAGGAAACTGGGTTTGCAATGAGAGACCTGCCCTTGGGCAGAACATTAAATGAAATGAATGACATAAGATATGTTTAACACTCTTTTCCCGTAACTTGTATTTTTCAAAACCGTTTTTGTGATAACGCGGCAAGTTTTATACCGCAGTAAAATGTTGCATGTAACTGTCTGTCATACCTGTGAACAAGATGAACTACAATTATTTCTGTAACATTTATATTTATTTTAAAAAATTACCTAATATACACTAAAAATTTAACTTCTTATAAGAAATTAAGAAAAAATACTTCTATTGTAGATGTTTCAAAGATTGTAGTTCATATTCTTTATTTGACATTCAGGAATAAATAGAAAAAAGAATGGCTCAGGCATTATCACAAAAACGGCACATCAGTGCACGAAAAACGGTCACTTTTTTGTTATGATAATTACTCATAATGGTGAAACTTTTAGTAAATCTGAAAATAGTCATAATAGGAATTAAACAAAGTTTTATCAACAGTAATCTCACTAGAGGGTTTGATTTATCTAGCGAAAATCAAAACTCGAGTGGGATGTAATTGACTATTACACGATTAGAAGAAAGTAGACTATATAATGATTAGAAGTAACAAAGTGTACAATAAAATATTAATTCGCTTACGAAAATACAACTGTCTTCAAATGTATTATTGTACCATCTCAACATTACGCTACATGGCAGTAGTGTTTTATGATGATGTTTTCTTGTTACCGGTATCAGTTGTGCCAACTATGGAATCATCATTGAACTCTGTGGACTGTTACTAGTCAAGAAGGCTTTGTTGATTCAGTTTCATTTTTATTAAAACATTTGCATACTATTTCAATCATCCGGATCCCAGTAATCAACGTCACTTGACAGGTGATTTTCAATAAATCTTAGTATTAAACAATCTCTGATACGTGACTATCCATAATATATAGCAGAAGCTATAACAAACATAACCTAAATAATATAAACAAGTGTTAGAAAAGTTTTAATTAGGGATGATGATATAAACAAGAAAAGTTTTAATTAACGATGATGAAATAAAAAATTAATATTGGTAATTTTAAAAGAAACAATTATTGAAAGTACAATTTTCAAATTTGAATATTTTAGTGGTTGGTGGTTCAGTTTGATGTTATATTGGACGTGTGCGTAAAAGAAGTGAACTCGTTGGTGTACATGGTGTATCCCTCAACTCATTCAGGATTTCCGAATGGTGCTCTTCATATATGACCAGTGATCTTTATTAATTCTTGTTCTTGAATGCCAAAATGCGAGTCATATTTGAAAGTGATGTGCATCGACTGGAGTGGTTTGTAATTTTCTGTTTTTTGACGGCCAGACCAGAGCAGTTTGAAATGTTGGCAAACAAAGAAACAAATGCTAGGGTAGTGATAAAAATAAACAAATGCTAGGGACGCGATAAAATTAAACAAATGCTAGGGACGCGATAAAATTGTGCGATAAGCAGCCATGATTGGTTGAAAGACGTCCTTTCGTGCCGTTTTATTGGTCGAAAGTAGTGTGACGTAGTAAAAGTGTAATAGTCATTGATACTTTAATTATCACAGGATTAATAATTTTAGTATTTCCTTACCTATAATATACCTCAAATATCACTCATTTAAATACTAAAGTTAAAATGTAATAAGTTATTTAAACTGCCAACTGTTTAAAACGATCTCAGAGAAGCAGCAACGAATGATCCTAAGTTGGCCATGGAAGAAGCTGCAGTGGAGAACTTAAGAACAGTTCTATCATTTAATAATAATGTTATAAAGTAGGACATCACTATAGTAAATGCAATTCTAAAAATACAACCAGAAAGTATAAAGAAAAACTTTAAAATGTTATATTACACTTTATAAATGTATTACTTATTCAATTGGATGAAACGAATACTTACGAAGCAACTCTTATACCGGAAACCATAGTTAACACAATATGGCGACTACCTCATAGCAAGAGATACTGGTAATGCACCTTGCGTGTTCAACGAAATTCTCACGCATCATGCATCAAGTTACTGCTGCTAATTTTTGGCCAAATATCGTATCTTAACGAAAATGACGAGTGCCGAACTTTGGAGATCTGGCGAACTTAGAGATGCTTACCTTATAATGCGAAGGTTGGGATTACTCACTAGACAAACAACTACTTAAACATTCTTCCTTCCCCTGTCCCCGCTGAGGGCAGGCTCCACTACTGGGCATTGTCAGTATTCATCTCTCAGCTCGGTCATTATTAGGGACCGGATTTTTATGTAATATCAAGGTGTGAAATATGTACATATTTACGTAAGAAAAATAACCTTAATATGTACCAAAATGTGTAAAAATCATGAAAATATTTAATATCAATATCTGGCAAGTATAGGATAGGCAAGACTCTCCAGTTGTGATTTCATAGAGCACCCGAATTTTTTACCACACACTTTCCATCTGTAGTGAAAGCTTCGTTCATCGCAATCCATGATTTTGTTTTTGTCGTTAGGATTGAAGATACAGGGGCCATTTTAGTTAGCTAAAAGCAGTAGATAACCTTTATAGGTACTGTAAGTACTAAAACTAGAGAACTGAGTGAAATGAATGACACAACAGTACTGCAAGCACTGTTTCGCTTTACTGGATTAGGAGAAAATAAGAGGAGATGTGGGACACATGCATTTTAGCTGCTTCCTGTAAGAAACAAGTACTTACTAAAACCTCAAACTATAGGCATTTACAAACTGTTGTTTGAAAAGTGACATTCCTGTCTCATTCAGAAGGGTAGGATTATTCTAACCGAGAACCATACTTTCTATTTGCTCGGAAAATCCCATTTTGTATTAGGTCTACTAAATTTAAAATAAAAAGGTCAAGCAATGACCTGAAAGTCTCATGTCAGACTTGACAGGGATTTTCTCTGGAAGGATTAGGAAGAGGGTGGGTAAGGTTGCAAATTGCATGGGAACGGCTTGTTAAGACGTGTGCAGAACAATTATAGTTCAAGACAAATCATGTCGTCCTTGTCCCATCCACCGCATGAAGGCAACTCTACTTCATGGATAAATATTATATATTTATTCATGGCTACTTTCTTAGTGATTTTTACAATACAAGGTAGTTGTTTTGTTCACTCATATTTACAATGGGCGGTATGGAGTGAGTGCTCTATTACTTCGTGGAACTAAGGACATTATGTTTCGTCCCGAAATATATCCTTTCTTGGGTAGGTAAAAAGAATTTTCAAATCTGTGTAACCTATTTCAAATTGTATACTTCCCCAGCAGAAGTTTTTTGTTTTCCTTTCAGAGAAGTAAAAATGAATAAAATTCCTAAATATGTAGATTTATGTAATTCCAAGCCATAATAAGTAAATATGTAAAAATATGTAGTATCAAATTTTAACATATTATTGGTAATTACAAGATTCGCAAAGATTTATTATTTATATACGGTTAGGTTGAAAGGAATATAATATGTAATTACATAAAAATCCGGTCCCTAACCATTATCATTACCATCTTCATATCTTGTCATTCTCTACCGAGAAAGCACTTAAAGATGTGATAGTATTAAATGTAGAACTAGCGTTATTGTAGTGATTGCTTCAAATAAAATTCATACTGTCATATTCTTCCATTTGACAGAGTCTTAGATTAAATGGTAACAACCGTGTGTCTGTTTTGTTCCAAAAGTATTGAAAAGCTGAGTGTTTTCACAAGAGCTCCTTGTCAGTCGTATGACAGCACTCATAATGACCACTAGTGGAGGAGTTGCAAATGTTTGTTACAATATAGCACTCTGGTGGACATTTGTTGAAATGAAAGCAAAACATTCGCATCACGGTCCTACGTTGAACATAACGTAGTATCAACAGCACAAATGGCTTTCCACGTATTATTAATTATTTACTTAAAAGTAAACATGCTATTAATGAATTACTGGATGCAAAATGTAATGTGTGTGTTTAAAATCGGATACAGAAGTACGATTAAAAAAAATGAAACTTGGCATGTTTCTGGAAAGGCAACAAAACCGCATACCATTATTCAAATGGATAAATTGAAGAGTTGCAGGGAGTAGAATGCTAAATTAACAAATTATTTCATGGAGGATTGAATAAACAACGATTCAAAGAGATAATCCCGTGGGGACAAAAATATGAGTGTAAAGCCAACAAATAGGATATAAAACGAAAGCAGAAATGACGCTTCCCTCGTATTACAAACAGTCTGCTCAAACTTTGAATGGTTTTCGGCATATATATTCCCCTCCTGTTACATATGTATTATTTCAAACGTGCAACATGTTGGGCTGGCATTTTAAAACGAATATAATGAACAATGTCACTCTGCCAATAACCTAATTATTAATGTTAAAAATTACAACTCCAGTTTTTACTAAAATCTGTTCTTAAAAGTTAAAATACGTAGACTTGATTTGAATTGAACTTGTGTTCACTTTATATCACTACTCAATCATGTCGAATTTTCCAAAATATTATGTGTAGTGAAGGTAAACTTTTTGTGGGTAGAAGAATCAACGCATGATGGAGAAACCGGGTATTAAATTGTGTATATATATATATATATATATATATATATATATATTGTGACAGCGACGTGAGATTCGAACTCACGACCAGCGTCCCACAAGAAAGCAGATCGCGCGGGCTTCACGGAGCACTGAGGGACGGCGCGCGGCGAGAGGGGAAAGGGCCTACCCGACGAGGGAGAGTGCGCGCGCGCAACTGCTGCGTACGGAAAAGGGGGGTCGGACCCTCCCGACTCTTCGAGAAGTGCGTCGAAGTGGAGATATCCAGATAATTCTCTGCACACCTGTAGACATTTCTCGCAACTATGATTTCGCTATAAAAGAAGAAAAGCCAGCGAACTCGAGCAGTTTTCAGTTGATTAGTCAGCCAGCCAGTGAGTAAGCCAGAGCAAGCAAGCCAGTCTTGTGTACCGGAGTTCGACTCGAGTGTGCGTCCGCAACTGCGTCAGCATCCGAAGGCCTGAGTTCGAGTGCAGTGGACCGCAGTTGGAGGGACCTGAGTTCGAGTGCAGTGGACCGCCGTTGGAGGGACCTGAGTTCGAGTACAGTGAACTGTCTCTGAAGGTCTGTGGTTCGAGATATTGTGAACTCGAGTGACTGAGCTAGAAGAACTGTGAACTGAGAACTGATAGTTCTGATTTGTAAATAGTGCTTTGTAAATATTAGTTAAGATTAACAGTTCATTGTTGTTCGTACTAGTCCAAGTAAATTGTCATTGTCGTCGGTGGAGTGCTATAACGAATACTGTGTTGAGTGAAAATCGAATTGTTGACGAGAGCGTTTAAGGCGAATTGTAGAAAGGAATTATTGTTGGAAGAATAAAATCCTATTGTTGAGTTGAAATAAATTTACAATATATATAATGATAAAAACACACTAGTTAGGTCAATAATACAGTGTTCATTAATTTGATACTTTTATTCAATTTTATTATACATTATTACAGTTTCTTATAACATTTTAATTTACCACATGCATGTACAGAAGATATAACACATATTGCTTATTCAAAAATCAATTATATATATATATAATTTGAAGTGGTAATGGAAATTACGGGAAAACGGCTTAACGGATTTTAATGAATGACTCGTCATTTTGAAGCTTGTCATCCAAGGATTTTCAGAAAAATAGTAACTTTCAGTGAAGCGTTAATTTTCGTACATAATTTTCATGTTTTCCAAAATCCATCTTTCGTCAGTTTTGAGAACTAATTGCATTTCAGAATAAAACAAAACACACACTACAATAAACAACAGCCTATTACACGAATGCCATGACCTGCAGGATTGCTGACATATTTAGAGTTCAATTTCAATTGGTTATTAAAAATTTTAAGAGTTACTAAAAATTTACAGGTCTGATTTTGCGGTGTACAGCTGTGTATTGGATATTAAAATCTACAAAACTTGAAGTGTTTGATGCCATTATAGTTAATGATATGATGTGACTATTTTTTTTATTAATTATACATATTAATGCTATAAGATCAATGATATGAAAGTGAAACGTTTTGGGGTTATATAAGTAGATGTAAAGAATATCTTAAATTAGATCTTCATATTTTCCATAATTTACTGAATGGCGGCTATTATATAACCACAAAACTTACGTAAGATGATATTGTTATTAAAAGTCATTTTCATATACTTAATAGCGGTGTGGTGTAGATATTTATATACGTCATTATCTTCAGTATTGGATCGAGAGAGAGAAAAAATTACAGTTCCTAAGGAAAGGTCAAAAGATATTACTTACTGATAAAATAAGAGGCTTACAAAATTTTGTAGTCTCCCGATCATTTCAGCAAGATCTCTTAGCAGGATAAAATGATTTTACCCTCTACATTTCAAGCAGCAGCAATACCAAGGTGCTATGTCTATTATTCGAAAGCATAGCAAACCTGACTTGTTTTAACTTTCACCTACAATCCATAATAACCTGAAATAGCTATTGCTTTACTCCCACATGAAAAACCCACTGATCGTCCTGACATTGTTACTTGAGTTTTCGAGTTGAAACTAAAAAACTAAGGTGGATAGGTTCAAGAAAAAGTATTTTGTATAAAAAAAACATGGAAGCAAATAACTTTCAGAATATCTGGTATTCTTCATTGAAAATCAATCTGAAAAAATTTTATTTGAACGTATAATGAACTCAGTTTGCAGCATTTGCTGCACAAGCCACTAGTATTTTATATTTTTAACTATTCCCGTCAATGAAAGACGTTTACAAAGTATCATAATTTAAGATAATCTTTCTATTTTCCCATTTGTCACTTTTTAATTTTTTAAATATAACTAGTCAAGTTATTAATTATAATTGCTTTCGTTTTGCAGTCGTTGTAATTAGTCACTGAAGATGGAGAAGGATCTCCGAAACATGTCTAACATCTTCAATAAACTTATTGTACTTATTAGTGTTCATACATCTGTAACATATCAGCTTTAATGTATTTCATATATCTTATAGAATAAGGAAATAAATAGGTCTAATATTATTTATTTTGTTTCATTTATTTTTGACTTTATAAAATCAATATCGGGGAGACACTAGAAAAATCCGGGTGAGGAAAGAACGGAAAGAAATCAGGCAAGAAAAAGTATAAGACTAATTAGACTTGTGATAATTTAAAAATCGAAAGACTTCTGACACTGAATCCTGTATTTAAAATGATTACAAACGAAAGAGATTTTAAATGGTATATTACATGCATTTGCACGTATAATATTTTAACAAATTATTAACACTGCTACTTAATACAGCAGATATCAAAGTCCCATTAAGAGCTTGTAGCTCTTTTAAAATTAAATATGAATCAAGATACGCTGTTCAAGCTTTTTAAGTGTGGTTTCAGATTTGATGTAGGTCTATTCCTTTTGAAATTGTAAACATTTAATTGTAACAATAAAGTCACTCAGGAAGAGGAAAAGGAATTGGTTGGGTCACTGGCTGAGAATACTGCCTACTGAAGGATGCACTGGAAGGAATGATAAACGGGAGAAAAGTTCGGAGGCTGAAGAAGATACCAGATGATTGAGGACATTGAGGTATATGGGTTATAGATGGAGACAAAGAGGAAGGCAGGGGATAGGAAAGATTGGAGGAAGCTGGGTCTGGCCTTGGGCAGAACGCTATGAATGAATGAATGAATTAATGAATAAAGTCGCGTGGAAATTTTAAAGGCTGTATTATGTATTAATATTTCCTGTACTTAAAAATTTTATTAGCACATTATGCAACGAGCCTATAATGATAGTAATTAAGACGCGAGTATGTTTGTTTATGACACGAGCGCAAGCGATTTTCATAATTTTCATACGAGCATCTTAATTACCATTATAGGCAAGTTTCATACGACTTTTTATACTCGACCATATTTCTAACTTGAAATTATTCAGAAGTATTCATTTTATTCGTATCTAACTGAAGAGCGGAAGTGACCTTGTGCATAGCTCGTAAATTGTGAGATGTGCGCAGACGCGAAAGTATTGATTTTTTCCGAGGCCGAATGTCATTGACCTTGATATAACGTAGAGAATAAGATGAACATTAGTCTTGATATAACCTGGAAATTAATTTAGAATTGAAAAACGAGATGACAAATTGAATTTATTTGAATATTATTTACAATTAACGCTAATTATTATAGTAACAGAACATAACCTTCTGCGACAGTATTGGATTTCCAGCCTCCGTGACTTTTCGCTAATTCTCTTTCGATTGCATATCCGAGAATAATCGAAAACCTGAACTTTAATGAATAGGTGTACTTTAATGACATGCATTAAAAGACTGCTACCAGGTGTATAATTACTACATTTCGGCATGGTCGAGCATAACATAATATAAAGTACCCTGGACTCTGTCAGCCATAATAAATTCATTTCAATTAAAAAATAAATAATTACGTAGCTTATGTAAATTTGTCAAGATAATACAACGCCATTTGTAGAATATACTAAATTCAGTAGAGGTTCCCGTTTATTATTCTTACAGCCCCAAGCAAGGAATGTGAAGCCTAAAAGGAAAATCAATAGTTCTAAAATTATCTTACGATATTTGAGGGAATTTTCACAGAATTACAACGGCCTGAGTGACAGCATTACTGGTCATTTGAAAGGGAAGAAATGTTCTTAGAATTACATTGTAGTTAGTTAATATATCGCTTTTCAGTACCAATAATAAAGTATAAAAACGATATTAGAAATGATTACATTATAGAAAACGCTTTTTATGTGGAACTGTAAGAATTTAGCTATACATAAACGTTACCACATTGCTTGCCATTATGACGGAAGCATTCTTATGTGCAATCGAACAGAAAATGTGATTTTCATATTCGCGTGAATTTTAAAAGGCTTCTTGTGTATATGTTTATTGAATAACAATTTAAGGAAATAAAATACAACGCCATTACAACTGACAACATGATGAGAGAGCTTTATAAATTATTCTGAAACCCGTGAAACTTACGTGAAATTATGACTCAACTTCGTGATATATACCTAGTATATTCGAATGGAAGATATCTTGAATAAATAAATGTATATATGCATAAATAAATAAACACATAAATAAGTATATATGAGTAAAAAGTAAATGAATAATTGAATAAGCAAATAAGTCAAACTCTTACGGAACCACCTATATGGACTCTAATTCAGTGTACTGAAAAAACAGACGCACCATTATCATTTTTCTTTCTCTTATTAGCTTTCATTGCTTCTTTACTTGTAACTTTTTTTTATTCTGTAAACTGCCATTGTTTGTTTGTTTGTTTGTTTGTTTCTTTGTGTACTTGTTTACTTTTTTCTTACTCTGTTATCTTTCATCATCTATTTGTTCTTGTATTGTTTTGTATGCTTTGTCTAATAGCAGCCTCTAATTTGAGGAAGCTCTGGTAAATAAAAAAAATATATATGTGTGTATATAAATGCAAAAATAAATGAACACATAAATAAGTATATATATATATGAGTAAAAAATAAATAAATGTATAATTGAATAAGCAAATAAGTAAATAACACAAAAAGAAATAAGAACAACAGTTACATCACAGATAAAAGTGAACTTCATGGAAATAGAAAAGGATATTTTTCGCAATTGTTCTGTTGTCTGTTGTCATTTATTGAATGATAGAGATACTATGTTTGCACGATTTCCTGGGTATTTCCGTAACAGCACAATTTACAATAGTACCCGTATTAGGGGCAGGTTTGAAGCTCAGGAATTTAGTGGCATATTGCTAGGTAACACACCTTTATGTTTCTATTCCTAATCCTTATAATGAATATGTAGTTATAATCATGTCCATATTAGAACAAGAGTATCTGTCGAATATAAGCTTCATTTTGTGTCTGGAAAAGATAATTCTACATCTGTTTTGCACAACAATATAAAGGAGACTGTTGTACAGAAGTGGCAAAAAAAAAACGGGTCGACCCTTGTAGCTGATAAAAAAGAATCCTGTACTGTGTATTGTATCAAACTGTGGTAATTTCAATATGGATAGTGAAGCCAGAGGTATGTACTGCTATTTAATGTAAAAATACGCAGTTATCTTTGCCGAATAGAGGTAGAAATGTAATATTGATGCCACATTAAAATAAAGCTCTCAAAGTTTTTTCGTCTGTAAATTTTAGGCACTGAAGGAAACAAAAGACGGTAAGAATCGAACAAATGTAATAAATTTCATTGTTACAATTAATGATAAAGATGGATGTGTTTTTTGACTAGCAAAATTTGAATCTGTGACTCTGAAATCAGCTACAAGGGTCGGTCCGGTTTTTTTTCCCAGTACTGTACATTGAGATGTTTTGTGAAACTCGATCAACCAATCAGTAGTTGACAGATCGATAAGTTAGAAGGTTTAGGACAAAGAATTACAAAATCAACTTCTTGAACAATTCAAAATCGAGTGGATATCTCATTGTTCGAAAAACCGGGGATAAGAAAGCATAACACATCACATTAGACGGAACATATGAATATAACTTCCATCCTTGATCACATATACAGTGAAACGTTCCAACAGCGGATACCGTGGGGGAAAAATTAAATGTCCGTTATTGAGAAGTGTCCGCTATTTAGAAAATCATTAGTATAGGCCTATATACAGTACATTAAAATTTCTCATACATATTCAACATTATATTTTACAGTACAGTACAGTAGACAGTGAGATTGTTTACAGTATTCATCCAGAGAGAAATCGTACCAGTAAATGTTTCGTTAATGACATAAACATCACTAACCTGAGTTTTTCCCACATTAAACTTTGTGGCCAGCTCACGAACACTTAATTTCTCCTTCTCACTATGCTTTACAATATCCACTTTCTCTTTTAGTGACGAAAGTTTACGTTGTTTTGAAATTTTTAATGTGACTATAGTTCCGAACACTCAACTTGACAAACTAAGAAAGTACGGACTGCTCACGTGCAGTATCACAACTAACAACTGTGCTGCTTACCTTCAATAATGTACAAGAACGTTCAAATGCACGATAATGATTGTTGAAAAGAATTCCGTTTAATTTACAACCGTTTTTTTTTTCTTTTTTTTTCTTTCATGCTGTCCGTTATTTGGAAGTTTTAATTGTTGTTCGAGATACATTTAAGTGTCCGCGTCCGTTATTGAGAATGTCCGCTATTTGGAAGAATTTTATCATAAGGGCCAATGTTATTTTGCAGAGGAATTTTAAAAAGTCCGCTATTGAAAGGAGTCCGCTGTTGGGAAGTGTCTGTTAAGGGAAGTTTCACTGTATTATATCAGATTGGTCATTCCCATGTTATGAAATGGCAACATATAAAAGAGAATAACTGCCAGAGCTTCCATTGTCGAAAAGGCATTTTTTTGGTAACGATCGCTAGATAGAATTACAGTTGCAAGCTATTACTCCATGCAATTCCGATAGGGTTACAACATGACTTCTTTAGCAGTCGCTAGATGGCAGCATAGTGAAATTTATAAAAGTTGTTTTCTTAAAAGTCCAGTAGGTTGATCAATCTGTGATTAGGACTTCCATGAAAAGTTTTACGGCACCTTAAACACTGATTATATGACGGCGGACAATCTGAGTTATATGCCTATATAAAATAAAAGTTATGCAATTGAAGACCTAAAATAGACATTGGTATTACATAGATTATCGTTAATTCATTCTACTTGATGAAATAGATTTATGATATACAATAACTGACTCACAATGCATCACTCTACCTAATTGCATGACATCTGACATTATACTGCTTTGTAACTTAGATGTATCAGATATATTTCGATTATAAATGTCGCTGTTATTAGGGATGATATTATTCTACAAAAAAAAAAAACATAATTATATAATCATAATTGACTGTAGGCTACTTAAAATATTAGTAGACTGTAAAATGCCTCAAGAAAGAAAAAATAAGCAACGAACCCGATAACCATATAAGATAATTACGTCAGATTATAGGTTCAGGCAATTCGACCTCTGTATTGGGAACAGAGGATGAATTACATAATACTGTTAATGAATTATGAACTACAGCAAAAAAATGTATAACCTTAACATAATCATAAATAAACCCAAAGTTACGAACTACGTGACATTTAATTAACGAAGGAATGTTACAAGAGAAAATGAGATTTTAGATCAAGTCAGCTCCTTCAGTTATGCTCGTACCTAGGATACAGAATTGCAAATTTGGAGTTATAGATCTAGAGTTCAAATGAGAGAGTTCTTAACATATGTGAAACAACTAGAAGAAACTTTAAAACTACAATGCAATAAGGAAGAGAGTGCTGAATTTTCACAAGACAATGAGCATTCTCACCTCGATCCAGAGAAACAAGGACAACAGCCGAAGATAAAAATAAAACAAAGGAATCAGTTACAGAAGTATCACTACTCAAACAAAACAGAATTACAGATATTATAAAAAAATGTCCATATGTTATTTTGTTTTAATCCAAAATTTGCAAGGTATAAATATGAATAGAAACAACATCCAGACATATGAAGGAGTAAGAACTGTGGACAGGGCGAGAGCAGATAAGGACAAAAAAGTGATCTTAAGGGTTGGAAAGGACGTAAACTCTGATATGTTTATCCATTTTATTATGTGTTAACGAGTCATTTTGTATTTATTAATTGACTCACACTCACTCACTCACTCACTCACTCACTCACTCACTCACTCACTCACTCACTCACTCACCCATCCATTTATCCATCCACCCAAGTTGTCAGATTATAGTTGGAATTTGTTATCCATTTTATTATCCGTTAACTTGTCATTTTTATTGATCCATCCTTCCATCCATCCATCCATCCATCCATCCATCCATCCATCCATCCATCTATCTAATTTTTTTTTTAGATAATTATAGCTGGCTTACCTAAGAACTCGAAATCATAGATACCAATTTGAGAAATGCGTGAACAGAAATTGAATAAAATTAATCCTCTCATTTTGTGATGGCGATGTGAATGAATGAATGAATGAATGAATTAATTAATTAATTAATTAATTAATTAATTAATTAATTAATTAATTAATTAATTAATTAATTAATTAATATATGAATAAATGGATAGATGGATGGATGGAGGGATGGATGGATGGATGGATGCATAAATGAATTATCCGTTAACGTGTCATTTTGTACTGATTGATTGATTGATTCATTCATTTATTCATCCACCCAAGTTGTTAGATTATAGCTGGCATTTCTTATCCATTTTATTTTACGTTAACTTATCTTTTTTTTATTGATCCATTCATCCATGCGGCCTTCTATGCCCAAGGTTGCTAGTTCGATCCCGGGCCAGGTCGATGGCATTTAAGTGTGCTTAAATGCGACAGGCTCATGTCAGTAGATTTACTGGTATGAAAAAGAACTCCTGCGGAACAAAATTAACGCACATCCGGCGACGCTGATATAACCTCTGCAGTTGCGAGCGTCGTTAAATAAAACATAACATTTAACATTTTCATCCATGCATCCATCTAATTTTGAGATACCGTAATTATAGTTGGCTTACCTAAGAGCTCGGAATCATACATACCAATTTGAGAAATACGTGAATATATATTAATCCTGTCATTTTGTGATGGCGATATGAATGAATGGATAGATGGATGGATGGATGGATGGATGGATGGATGGATGGATGGATGGATGGATGGATGGATGAATAAGTGTATTATTAATGAATGAGTGAGTGAATTAATGAACATAGAAAACAAGCCCACAAAATGACATGCCAATAAAAACAAATCAAACATCATAAAAACAATAATACCATAACAAAAGCAAAAACACACAATTCAAAACAATGACACTAATATAAAATCGTAACATAAACACGATTTACAACATAAGTAAAAAACCACAGCACAAATAAATATTTCAGAACGTACTAAATCACACTAACAGTTAGCACTAAACTCTAGAAAGTACTAAACGCTTACGCGACACTTGTAACGTTTACGTAAATCTTAATGAATATCAACACTTAAACACTATGAACACTACGCTTATTTATTCCAAGTACCTTTTGTAGCACAAAAGCGTCCAGTAAACACACACGAAGTAGCAATATAGAAATTCAAACAGAACACAGGGAAATAATAGCAACATCTACAACTCTAACAGTCTTACTAATAAACCGTGTATAGCTTTTATACTAGACTTATGCAGAGTTGAGACAGAAAACTTTACTAATAAACCATGCAGAAGCGATGGACTTATAAATAGACTGTAACTATACAATGGGAATTGCTTTGCAGTAGTTATATACACGAAACCCCTTGTTTAAGCGTTGTATATAGGGAAAAAATGGCCGCCCCTCTAACAGCTGTTCGTATCGACTGTCATTTTATGATGATGGTTACCTTGTAACCACAGAAGAACAAACCAAAGATCATAGAATTATTAGTATAATATTGCTGTAGCTTGTACTCTTTGACCAAAATGTAGTGTGGTAATCGATTAGAGCCAGTTGTACTATCGATATTTAACACGCCACACTAGAGCGCTCTACCGGATGCAATAGAGAACCTCAAATATTCTATTACCTTTGGTAACTAAGTAATGACGAAACTATGACGTAGCTGTGTAACAGTTATACTGTTATAAGCGACGTATGTAGTGATTATTAGTAAGGAATTTACACTCGACGTATAAATGAGCTACTCATTGTACAGGGACATCATTTTATTTTTACTAACATTTTTAATATTAACCTGTCTATACCTTTAGAGAACCGGAAACACCTCTTGCTCCCCCCTCCAAGACTGGAGTTCGATGATACTGGCGTAAAACACAAATCACTCTACTAGGTATAGGAAGGAAGAAAAGTAGTTCATCCATTTACGTAAACTAGGAAATATCGCGATTTTGAGTTTGATTATTTTCATTAGGTTTTTCTTTAATCAAAGTACAATACTGTATTAAGAATAAGTGTTTTTACTCACGAAGTGAGTTATCCATGCGAACGTATTCATTATGCGGTGTATATTATACTGTCTACAGCACATTAGCGTACGATATAGAGAAAGAAGTTAGATTGAAAAATAATCATAATATGAATATTTAAACACAATTTTGAAAATGGTGGCCGTTCATTTCGATACAGGCTTCAGTTCTTTTGTGCATATTATCGCACTATAGACTATTGCATCTAATTCCAATTGCCAGTTTCGTCCTTCGTACTAGTAACTCATGTTGAAATAATTCTATACCTACTCTACGTACTGTGAATTCAATCTTCACTTTTGCCCGACCCGAAAATATAAAATTCCTCAGACATGCTATCTGCTGTCCGTCCAAGTGGTTATGCCGCATGATTGTAGAAAGGGAGGAAATCACGTGACAGTTAATTACTTAACGAGGCCCTTTTATTTAAGTTAAATTAAACAGCTGTATAATATTACGTAAACTTCCAATTCCTAAGAGAAATTAATGTTTTCAGAAAAGAGCTAAGACAGCCCAACTTTTACAGAGGGGCGAGCAGAAGCAGGTGGGGGAAATCGGGATGTGACGTAGGCAAACGGACAGTACCTGTGCGAAAATATGATTCAATATTGAAAGCTCTTTCGTCACTGGAAAATGCGAACATATTTCTGGAACGTACTATACTCAGTAACTCAGTACTATCTGCTGTCTTGGCTCTGTGTGGAGTTGGAGAACTTCATTAGTAGAAGGGGTGGGAGTGAAGTACATTCAAAAACTCAGGTACAATAAAAATTGAAGTAAAAGTAAAATGATGTCCCTGTATAAGTATAAGACAATTAAATGTCTGTAGATAGAGTTTTATTAGCAAGGCCGTAACACAATAATTTTATTAATTAATATTCATTACACTTTCAAACTTATATAATAATAATAATAATAATAATAATAATAATAATAACAATGATCAATAATTTATATCTACTTTGTATTCCTATTATTGCAAACTAAGTTACTCTTCAATCTTTTGTTAATTGTTAAAGAAAGCCCTCAAAAACCACTGCGAAGTAGTTTTAAAAACAGGAAATTTTCCTGTATTGGCCCTCTGTTTCGTAGTTTATGTTTTGTGATTATGATCTGCCCTCGAGTAATACGTGAGTTTTTAATTCGACTCCCTACGTTCTCCACGCTCCATGTCCTATAGGCGCCTTACATGGTACCTAAACATTATATCTAAGTATAGATTTTGTCTTTTTCTGATTACTTTTCTTGTATCACGTTTTCAAAACTCTGCCTGCAAAACTTTATCTTATAATATCTCAACTGCACTGCGGCGCGAAATGCTGTAAAGGGGTAAACCCGCGGATTCCAATTCCAATACCTCAAAAGCCATTTATAGAACCGCCGAGTCCCGAGGTTCGCCTAGAGTGGGAGAATTCTGCTCATTTTTCTTTTTTTACCTCTTAGAGGTAATAAAAAATCGAAACATCAAGATAATTTTCATTACACGATATGTATCTACATATGGACGCCATATTATATTTTGACACGTCATGGTGCCTAGTTGAACATCGTCGTAAATATCGTCATCAACATTATCATTATGAGCATCTTCCTCTTCACGCTTGCTATTGATTTATTCATTATCATTTCCGGTTTATTAGATTCTGCAATTCCATCTACAATGCTACGTTTCTAACGATGCTTTAGACATCATCCTGATTGTGCTGTATTTTCAAAATTGTCTCATAATAATCTCTTTCTATTATCTAACATTATTTGAAATTCTATGTATTTTAGCTTAATATATTCTGCTACTTACTTACTTACTTACTTACTTACTTACTTACTTACTTTAAAGGAACCCGGAAGTTCATTGTCGCCCTCACATAAGCCCGCCATTGGTCCCTATCCTGAGCAAGATTAATCCATTCTCTATCATCATATCCCACCTCCCTCAAATCCATTTTATTATTATATTCCCATCTACGTCTCAGCCTCCCTAAAGGTCTTTTTCCCTCCAGCTTCCCAACTAACACACTATAAAATTGTCTCATAAAAATCTCTTTCTATTATCTAATATTATTTGAAATATATTAATATTCTGTGTATTTTAGCTTAATTCTGCTACACAGTTTATTTCAGTGTTTAATTAACAGTTCATAGTATTTTTTGTTTAATTCGTAAATATATCTTGTATACATGTAACTCTCACCTAAATCAAATTGTTGAATTCTTTGTAAGTTCATGCATATGTATATATTCTTTTTGCTGTTTGAGTGGAAGAGAAGGCCTTACGGCATTAACTCTGCCAGCTAAAATAAATCATTACTATTATTATTATATGCATTTCTGGATTCGCCCATAACTGCTACATGCCCTGCCCATCTCAAACGTCTGGATTTAATGTTCCTAATTATGTCAGGTGAAGAATACAATGCGTGCAGTTCTGTGTTATGTAACTTTCTCCATTCTCCTGTAACTTCATTCCTCTTAGCCCCAAATATTTTCCTAAGCACCTTATTCTCAAACACCCTTAATCTGTGTTCCTCTCTCAAAGTGATAGTCCAAGTTTCACAACCATAAAGAACAGCCGGTAATATAACTGTTTCATAAATTCTAACTTTCAGATTTTTCGACAACAGACTGGATGATAAAGCTTCTCAACCGAATAATAACAGACATTTCCCATATTTATTCTGTGTTTAATTTCCTCCCGAGTATCATTTATATTTGTTACTGTTGCTCCAAAATATTTGAACTTCTCCACCTCTTTAAAAGATAAATTTCCAATTTTTATATTTCCAAGTCGTACAATATTCCCCTCACGAGACATAATCATATAGTTTGTCTTTTCGGGTTTTACTTCCAAACCTATCTCTTTACTTGCTTCAAGTAAAATTCCTGTGTTTTCCCTAATCGTTTGTGGATTTTCTCCTAACATATTCACGTCATCCGCATAGACAAGCAGCTCATGTAACCCGTTCAATTCCAAGCCCTTTGTTATCCTGAACTTTCCTAATGGCATACTCTAGAGCGAAGTTAAAAATTAAAGGTGATAATGCATCTCCTTGCTTTAGCCCACAGTGAATTGGAAACGCATCTGACAGAAAGTGACCTATACGAACTCTGCTGTACGTTTCGCTGAGACACATTTCAATTAATCGAACTAATATATTCTGCTACACAGTTTGTATTTCATTGCTTAATTAATAGTTCATAGTATTTCACTGTTTAATTAATAAATAACTTTTGTTTACATGTAACTCTTATCTAAAGTGGAAGAGAAGGCCTTACGGCCTTAACTCTGTCAGCTAAAACAAATAATATAATAATAGTAATAATACTAATTATAATAATAATAATAATAATTATTATTATTATTATTATTATTATTATTATTATTATTATTATTATTATTATTACGTACTACTTCAAGTAAAATTCTCGTGTCTTCCCTAATAGTTCGTGGATTTTCTCCTAACATATTCACGTCAACCCTATAAAAAAAGTAGTTGATTTAACCCGTTCAATTCCAAACCCTCTGTGTCCATATTATAATTCATAAATTAAATTTATATCTCGACATGTAATTGAAGTATATCTTTGCAATTTCTGAAATTAATACTTCATTGTATTTTGTGTGTGTTACTTTATCAAATGTTCTTAATTAAATCAACAATCAAGAGTTATAATAGACAAAGTGAATTTCAGAGTCACTGGAGATTGTGGGGAGGCGGCAGGTGTGGCCGTGACATGTGTCCCGAACAAAAGCTCTACCAAAATATCGGAGTGAAATTCCTCCAATTCTCGCCATATCGTATGAGAACTGTCTCTCGTCATAAACCCTGAGGGTATTCCTCTCTGCTCGCAGACATTATTGGATTGGACTGCCAAGTCTCTTCACGACATGTTTAAACCAGATTCTCGAACGTCAGAGCCGAAATAAGCAATATGCGGCATTAAAATTGATTTTGAACATAAAATTAACAACTGTGCCCTATACCGCAAGGTTGTATTGATCGTATGGCAGTAACCTTTCCGACGATCGAAAGACACACGATTGTTTTACTGTGTTAAGATCCCTAGTAATCCTTTTCGATCAATGATAGTTTTCATCAGGGCTTTTCTGTTTCCTTCAAAGTTTTCAAATTTAATCCTCTAACATCCACAAACGATTAGGGAAAACACGGGAATTTTACTGGAAGCAAGTAAAGAGATAGGTTT
Source organism: Periplaneta americana (assembly GCF_040183065.1). Lineage (NCBI taxonomy): Eukaryota > Metazoa > Arthropoda > Insecta > Blattodea > Blattidae > Periplaneta > Periplaneta americana. The sequence goes on along the minus strand of NC_091121.1, from coordinate 35,033,806 downwards.
GGAAGTAAATCCCGAGAAGACAAATAATATGATTATGTCTCGTGACGAGAATATTGTACGAAATGGAAATTTATCTTTTGAAGAGGTGGAGAAGTTCAAATATCTTGGAGCAACAAATATAAATGATACTCGAGAGGAAATTAAACACAGAATAAATATGGGAAATGCCTGTCGTTATTCGGTTGAGAAGCTTTTATCTTCCAGTCTGCTGTCAAAAAATCTGAAAGTTAGAATTTATAAAACAGTTATATTACCGGTTGTTCTTTATGGTTGTGAAACTTGGACTCTCACTTTGAGAGAGGAACAGAGATTAAGGGTGTTTGAGAATAAGGTGCTTAGGAAAATATTTGGGGCTAAGAGGGATGAAGTTACAGGAGAATGGAGAAAGTTACATAACACAGAATTGCACGCATTATATTCTTCACCTGACATAATTAGGAACAGTAAATCCAGACGTTAGAGATGGACAGGGCATGTAGCACGTATAGGCGAATCCAGAAATGCATATAGAGTGTTAGTTGGGAGTCCGGAGGGAAAAAGACCTTTGGGGAGGCCGAGACGTAGATGGGAAGATAATATTAAAATGGATTTGAGGGCGGTGGGATATGATGATAGAGAATGGATTAATTTTGCTCAGGATATGGACCAATGGCGGGCTTATGTGAGGCGGCAATGAACCTCCGGGTTCGTTAAAAGCCAGTAAGTAAGTAAGTAACATTTTATATTTTATCTCACTATTCTCTTCATTGTGTACGATTAAATTGAAAAGACCCTGGAAAAGCAATCTAATTTACAGTTCTCTTAAAGTTGATATCATGTAATTCAGTAAATTATTGAAAAATGTATTTGTTTTTCTTATCAAAACCTTTAAAGAAGAATTATCACCACGGATACAGCCATCCCTTTTCCACTTTTTCATTAGATATGAGATTAATCACGGGTACAGTAAAACCTACCCCAATAACAGCAGTGCAAATAATAGCAAAGATCTATCTCTTAAAAGAGAAGATACATAAAATATCCCTCTTGCAATATGAAAGAATGATAAGGTTACCACATGACACATATTGGTTAATTCAGGTGCAGAAAATTGAAAACGCAACATGGGTTTCTACAGGCAATCCAGAAACTTAGAGAATATTTAATTTTAATTTAAAACCAGAACAGTTCCGATTACCTAAATCACCATTACAATATGACAATATAAATTATAATACAATTTTAATTAAGGATTTGAAGAGAGAGAATCATCTACTTGAATTAAAACAAGTTGCTCTTGAATTTATAAACATATTCTACCCCGACACAAGTTGGTTACACATTTATACAGACGGCTTCAAATATCAAAATGATGAACCAGCTGGGGCTGGGATATATTCCAAATTATTCAGTTTTTAATTTGTCTACAGGGAGTCTTTCTACTCACTTTGATGGAGAAATTGCAGCAATCAACAGGACACTAACACAATGTATCATCGAATTAATCTGTTCAAAAATGCTGTTATATTTAGCAACTCAATTTCTGCAATCCAAACCATAGCTTCAATCAATATTCCTACAAATTTCAAAATCGCATAAATTCAATCATCCATACACTTATTAACAAAAAATAAAAACCTCTATCTCCAATGGATCTCTGTCCATTGGGGCATTATGGGAAATGAGATTGCAGATTGTTGGCAAAGAAAGGAACTAAAATATTACAAGCATCCTTGAAAAAGATATCTTATCACAGTGCCAAATTGTTATACAAACACAATTTCAAATCAAAATGCTAAAGAAATTTCAAGAAAATAGTAATAAATCTTGGTCAGTATTGGTTACTGAAAAAGATCATATACCTGATTCTCCTCGACATGATGTAGTAGCAAAATTTCCAATACTAACTGGCCATGACCGTTCAAAATTGGGATTTTTGGTTCACCAAAATTCATCCTGTTTAACCTAGAAGAATTTTTGATGAATAAACCAGCTTTGGCATAAAATCTTCTGGATTCGGACTCTAAATTATACTTTTTCTATTAAAAAATTCTTTGCCATTGCTAGCCTCTTTTTGACTTCCTGATATTAGTTCATTTTACTACTTATAGTATAAGTACATCCCAAGTATTTCAAGCTCTCCACTTGTTCTAATGACTTATCTAGAATTCACACGTTTACCTTCTTTATTTTTCTTTTCGTAGCCTTAGTCTTAGTCTTGTTTGCAGTTATCTTCACCCCAGCTTTCATGTTTCATTTAGCTTCATTACATGTCAGTCTATGATGAACAATAAATGCAAATTCAGAACTGCTTTTAGAAGTCTCATATTCTAGTCATTTATAAAAAATGCACTATATGGTCTCAATATTTTGTCTTATCTCTGCTCAAATACTGCCTGTCTTAATATGTTGCTTGATTGGGAAGACGTGTAAATGTCAAATTCTACATGATTGCTGCGTTACAAGACACTCAGTCATTGTTAGTTCTGAGAGCTATGTCGAAATGAGCCAGAACTTTATTCAGCCTCAGCTTGACATGCTCTTAAGTATATAATGGTTTCAGCAAGATTGTGACACGATCTACAGTATATTGGGACACAAATCATGACATTAATTTCTCAGCGGCACGTTTGAGAGGAGTCGCTTGACTTCACAGTTTCGAGTTGTGGCGTGCAAGATCCCCTGACCTGTTGTACGCCGACTTTTCCTTGAGCATTCACTGCATTCAGAAAAAAGTTATTGTATGGAGAGCTATCGTCGGAGATGGCATTATTGGGCCCTACTTTTTCAGTATGCTACGAAACGTGCAGTCTCTTTCGTATTCGGAGCGCAATGTCTAGATGATCCACAACTTTCTTCAGTGTGAACTTCAAGTGCTTTCTCTTAAGAATACATTTATTTATTTATTTGTTTATTTATTTGTTTATTTATTTATTATTTATGTATCTATTTATTTATTTATTTGTTTGTCTGTCTGTCTGACTGTTTGTCTGTTTGTTTGTCTATCTATCTATCTATCTATCTATCTATCTATCTATCTATCTATCTATCTATCTATCTATCTATCTATCTATCTATCTATCTATCTATCTATCTATCTATCTATCTATCTATCTATCTATCTATCTATCTATCTATCTATCTATCTATCTATCTATCTATCTATCTATCTATCTATCTATCTATCTATCTATCTATCTATCTATCTATCTATCTATCTATCTATCTATCTATCTATCTATCTATCTATCTATCTATCTATCTATCTATCTATCTATCTATCTATCTATCTATCTATCTATCTATCTATCTATCTATCTATCTATCTATCTATCTATCTATCTATCTATCTATCTATCTATCTATCTATCTATCTATCTATCTATCTATCTATCTATCTATCTATCTATCTATCTATCTATCTATCTATCTATCTATCTATCTATCTATCTATCTATCTATCTATCTATCTATCTATCTATCTATCTATCTATCTATCTATCTATCTATCTATCTATCTATCTATCTATCTATCTATCTATCTATCTATCTATCTATCTATCTATCTATCTATCTATCTATCTATCTATCTATCTATCTATCTATCTATCTATCTATCTATCTATCTATCTATCTATCTATCTATCTATCTATCTATCTATCTATCTATCTATCTATCTATCTATCTATCTATCTATCTATCTATCTATCTATCTATCTATCTATCTATCTATCTATCTATCTATCTATCTATCTATCTATCTATCTATCTATCTATCTATCTATCTATCTATCTATCTATCTATCTATCTATCTATCTATCTATCTATCTATCTATCTATCTATCTATCTATCTATCTATCTATCTATCTATCTATCTATCTATCTATCTATCTATCTATCTATCTATCTATCTATCTATCTATCTATCTATCTATCTATCTATCTATCTATCTATCTATCTATCTATCTATCTATCTATCTATCTATCTATCTATCTATCTATCTATCTATCTATCTATCTATCTATCTATCTATCTATCTATCTATCTATCTATCTATCTATCTATCTATCTATCTATCTATCTATCTATCTATCTATCTATCTATCTATCTATCTACCTACCTACCTACCTATCTACCTACCTACCTACCTACCTATCTATTTATTTATTTATTTTGCTAGTAATTGTAACATAAATTATTAAATATACAGAGAAACTTTAGCTCGCCCCTGAAAGAGTAGAACTCGTGCTCAGGGGCGGATTCCTGATAGAAAGATAATTTATGTCAAACCATTTTTTTTTATTAATTTAAGTCCATTATTTGAATTATTATATGCATCATGCCAGGTTTTTCCACCAAATGATTCCATTAAAATGATAACATGGCCTGCGAGACAGAACATGAGAACAATCCTTCAGGGGTCGCTTGATCTCCCGATTTCGACATGTGGCGTGGCCTGCAAGTTCCCCTGACCTATTTTACGCAGACTCTTTATTGTACATTCACTGCATTCAGAAGAAGTTCTGTTACGTGTACTATCGGCTGCTATTTCTTTCTTGAACTTTTGCATATTCAGGTCTCAAATAATTTTTGTAATAATAGCCTATGTGTGTGCCTTTTCAATCTTGCATAGTGCAAGATTCTGCCTATCACTGATTTAGACAGATGGCGAGGATCTATCTATCGCGTCTTTGGTCTGTCTCTAATATAACTTTAAAATAATATGAAATCCAACAATTAGAATATAATTTACGCAATTAAAATCTTCTACTGGTGCCCAGCATACAGATCACTTTCTTTTCTTCGTCCTGCTACAAAGTCGTGAAAAAGCTTTCTCCCCGTTTGATGTTCTTTCCGCCTCGGCAATGTTGTTTGCACTCTTTGTCACCAGTCAAATCTCTAACTGCGACTTCTTTTCTAGGTGAAACATTGAACCGTTTCGCACGAAGAGCTTGTGTACTATTACTTGGATTACCAGCATGGACATCTGGCGCTCTACAAATGGTTTAGTCCGTGTTCGTTCCCCATCATTAGTATTATAGACGTTGTGTGTCTGGTAACTGTAAAAACACTTTCTTTATACCTGATTCTTAGAGCTTTCAACGCATTCTCTACGAGATCTGAGTTACAAAGCAAAAGCTTAGGAGCTACATACCAGTTACTTGATGATTCCTCAGCTATATTTTTCTCCTAATTATATTTTCCTGTTTCTTAGTTCCTTTATTATTATTATTATTATTATTATTATTATTATTATTATTGTTATACAGGGTGGAAGGTGTTTAATATATTTTTAATGGGCGAATCAGCGTAATATGAATGGGAACGGTTCAGCTTTTATAGATAAACGTTGTTTATACATTATTTATACGTGTTTTCAGCATTGCTTTCTGTTGACTATAGTTTCAGCTTTATAAGTATACTTTTTGTAGGCGATTGCAAATTCATTATCTATATGTGTCTGTAGCATTATTTTCGGTTTACTATAGTTTCAGCTTTATAAGTATACCGTTTACAGGCGATTGCAATTTCATTATCTATATGTGTCTGCAGCATTATTTTCTGTTGACAATAGTTTCAGCTTTATAAGTATACCGTTTACAGGCGATTGCAATTTTATTAGCTATACGTGTGTGCAGCATTATTTTCTGTTGACTATAGTTTCAGCTTTATAAGTATACCGTTTACAGGCGATTACAAATTCATTATCTATATGTGTCTGCAGCATTATTTTCTGTTGACTATAGTTTCAGCTTTATAAGTATACTTTTTGTAGGCGATTGCAAATTCATTATCTATATGTGTCTGTAGCATTATTTTCTGTTTACTATAGTTTCAGCTTTATAAGTATACCGTTTACAGGCGATTGCAATTTTATTAGCTATACGTGTCTGCAGCATTATTTTCTGTTGACTATAGTTTCAGCTTTATAAGTATACCGTTTACAGGCGATTACAAATTCATTATCTATATGTGTCTGCAGCATTATTTTCTGTTGACTATAGTTTCAGCTTTATAAGTATACCGTTTACAGGTGATTGCAAATTCATTATCTATACGTGTCTCCAGCATTATTTTCTGTTGACTATAGTTTCAGCTTTATAAGTATACCGTTTACAGGTGATTGCAAATTCATTATTTATATGTGTCTGCAGCATTATTTTCTGTTGACTATAGTTTCAGATTTATAAGTATACCTTTTACAGGCGATTGCAAATTCATTATCTATACGTGTCTGCAGCATTATTTTATGGTGACTATAGTTCCAGCTTTGTAAGCATACTGTTTACAGACGATTGAAAATTCATTATCTATAGCTTACGTGTCTGCAGCATTATTTTCTGTTCGCTATAGTTTCAGCTTTATAAGTATACCGTTTATAGGCGATTGAAAATTCATTATCTATATGTGTCTGTAGCATTATTTTCTGTTCACTATAGTTTCAGCTTTATAAGTATACCTTTTACAGGCGATTGCAAATTCATTATCTATACGTGTCTGCAGCATTATTTTATGTTGACTATAGTTCCAGCTTTGTAAGCATACTGTTTACAGACGATTGAAAATTCATTATCTATAGCTTACGTGTCTGCAGCATTATTTTCTGTACGCTATAGTTTCAGCTTTATAAGTATACCGTTTATAGGCGATTGAAAATTCATTATCTATATGTGTCTGTAGCATTATTTTCTGTTCACTATAGTTTCAGCTTTATAAGTATACCTTTTACAGGCGATTGCAAATTCATTATCTATACGTGTCTGCAGCATTATTTTATGTTGACTATAGTTCCAGCTTTGTAAGCATACTGTTTACAGACGATTGAAAATTCATTATCTATAGCTTACGTGTCTGCAGCATTATTTTCTGTTGACTATAGTTTCAGCTTTATAAGTATACCTTTTACAGGCTATTGCAAATTCATTATCTATACGTGTCTGCAGCATTATTTTATGTTGACTATAGTTCCAGCTTTGTAAGCATACTGTTTACAGGCGATTGAAAATGCATTATCTATAGCTTACGTGTCTGCAGCATTATTTTCTGTTGACTATAGTTTCAGCTTTGTAAGAATACTATTTACAGGCTATTGCAAATTCATTATCTACAACTTACGTGTCTGTAGCATTATTTTCTGTTCTGTTTCAGCTTTATAAATATACTGTTTACAGGCTATTGCAAAGTCATTATCTATACGTGTTTTCAGCATTATTTTCTGTTGGCTATAGTTTCAGCTTTATAGGTATACTGTTTACAGGCGATTGCGAAGTCATTATCTATATATCTACAGTTTTTTTTCTGTTGACTATAATTTCAGCTTTATAAGTATACCGTTTACTAGCTATTACAAATTAATTATCTATACGTGTCTGCAGTATTATTTTCTGTTGACTATATTTCCAGCTTTATAAGTATACCTTTTATAGGCGATAGTAAATTCATTGTCTATACGTGTCTTTAGCATTATTTTATGTTGACTATAGTTTCAGGTTTATAAGTATACCGTTTACAGGCGATTACAAATTCATTATCTATACGTGTCTGCAGCATTATTTTCTGTTCACTATAGTTTCAGGTTTATAAGTATACCGTTTACAGGCTATTGTAAATTCATTATCTATAAGCGTTTGCAGCATTATTTTCTGTTCACTACAGTTTCAGCTTTATAAGTATACCTTTTATAGGCGATTGTAAATTCATTATCTATACGTGTCTGTAACATTATTTTCTGTTGACTATAGTTTCACCTTTATAAGCATAATATTTACATGCAATTGCAAATTTATTATGTATACGTGTCTGTAGCATTATTTTCTGTTTACTATAGTTTAAGCTTTATAAGTATACCGTTTACAGGCGATTGCAATTTCATTATCTATACGTGTCTCCAGCATTATTTTCTGTTGACTATAGTTTCAGCTTTATAAGTATACCGTTTACAGGTGATTGCAAATTCATTATCTATATGTGTCTGCAGCATTATTTTCTGTTGACTATATTTCCAGCTTTATAAGTATACCTTTTATAGGCGATAGTAAATTCATTATCTATACGTGTCTTTAGCATTATTTTATTTTGACTATAGTTTCAGGTTTATAAGTATACCTTTTACAGGCGATTACAAAGTCATTATCTATACGTATCTGTAACATTATTTTCTGTTATAGTTTTAACATTATAGTATAAATATTTCGATTACAGGCGATTGCAGGTGCAATATCTATGCGTGTCTGTGACATTCATTCTACTCGGTTATAATTTTACCTTAGTTTGTAGGTATACCGCTTACCGACAATTCCAAACGCATTATCTGTACGTATTTTTGGCAGTCTTTTTTGTCGGCAATACGTTTAGCTTTGCAGTAATGCTGCTTACCGACGAAACCAGCTGTATTGCGGCAGGATAATCTTTGTAAAATATGGACAAAATAATCGCTATAACGTCTGTACACATTGGTAGAACCTCATTTTACGATATTTCGCTAATAGAAACTGTTTTTTAAGTCATGTAGTGCTTACGTAATAAATTGATATAGCTGTCAGAATAAACTATCAGTATCGGAAAGAACTTAGAATACGTAACCCATCCACGAGAGATACTGGTATCGGGTTACTTCGTAACATTGTTGCTTTTGAAGTATGAAGCGTCTTCGTTCAAAGCTATGGTCGTTCTTTTCTTGTTTTAGCCTCCTAGGCACTTTAAACTTGTGTAACCCCATGTGTTTGTCTTGTTGGAAACTTCACTTGCAAATCGTTTAGTGTGTTACGAAACTTATAGCGCAGTGACTCCTATAGTAGCGTAACACAATATGGTCTTCATGGAGAATCTGATACTACTTGCTGTTTTGTTTACAATATCTCATGAGAAGAGCCGTGACGATGCGGCAACTTTCCCGACAAGACTGCGTTGCGTATAGCCTATAGAATGATGGCAGGCGGCGTATAACGTTAAAGTTTTCAAGAGAAAGAGAAGACTTTATCTTCTTTGGTGGTCCAGTGGTGACGATCAAATGTTGTCATTGAATGCGAAGTATCTGGGTTCAAAATCTGCTATAGTCGATAAATTTTGTGGAGAGGTTTAAAGGTCATAACTGACAAGTAATGAAATTTTTGTTTTTTAAGATATTTGAATATAGGCCTATGGGTATTTCTGCTTACTTTGGTATTTATTTTGTTACTGTATTTAGATAGTTACTATATATGTGTATGTTATATACATTTTGTACTCCCACTGCCGTAAGTATGCTGTTATTAGCTTGTTTTTAGGGAAGGAAATGGATTTTACTGTGACTATTACACTCTTACTACGTCATACTACTTTTGATCAATAAAACGGTACGAAATGACGTATTTCAACCACTGATGGCTGCTTATCGCACAATTTTATCGCGTCCCTAGCATTTATTTCATTTTATCGCGTCCGTAGCATTTGTTTAATTTTATCGCGTCCCTAGCATTTGTTTCTTTGTTTGCCAACATTTGAAACTGCGTTGGTCTGGACGTCAAATATATATATATATATGTATATATATATATATATATATATATATATATATATAATTACAAACCACTCCAGGCGATGCACAGCAGTTTCAAATATGACTCGCATTGGCATTCAAGAACAAGAATGAATAAAAATCACTGATCATACTTATGCATCTTCTGAAATCCGATTTACAAATAAATGAAGAGCACCATTCGGAAATCCTGAATAAGTTGAATACACCATGTAGGCCTAAATCAATGAGTTCCACTTCTATTACGCACACGTCCAATATAACATCAATTGAACCACCAACCACATTCACATTTGAAAATTGTACATTCAATAATTATTCCTTTTAAAATTATTCATGTTTATTTTTATATCATCGTCGTTAATTAAAACTTTTCTAACACTTGTGTATATTAGTTAGGTTATGTTATAGCTTCTGCTATATGATATTATGGATAGTCACGTATCAGAGATTGTTTAATATTAAGATTTATTGAAAATCATCGGTCAAGTGACGTTGATTACTGGGATTCGGATAATTGAAGTTGAATGCAACTGTTTTAATAATAAAAATGAAACTGAATCAACAAAGCCTTCTTGACTAGTAACATTGACATCGTGTATAGATGGAGAACTTCTCGACGAGAAGGCATTGCTCACTACTGCCATCTAGCATGCATCTAGCGTAATATTTGTCATGTTGAGATGGTACAATAATACATTTGAAGACAGTTATATTTTCGTAAGTCAATTAATATTTTACTGTATTGGAGTACTTCGTTACTTCTAATCTTTATATACTTTCTTCTAATCGTGTAATAGTCAATTAAATCCCACTCGAGTTTTGATTTTCTCTAGATAAATCAAAACGTCTAGTGAGATTACTGTTGATAATATTGGTTGCTATTGACGACGGGTTGAAAGTAACATTATTTCCCTAGGAAAGTAACTGAAAATGTGTTTCTTTTAACAGTCGCATTGCAACAAACAAAGTAATATCACCATTAAATCGAGAAAAATTCGTTCCGGCACCGGGAATCGAACCCGGGGCCTATCAGCTCTGCGCGCTGAGGGCTCTTTCCAACTGAGCTATGCCGGGACACGATCCACGGTGCCGGTCGAACTCCTCTCAGTACAGTACAATGAAAGGAGTTCGACCGGCACCGTGGATCGTGTCCCGGCATAGCCCAGTTGGAAAAGCCTTCAGTGCGCAGAGCTGAGAGGTCCCGGGTTCGATTCCCGGTGCCGGAACGAATTTTTCTCGATTTAATGGTGATAATACACATCGACTACTTCATAGTAGTCGTGTTAATATTCAAAGAGGATGGCGAGACCTCATATAATGAATATTTGATGTATTAAACAAAGTAATAGCCTACTCAAAAGTCAATAATTCCCTCAACATATCTGGTGAAAGATAACGTAAAATGAAGAAACATAATTTTATTTTCTAAAAAGTGGGAGTGGAAAAAATACAATATGCAATTCGTGAGTTAAGTAGAATTTTGTAGTCTCTGAATACTTAATTGCAGTCCTCGCTATCACTAGGGTGGAAACTCGTCCTCGACTTGTAAAAACCACTTACCTCTCTTAATATGTAAATAACTATCTTTAATATGAGCACACTTATGCTTGGGTATATTTTTGGATATTCGAAAAGCATTTGATACCGTTAACCATGAGACTTTATTAGAGAAATTAAACTTGTTAGGCATTAATGGTCATGTTCTAAGTTTATTTAAGTCATATTTGAATAACAGAAATCAAGTAACTAAAATTGATAATGAATTTAGTTTTACTCAAAACATAAAAGTAGGGGTCCCTCAGGGCACAGTTCTTGGTCCAATTTTATTCTTGATTTATATAAATTATTTGTTATTAACAGATTTACGCAAATATAATGGGGTTATATATTCATATGCGGATGATACCGTAATTCTTTTTGGTGAACAATCTTGGGAAGGCACTTATATTAATGCTAATAATGGATTACAGGTAATTAAAGAGTGGCTTGATTCAAACGCTCTTTCCTTAAACACATCCAAAACAACTGTTGTTCCATTTTCACTAAGGTCGAGTGGTCTTCAATCTCCTCAATCTTCCTTTAGGCTCAAAATTCATCATTGAGATTGTTCTTCTCAAAATTGTGAATGTCCCATATTAACAGAATCCTCAGAAGTTAAGTATTTAGGCATTACCATCGACCAACACTTACGATGAAACAAATATATTACATATTTATGCAATAGATTACGTAAAACAATTTATATCTTTCTTATACTTCGGTCATATTTACCAATTAATATTTTACGTCTCATTTATTTAGCTTTATTTCAATCCCTTCTCCAGTATGGAATTTTAGGGTGGGGAAATGCTTATAATTCTAATCTCACTCCACTAATACTTATACGGAAAAGAATTATTAAAATATGCCTTAATAAACCAATTGATTACTCATCCGAGCTTTTGTTTACTGATTTTAATGTTTTGAAAATTAAACAGATTTATTATATTGCCTTATTAATCTTCATACATAAAAACCGTAATAAATTCAAATTGTATCATCATAAATATGGAACTAAAAGATCCGATTTTATACGAATAGAGGAACCAAAGTGTTTCACAAGCACAGCTCTGAGCCATGGTACCTACTTTGGTCCAAGGTTATACAATAAAATAATTGATAAATACCCAAATTTGGAAAATTTTAGTATCAGGAATTTCAAAAATAGCGTTAGGAATTTAATTTTTAAAGAATATATATTGATTTAATATGTATATATACTTGTATGACTTAAATTGTTAAAATTGAAATTGTATTTTTAAATTTAATTTATTCCTGTAATTTTTTTTTCTTGACCCAGTTTGTGTCAAAAAATTATCTTTGTGGTTATCTTTGTGTTTAGATATCTCCCTGAGCACGAGTTTTTTACTCCTTCAGGGAAGAACTAAGATTGTATTTCTGTCAATGTTATTTTATTAACAATAAACAACAAACAAACAACAATAAACAACAAACTTCAATTCTCAAGGTAATGTACTAGTCAAAAAGGGCCTGACGGATTTATAAATTTTGATTTTTGTTATCTGAAAATCTGCATCATTGTGCTTAAAATATTCGAAAATAATATTTTAAAATATAATTCTAGAAAAAACATTTATACATTCCTACTGTTAAGTAAATATTTATCTTTATATGCGATTTACGTAAAAGTGATTTTTTTCAATATCTATGGTCCATTTCATCAAAAATTATTATGCACATTTTTATGAAATGTTTATCAAATCTGCTCGTTAAGCCGGTTCAAGCATTTCTTTCCCGCGTCACTGAAACAAACATTAGTTCAAACTCTAGTAATGCCGCACTTTGACTATTGTGACGTGTTCTTCACTGACTTAAGCATCGAACTCTCGAACAAATTACAACGTGTTCATAATATGTGTGCAATGTCCGACGATACGATCATATTTCACTATTTTTCGTATCCTTATCCTGGCTCCTGCTCAACGATCGCAGAACTTTGCACTGTCTTTCTCCTCTATTTCAAATTCTGCACACCTCAGCCCCAAGTTATCTGTCGTTTCGTCTTGTGTATTTATGCTCCAACCATAACCTAAATACTCAATCTCAGATCACCAGTACGTTGAGTATACCTCATCATAACACTTCTCGATTCTCTTATTCACCGTTTGGGCTGTCAGACATTTACTAATTTCAAAACCCGGTTGTCAAATAGACGTCTTAGGCTGTGAACTTGCCTAAAATATATTTTTTTCTATTATATGAGTTTTTTTTAACATATACATTTCTTTGTTATTTTAACAATTCGATTCACATTACTGTAATTTGTTTGATTTTTAGAATTACATGTCACTAAATTTACTTTCATTTTATTATTATTACTAGCTGTACCCGTGCGCTCCGCTGCACTTGTTAGAAATAAATATAAAGTAATTACATAATCAAAATAGGACATCTGGTCCAGGGAACATTCGTGTTTGATAGAAGGATAAATCGTTTAATATGTCACTTAATTTAAATTGTATTTAGATAACTAAAATGCGATCATTTTGGTCTAGAGACCAGTCATTTAGTGCAATGCCAATTCCTTTAACATGTTTCTTAATTTTTATTACATGCAAATAATTAAAATATGATCATTTGGTTCAGAGAACATCCGTTTTTGGTGAAATTTGGTGCCATCAAAATTTTGCTTGGAATGAAACGTATCGGAAATCATTTTTAAAGAATCTTTTGTTATGTAACATTTTTCACAAAAGCAATAATAAGCGAGATATTTCTTTATTTAATTCAGGCCCCCTTATAACCTCCCCTTTTAAATAAAGTATTTTGAATACCATATAGCCTAAAATCTAAGTTACAAAGAACTTAATTTATATTCCAATTTTCATATAAATCGGTTCAACCATTATCGCGTGAAAAGGTAACAAACATCCAGACAGACAGACAGACAGACATACAAACAAAAATTTCAACAAAGCGATTTTCGGTTTCAGGATGGTTAATTACACATGTTAACACCAATTATTTTTGGAAAATAGAAAATTACCAGAACAATTTTGGCTACAGATTTATTCTTAGTAGAATTCGTGGAGTTGCCACGAGAATCGTAAGGTTTACTACGCACGCGGTATAGACTGTATGAGAAGGGGACGTGCAAAGGATAGAGTATACCTCTAATGTAAACACTGAGCAGTATACTGTGGTTACAATAAAACCTGTATCCTCCATTCAAGAAATATAATCAATGATCATTGAAGTAGGAAATGTCTAAACATGTAAATACACAATTATTTTATAGTGAGATATATTAACTCTTAAATTTAATGTAAGATACTCAGATCATCCTTGAATATGAGCATTGCAGTGAAGATTTACGTACAAATTTGAGCGACTACGAAGTAACCTCCTCCGATGGCCACTTAAACAGTTTTTATTTTGGGAAAATGTACGTTGAACATCACACGATGTAATACGTACATATTTGAAGAACGGAAAGTCACTACTTTTTAGTACACTAACTTCAGATGTCTTGTCGTGACCTGATAATACACCATTTATAGTACCAAAGTTGTGAATAGGCAGAATATTTAGCAATAATGTTCCTCAACTTACATTTCACTTTTTCTGAAATTAGTGAATTGTTATTTTGGATAACGGCTTGTGATACTTTATCCATTATATTAAGGGATTCTGAGAGTTGTAGTTTAGACGATTCTAACAGGGTGATGCTTTTGGACACGATTTTAAAATTAGAATCAATGAACAGAATATCTTCCAATAGCTGTTCAGAAGGCAATGATTTTACAGTTGCAACAGCGGAACTGTCTGTGCTATCCAATGCATCAATTACCTCCATTATTTTGCCGTAATATTCTGCATAATAATTAACAGCATCCAACCACGTTTTCCAACGGGTCAAGATTGGCTGCGGGGGTAAGTGTATTCCAGGGGCAATTATTTAGAACAGCAACACTCTCATTGTAGTATGTTTGATTGAATTCTTGTCTGCACTGAACAAATGTTAAGCTTTGACTATTCCAACCACAGTAATGCAGAGACAAGTGCTTACATAGGTATACATTAGCTGTAGCTGCTCTATTTGGACCGGTCACAACTCTTAACATGAACTGCTTACACTACGAGACCGGGCGGTTGCTCACCTCCTCTATACTACCGTACATCTGCAACCTGATTGCATACTGCGTGTGGCAATTCAAGGAAGTCTAATTATTAGTATAGATTATTATTATTATTATTATTATTATTATTATTATTATTATTATTATTATTTATTGTAGCCTTTATTATTCCTTATTTCTGCTATTGTATTGCTATTGTTCTAATATTAGTTGAGTGAAGAGAAGGCTTTATGGCCTTAACTCTGCCAGTAGAAATAAATACACTACTACTACTACTACTACTACTACTACTACTACTACTACTACTGCTGAACATGTGTAATGTACACATGCATGAATGTGGTTACTGTATCACAGCTGGTTTCGCAACAATATTACTTTCAATGTGATGGATCATTTCATAGACTGGTAAAAAAAACTTTTTTCTTTACCAGGCAGTATCAGTGTGATTAACACTTTTTAACACTTCATGATAGTCAATTATAAAATAGACTATATTATATTAAATTGGCATTTGTTTAAAGATTAGGTAATGCTTTACGCATTAAATTTTATTGTAATTTATACCCAATTTACCTTACTATAATCAAACTACCTCGACCTATTCTATTATAATAAAAATTCTGTCGAGCTCTTCTAGAACCATCTTGGCGTTCCTTATGTATTATTTCCATTATAACATTTATTATTTATCGGCAATAAATGCGAAGTATGTGTTGTTCAATTATGTAAAAGTCGAGGTTGACAGAGGTAGAACTACGTACTTTCTTCAAAATACCGGAGTGAGACCTGCAAGAAACCGTGACAACATGTAGCATGCTGAAAGAAGGCAACCAGAACGATCATTCAAGAGAGATTCAAGCCATAACTCGTCGCCAAGTCGATCACGTAGTAGATAGCACGAGAATTCCTAAACGAAGAAGGTACACTTGAATTTGATATAGGCCACTTCATTCCTCTGCGGGCGATTTTGCTCTTTACTTTGGATATTACTGTACACTGCATGCAGAGACGGGCTGAAGCGTTGACAGAATAGCACGAAGGCAGGCCAACTACTGAGGCAAAACAGTATACCACTGTGACAGCAGCTAAAAATCAATGATCCAGCACAGGGTTTGGTAAAGTTTTCGATTACGCAATCTATTATAGGATACGAACTGCGGCACATAGCAGAGGAATTTCGCACGTGAGGAAGTAAGCATGCAATTCCACGGATAGCTGTAAACTGTAAAAGTGACTTTTGTGGGAGAACGTCTTAGAGTGAAAAGCGTTTAATGTACTTCATGTGTTCATACTTAGTTTGCATTAAAATCTTATATTTATAACAATAGCAGCAGTGGCAATGGTAGTACCTACAGTAGTAGAGGTAGTAGCTTTATTAATAACTGTAATAGCTATAGGAATATTGGTAGTAACTGCAATACATTGAACATCAAACGTAAACAAACAACAACAACCCTTCTCGACTCTTACACACATCTCTACAAACAAACAAATAAATAGGAGTACACATTCGCATACATTGACGTACGCCTTGCAAAAACATTTTCAACGGTAACTTCGAAACTACGCGTCAAAATACATAGGTTGTTTAATAAAAAGAGTTCCTTATTGTTAGATCTATCACCCCTCAGAGTTTGTCGCAGAGGTTTTGAATCACCCTGTATAGTAGTAGTGGTAGTAGCAGTAGTATCTATAGTAATAGTGATAGTAGCAGTAGTATCTATAGTAGTAGTGGTAGTAGCAGTAGTATCTATAAGTCTACCTGTAGTAGCACTAGCAACTGTATTACAGCCGATGTAGCTGTATTCTAATAATACTAGCAGCTATGTTTGTAGTGATAGTTGTACTAGGAGCTTTCTGTAGTGATAGTTGTACTGGTAGATATGTCTGTACTAATGGTAGTACTAATAGCTACAGTAGTGGTGGTGGTGGTGGTGGTATTAAAGCTGAATGCTTCATCCGTTGTACTGTCCGAGTGGTTGGTTCTGAGGCTTACTTTTGGCATTTATTTCACTTTTGCAAGTACGTAATTGGCAATTAATACCCGGCAGATCACTAATTAGCATGTTACAGCAGAACGGGCAGAAAAGTGAACATCGAATGGAATGGTCACTGTTGCATGTGCCAGACAGAATTGTAGTAGATATCTAACAAGCTTATGGCCGGAAATTCTGTTGGCACGACGAGGTGACTGGATGAAACAAGTGTGGGAAATAATTCGGAATCCATAATGCTCTACAGTTGTACAGTTACACAGGGAAATCGATCTTTCAGATATTATGTGTACATACAGTTGGAGCTCAGTTGTCCCTAGAGGTAACTGTATCAATTACAACTGCAATTCAGTTGTGTGACATTCTAGTCTTCATATATATAGGCTATATTGCACGATAATTCTAACATCAACTTTTAATAATTAATTTACGTAGTTGCAACTTGGTCTCTTAATTTGCAGAAGAACAGAGGTTAAGAGTGTTCGAGAATTATGTGTTTAGGAAAGTATTTGGGGCTAAGATGAAGTTACAGAAGAATCAAGAGAGTTACACAACGCAGAACTGCACACATTGTATTCTTCACCTAATAAAATTAGGAACATTAAATCCAGACGTTTGAGAATGGCAGGGCATGTAGCACGTATGGGTCGATGCAGAAATACTTATACGAGTAAAGTGTAAGTTGGGAGACCTGAGGGAAAAATACCTATGGGAGACCGAGACGTAGATTGGGGGACAATATTAAAATGGACTTAAGGGATGTGGAATATGATGCTAGGGATTGGAATAATCTGGCTCAGGAGAGGGACCGATGGCGGGCTTATGTGACAGCGGCAATGAACTTCCGGGTTTTCTAGAAGTCATTTGTAGGTAAGTATATAGCAGTAGCAGTAGTAGCAGCAGCAGCATATGTGGAGATTACGCAGAAAATAGGAAAGATTGGAGAACGCTGAGTTTGCAGTGAATGATCTGTCCTTCCACAAAGAACTATGAATGAATTAATTTTATGTTCTAATTATATATATATATATATATATATATATATATATATATATATATTTCAAAAAGGCATATGTGTCGGTTAAGAGAGAAGTTTTATATAATATTCTTATTGAATTTTATATTCCCAAGAAACTAGTTCGATTAATTAAAATGTATCTCAGTGAAACGTACAACAGAGTCCGTATAGGCCAGTTTCTATCTGATGCTTGTCCAAATCACTGCGGACTAAAGCAGGGAGATGCACCATCACCTTTAATTTTTAACTTCGCTCTAGAATATGCTATTAGAAAAGTTCAGGATAACACAAAGGCTTTGGAATTGAACGGGTTACATCAGTTTCTTGTCTATGCGGATGATGTGAAAATGTCAGGAGAAAATCCACAAACGATTAGAGAAAACACGGAAATTTTACTTGAAGCAAGTAAAGCGATTGGTTTGAAAGTAAATCCCGAAAAGACAAAGTATATTATTATGTCTCGTGATGAGAATATTGTACGAAATGGAAATATAAAAATTAGAAAATTATCCTTCGACGGGATTGAAGAATTCAAATATCTTGGAGCAACAGTAACAAATATAAATGGTACACGGGAGGAAATTAAACGCAGAATAAATATGGGAAATGCCTGTTATTATTCGGTTGAGAAACGTTTGTCATCTAGTCTGCTGTCAAAAAATCTGAAAGTTAGAATTTATAAAACAGTTATATTACCGGTTGTATTGTATGGTTCTGAAACTTGGACTCTCACTTTGAGAGAGGAACAGAGGTTAAGGGTGTTTGAGAATAAGGTGTTTAGGAAAATATTTGGGGCTAAGAGGGATGAAGTTACAGGAGAATGGAGAAAGTTACACAACGCAGAACTGCACGCGTTATATTCTTCACCTGACATAATTGGGAACATTAAATCCAGACATTTGAGATGGGCAGGGCCTGTAGCACGTAAGGGCGAATCCAGAAATCCATGTATGGTGTTAGTTGGGAGGCCGGAGGGAAACAGACCTTTGTGGAGGCCGAGGCGTAAATGGGAGGATAATGTTAAAATCGATTGAGGGAGGTGGGATATGATGGTAGAGACTGGATTAATCTTGCACAGGTAGGAACCGATGGCGGGCTGAAATTATCAGAATGATGAAACAGCACTTTTGCAGTTACTATACATAATATCGAAGATTTCTCGCTTTTTGAGCTGGAAGAAAATAGTGTAAATTCTGAAAATAATAGTGATCTAATTATAATTTCAACGTCTAGACCCATTTTTAAAATAAGTTTATATAAATAAACAAAATGATACCAATTGTAGAGGATATTCACAATCACTCAATAGACTCTTATTATTAAAACACAAAATAAACACGGTTTTTGTTTTTACTTTGTGTGCTCAAGTATTTTCATACATGTGGTGCAGTATAATATACTGTATGTTAATATTTTCGGTCGGATGGGAATTGTATCAACTGTAGTGGGATTTAGAATGGAATCTCCACCTGCACATACAGGTGTTTCAACTACGAAATGCATGGCGATGCATGAATAGACGTTAATTTATTCTCCAATCAGTCCGCTGTTAAATGTTGTAGTGCGTGCACAAACAACATAACATGGAAGATTTATATTCTTTGGACGGGGATTTTTTCTCAGTTTAGTGTAATTTTTATGTCACTATATAGAAATTTACATTTATAGAATTTTAAAAAATCTCTGTCTTTATTTCTAATAAAGAGTAGACAAGTACAGTTAAGTATACTGGGTGTTCATTTCAAAGTGTGTCATGACGTCACTGTTGTGAGTCAGCGATTTGAAGCGAGTTTCAGCTTTTATGTCAGAGAAGTTGCCTATTAATCAAGGCGTTCAATCTGAACTTGAGAACTTGTACTGTATAACTTGAAAGTCGTAGCAACAGATGGCGGTCTATAAAGTCTGTGTGCTGCCATAACCTCTTTCGAACTGTGTTTTGCGCGGGCAAGTCGTACGCAGGGTATTTGTTATCATCGATTGCGTACGGCAACATTCCACAACACAAATCAAAATGCTCCGTGTCCATATTGACCGTCCAAGTTAATGTCAACAAATACGTAAGTAATCATCTTAACCCTCTCCCCATATCCCGACAATAAGAAAAAAACTCACTTCAATAAGTGTTTCCAAACAGTTCACATTCTTGCCACTACTGGCGTTACCGTACGTATCGGTAAGTAATCTTCAGAATGAACGCCGTACTTGCTAGGCAACTTCTCTCGCATTTAGGTAATACGCCTTTGCGGAAGTGTAGGAAGATTGAATTCTCTAGGCTCATCGGATAGCCACATGACGACATGCAGCGAACCATGACACATTTTGAACTGAACACCCAGTATAACGTAGATAATATTAGGATTTCTGCATCTTAAATGACGTAAGGGGTCATTGGTTTGTAACACATGATAGCTCTTCTTAAAAAACTGCAGTATGTTGAGGGATACCAACACCTTAATATGTCAAGTTTGACATTTTTAAACTCAGAGACACATTTTTTTTAATGTGATGAATACTACTTTTATGTTATAAATTAAAATATATTGCAAATTTATTAAATAACTATGCAAATGACAATTCCTTTAACATATTATATAGAGTGATTGTATCCTACTTAACAATTTCACTTAATGTTTTAATTTAGAACAATATTATCTAAAAACATATCAAACTGTCTTATATAAAATAAACTTCAATTCAATTTTGAAATTAAATTAAATTAAACAATTGAGTAAGGGACAAACTAGAAATTAGCAACAAAACTGAAGGATGCGAAAAACTGTCTACAGCTCTACACGAAATAAAATACTTCCTCCAACGATTTAGTTTCTGGAAAAGTCCCCATAACACTTATAGCGTTCCCTCGTTGAATGGCAATACTAATTCTTTGGCGGAGGAAAGCCGTAGAGCGAGAGTCACCGTTAAGTGCTGATAAATACTTGCCGATATCAGAAGTTAACAACTTCGCCTCGGAACACCATGGGCCCATGGATTCTAGGCGAAAACGACAAAATTATATCGATCCAGAAGATCGAGATACTTATTGCGTTTAATTGTCACAGCAGATGCAGCGGCTGACCCAGCGAGTTTGGAAGTTTTGGGCAAATAGGAAGAAGCGAAGGTGTTATAACAAGTGGCATCCCATAAAAGTGATTTGCTTTTGGACCATGGTGTTAAAGTTAAGCTATCTGGACGTTTGCCATCGGAACTATTTATGCCATTTGGTTCTAGGATGGTAGGAAACCAGCGGAAATTAGGGCCCTTTTAATGATGTCGTTAATCATGACGTGTCTGGAAAATCATCCTTGTATTATACACTTTTCACTTTGTTGTGGCGAAACAATTTATTAGATATCTCCATTAATGTCCGAGATATGTCTTTGAGCATCCCTCATTTCATTTATATGATATTAAAATGACTTCAAAATAATCTTAGACATGTAAAATATTTTTAATTACATAACATTGTGTTTATTTATGGTCATTTTAACTTTTGTGGTGATAATTTTTAAAGATATGATGTAGACTACAAAGTTTTCAGAGAGAGAAATAAATCGATCGTCCTTAATTAAGGATGACCACGAGGATCCGAAAATTAATAGCAATAATATAATAAATTAACGATGAATATTTTTGTAAAATTAAATTGTAATAATTAACCACTGTTACTATCAATTGCAATGTAAAATCTTAAAAGATAACCTTAAAATATTAAATTTATAAATACACATTCTCTGGGCTGTTAACTCTTGCAATACCAATGAGGGATAATTTGTGCCTACCTTCTCCAATATGTATATTTTAAATATATAATTGATATATAAAAAATATGAAAATATCATTTGTCAGTTATGGATCCCTGTAACTTATTGTGTTACTGTTTAACCGTTTTCAATGATAGTTGTACTAAAATACGAAAATTATGTAAAGGTGGGCAAAATATATTCCCCCTTTATTGAAGTAATTGTAAGAAAATATACAATAATATTTCAGTTTTTCTCTTTTATTATAGTACACAATATTTGCTGATTACATATGCTAAAAAAAATGTTCAAAATTAAACATTTTTGTAGTCGTCACAAAATACCTCCCCGATGGTACTACATGTTATTGAATGCACCTTGTTATACTAGGGCTAAAATAAACCTTTCTCGACAATAGTAATTTGTTACTTTATTGCATTTTAACGACGTCCCTTCATTTCTATAAAAATACCTTTAAAATTTATTTTTAAAATGTAATCGTTTATTTGAAAATATTTTCAAAGCCAGTATGGAAATTATTGTCCATATATTTTCAAGAATGTGATTTTCGGAGCAAAACGCCAAAGAAACTTTGAATTTATCTTAAAATGCGGCTTAAATGTGTTCAAGTTAGTGAATTACTGTACCCACATACTTTTTTGAAATATGAAGCCCATTTTTTTTTTCAAAACCTGATCTAGAAATTGAGTTTTTGTAGCTGTGATATATCTACATACATAAAATAGAAAATGTGCGTCAGTTACGAAAAAATTTCAAATTAAACCACTCTCTCCTCTTAAATGACCTTTCATTTGCTCTTCCTTTCCGACGTATGGTGAGGATTCTTTTCTTTTTAAACTCCTCATTTTCTAGACAATATTTCACCCATGAAGCTACAGACTAATAAGTAGAGACCGGATTTTTATGTAAATACATATTATATTCCTTTCAACCTAACCGTATATAAATGACAAATCTTTGCGAATCTTGTAATTACCATTGATATAATCAAATTTGATACTACATATTTTTACATATTTACCTAACATTACATATTATGGCTTGGTATTACATAAATCTACATATTTAGGGGGGGTTCATTCATTTTTACTTCTCTGAAAAGGAAAAAAAAGCTTCTGTTAGGGAAGTTTACAATTTGAAATAGACAGATTTAAAAAGCCTCTTTACCTACCCAAGAAAATATATATTTCGGCACGAAACATAACGTCCTTAGTTCCAGACAAATGACAGTTTGTAAATGCCTATAGTTTGAGGTTTTAGTAGGTACTTTGTTCCTTACAGGGAGCACTAAAATGCATGTGTCCCACTTCTTCTCTTATTTTCTCCTAATCCAGTAAAGCGAAGCAGTGCTTGCAGTACTGTTGTGTCATTCATTTCACTCAGTTCTCTAGTTTTAGTATTTACGTTATAAAGTGCAAGTGAGTTTATCTACTGCTTTTAACTAACTAAAATGGTCCCTGTATCTTCAATCCTAACGACAAAAATAAAATCATGGCTTGCGATGGACAAAGGTTTGACTACAGATGGGAAAATTGCAATGTGTCAAATATGCGGTAAAAAAGTCGGGAGAGTCTTACCTATCCTATACCTGCCACATATTGCTATTAAATATTTTCATGATTTTACATATTTTGGTACATATTCAGCTTATTTTTCTGACATAAATATGTACATATTTCACAGCTAGATATTACATAAAAATCCGGTCCCTAGTAATAAGTAACTAAAGTATACTTGATTGTTGCCCATCTAGTCTGGTGTATACAGATCATTATTTGTCAAAATTCTGACGCTGTGTTATGGAAGTCCATTAACGAAGGGCAGTAACGTGAGTAAACAACTTCATTTCCTGCAGTATGTATGACACGCTCCTGAACTATTAACGCATTGTAATTACGGGCTTTGACCGCTTTCGTGTTGAGGATGATATCATAATAGCTATTTCTGCTGGGAAATATATTTATAGGAAAAGTGGAATCATCTCCCTTTGCAAACTTGAAGCCTCTGTTAAAGGTTAGTAGAAAGCAATATAGGCTATATATGTGTGCCACTTTACATCGTGGTATTTATCTATGTTTGCTAATTACAGAATCGGGGTCATAATTTCAGATCTTTTCAGATAATTTGCCCTTTCGTTGTATGTTGCTAGGTTGCGTGATTTCTCAGTAGCGTGAATCTATGAATCAAGGATTCCCCGCCTGGTTCTGTCAGGGGTGTCAACGCTTTACTCTTCTTCACTTATACCTTTATATAGGTTCTTTTATATAGGGACATCATTTTATTTCTACTAACATTTCAAATATTAACCTGGCTATACCCATGGATTAACGGTTGATAATCGAAAACACCGTTTGCTACCCCCTTCCACTACTGGAGTTCGATGATACTGGCGTAAAGTACAAACAAATCACTTTACTAGGTAGAGGAGGGAAGAAAAGTAGTTCATCCATTTACATAAACTAGGAAATATCGCGATTTTGAGTTTGATAATTTTCATTAGATTTTTCTTTAATCAAAATACAGTACAGTATTAACAATAAGTGTTTTTACTCACGAACTGAGCTATCCTTTCGGACGTATTGATTATGCAGTGTGCATTATACTGTCTGCAGCACATTAGCGTACAATATAGAGAATGAAGTTAAATTGAAAAATATTCATAATATGGATATTTAAACACAATTTTGAAAATGGTGGCCGTTCATTTCGACACAGGCATATTTGCATATTATCGCACTATAGACTATTGTACCTAATTCCAATTACCAGTTTCGTCCTTCGCACTAATAATTCATGTTGAAATAATTCTGTACCTGCTCTATAAAATGTACTGTAAATTCAATCTTCACTTCTGCCCGATCCGAAAAGATAAAATTACTCAGACATGCTATCTACTGTCCGTCGAAGTGGTTTTGCCGCAGGGTCGTAGAAAGGCCCTTTTATTTAATTTATTTTAAACAGTTTTATAATAATTCCAATTCCTGACAGAAATTAATGTTTTCAGAAAAGAGCTAAGACTGCCCAGCCACTAGCCTTTACAGAGGGGCGAGCAGAAGCGGGTGGGGGAAACCTGGATGCGACGTAGGCAAATGGACGACAGTACCTGTGCGAAAATATGATTCAATATTGAAACCTCTTTCGTCACTGAGAGACGCGAACATATTTCTGGAACGTACTATACTCACTAACTCAGTGCTGTTTACTGACTTTGACTGCATACACGGCCTTGGTTCTGTGTGGAGGACGGTTGGGAGTTTACTAGTAGAAAGGGTGGGAGTGAAGTACATTAAAAAACTCAGGTACAATAAAAATTGAGATAAAAATAAAATGATGTCCCTGTAGATTACTGCACTTGGTCGCAGTAAATTTAGTGTGGGCAATATGCGATGATGATCATACTGCTAATGAAAATAAGAATGTTAATAAAGAAACAAATATTTTAAAAAATATAAACAAATAGGCCTAATCATAAATAAATAAAGGAAACAACAACAACAAATCACTTATTAACGTTATAACTTCTTCACTCTGTTAATATAAAAATTACCTGGATGACTAGTTTCGACGTGGAATCCTTCATTGTCCGAAGTCCAGTCAGGTCTAGCGCTATCTTCTGGTTTCCTGTTGTGGTGGAGTGTGTTCATGATTGTGTCGTAAAAGGTGTGTGTTTTGAAATTCAGTTAAGTTTGCAGAATGTGCTGTGAGTGTTTTTGTATGTTTATAAATTTCCTATTGCTCTAGAGTAGCGTTTCTCAAACTTTTTTGAAGTGGGGACCACTTTTTAAAGTCATTACAGTTCCGCGTACAACCTTACTCCTGTTCCCTTCGAAAGAAAATTTATAATTTTTGTAGCATATTTTAATACCAATATACTTATATATTAAAATATAATTAAGGTTCGATACTTTGGTACTTGTTATGAATTCGGGTGGTCCCTGGCTGGGTTACAGGCGCGGCGCCAGATGTGCAGGGAAAAGATGGCATGTCCATAGTGCTTTAAATCCCTCTTTTGTTGCGAGAGTAGAGTGGCAAGTCGGTAGACGGGTAGGGTAATAAATTTCATAAAATATCAGTACTGGGAGAAAAAGTGAAGTTCGATAGTCATGTGTCATTTCCAAACTCTGATAATTTAAGCTATAGTGTGATACGCAATTCGTTTGAATTTTATTTTTTCTTCTGTTTTTTTTTTTTTTTTTTTTTTTTTTTTTTTTTTTTTTTTTTTGAAGGACCACAAGGGCAGGCCTCGAGGACCACAGGTGGTCCGCGGACCATAGTTTGAGACACGCTGCTCTAGAGTGTCAAGTTTTTTTTTCCGGCTGGATGTGTAGTACAGTGGAGTCCTTCCGTTGGAAATATCTGTTATGGAATCTTCTAACTTGGAAAGATACCTGATTCCGCCCAACACCACTCAATACGTTACTCACAAGGCGACCGTTTGCTCATACTTGATGTTAATATCAAAAGATACAGTAAAGAAGACGAAAGGAATTTATTTTAACTTATACATGAAAATATAAACTTAAATAAGAGTAATACATACAAATATTTTTTCGATTGCAACGATATTTTACTACTTAATTAACTTATTATTCCCAGAACTTGAATTTTACCAGCAATCGAAAAGTATCAGGAATAAATTTGAATAAGGAACAAAAAAAAGTTTCCTTCCCAGGCAGGATTCGAACCACGAAAGTCTTAGTTACTAATCTATCGAGCTCTGTAGTGAACAAGGCTCTGAAATCAGCTACAAGGATCGGTCCGGTTTTTTTTAACCACTATTGTACACTGCAAACGTGCTACAGGAAGTAGGGGAGAGTCGGGTAGTATCGGACAGTGCGTTTCTTTCATCTACCACCATATGTTAGTACCTGAATGACATGGTTACGTTTCTCTATGCGACATCACAGAGACGTAACCATGTCAATCAGAAATTCACTGTCCAATATTACCCGATGTCCGATACTACCCTACTCTCCCCTAATTTTACTTTCGGATTCTTCCCTGGACAGTTTTATGCCCTGATGCAAAGAAACAAAGGGTTTCCTGTTTGTGGTTTACTACCTCAAAATACTTAAAATTATATATCCTATCAATGAACACAATTTGGCGGTTGAATTCAGAATCATCCTGTATATTGATAGTGTACTATACAAGATTTACATTCTTTCTTTGCGAAAGGTTTATCAAAGAGACGAAAGGAATCTAGAATTAGTAGACATACTTCAGTAATAAGTAGATTAATATAGCAGCTACCAATAACCAACGTTAGGAAAATACCGTTGTTATCTTACACAATGTCTTCATTATTATCTGTACTGGATAATAAACCAGAGAACAGTAAACATGTAAAGCTATGGCGGATTATGTATACAAGATGTTCTAACGTGTCTGGGGTTGATAAGGGAAATAAACACGATATGTTTTGTGGCAGAGAGGTTGTATACAGGCACCACATTATTACATGCCATAAGCAGAGGTATTGGCTCAACTACTATTGTCTACAATCCGAGAAAATTCAACTGAGTGGCTTCAAGACGGGCTTGTCGCTTGGACACCACGGGTCGCTAAATGGCTGGTTCCTACCGCAAGCACAACTGTTCCATTTCCTCTAGCGTGAAGGACAGTCTAAATGATACTTCACATCCTCGGTGCAAGTTGGACATAGAGCACAATTAAAAAGTTATGTTTCTCATATTTGTCGTGAAATTCATATTGAGTGTATTAGATGATTCAGAAAGTTTTAATAGTTACGTCGGAGTAGAGTACTAAAGATAATTGAAAGTAACAATGAATTGAATTATGTATTATATATCTATTTATTCATTTGTTAATTTTTCTTCACATGTTCGTTTATTTGTTCATTAATTGTGTGTTCATTCTTTCATTTACTTATTTACTTACTTATTTCTTTACTTATTTATTTATCTATTTATTTATTTCCTTATTTATTTATTTATTTACTTATTTATTTATTTATTTACTTGTTTATTTATTTATTTACTTATTTATTTATTTATCTATTTATTTATTTACTTATTTATTTATTTTTTATTTATTTATTTACTTATTTATTTATTTACTTATTTATTTATTTACTTATTTATTTATTTATTTTTTTATTTATTTATCTATTTATTTATTTATTTATTTTTTATTTATTTATCTATTTATTTATTTATTTACTTATTTATTTATTTACTTATTTATTTATCTATCTATTTATTTATTTATTTATTTATTTATCTATCTATTTACTTATTTACTTATTTATTTATTTATTTATTTATTTATTTATTTATCTATCTATTTATCTATTTACTTATTTACTTATTTATTTATTTATTTATTTACTTATTTATTTATTTATTTTTATTTATTTATTTATTTATTTATTTTTTATTTATTTATTTATTTATTTACTTATTTATTTATTTATTTTTTATTTATTTATCTATTTATTTATTTATTTATCTATTTATTTATTTATCTATTTTTTATTTATTTATTTATTTACTTATTTATTTATTTATCAATCTATTTATCTATTTACTTATTTACTTATTTATTTATTTATTTATACATTATTTCATAATTTTTTATTGATTTATTTAATATTATATGTTCTCGTCTCCCTTCTGATTGCAGCTAGAAGTGGTAAATTAATTTTCCAATATTTATCCTCCTGTTCCTTAGCTTATAATTTCTAACCGCTACAGTGACCATCCGTTTTTCGGAGTTAACTTCTTTTTCTTATAATATTTTCATTTCCGTATAATTAATTAAAGGCCGTAATATAATTTAATTACTCATTCTTTTCTATCTCATTGCTTTCCTTATATAAACAGAGTTATGCAAAGACAGATCAACCATCAAAATCACTTTCTGGAGAAGCTGAGGTATACAGAATGTCCCATTTATCTTGTGCATCTATTATAAATTTTTGTTTGGATAGGTATTGGAATTGTGTAACTTTCTCCATTCTCTTGTAACTTCATTCTTCTTGGCCCCATACGCATTGTATTCTTCACCTCACATAATTAGGAACATTAAATCCAGACGTTTGAGATGGGCAGGACATGTAGCACGTATGGGCGAATCCAGAAATGCATATAGAGTGTTAGTTGGGAGGCCGGAAGGAAAAGGACCTTTGGGGAGGCCGAGACGTAGATGGGAAGATAATATTAAAATGGATTTGAGGGAGATGGGATATGATGATAGTGACTGGATTAATCTTCCACAAGATAGGGACCGATGGCGGGCTTATGTGAGGGCGGCAATGAACCTTCGGGTTCCTTAAAAGCCATTTGTAAGTAAGTATTCATTCATTAATATTCATTCATTCACTCATAATTTGTTTTTTTATTTATTTAATATTATATCTTCGCTTCTCCCTTCTGGTTGCAGAAGGGGTAAGTATTTTTTCCAATATTTCTCCTTTTGTTCCTTTACTTACAATTTCTAACCGCTTCCATGACCATCCGTTTTTCGGAGTTAACTTCTTCTTTTTCCTACGACAGTTTCATTTCCCTGTAATTAATTAAAAGCCGTAAATTGATTAAATTACTTTTTTTCTATCTCATTGCTTCACTTTTATAAACAGAGTTAGGCAAAGACAGATCAACTATCAAAATCACTTTCTGAAGATGTTGAGGTATACAGGATGTCCCATTTATCTTGTGCATCTATTATAACTTTTTTGTTTGGATAGGCATTGGAATTGTTGTTCTTGAGCGTTACGTTAGAACGAGGGGCTAACATGAGTGTGGATATTTAGTACATGTAACTACATTATGGTACAAGATACACGTGAAGTCATCAATTTTTCAAATAGCACTATGGGAGAGTTGGGTAGTATCGGACATCGGGTAATACCGGACAGTGCGTTTCTTTCATCTACCACCAGATCATAGTTCCTGAATGATATGGTTACGTTTATGTATGCGACATCACAGAAACGTAACCATGTCATTCAGGTACAATCAACTGGTGATCGATGAAAGAAACTCACTGTCCGATATTACCCGATGTCCGATACTACCCAACTCTCCCCTACGTACTTTAATCATGTTACGTTGATTACACACATTAAGACGAGTTCAAAAATGTATCACAATGTCACCTTCCTAATCAATAACAACAACAAAACGAAACATAAACGTATTTCCAATGTGATAATGTTATGCTTTGAGAGTCACAGAAGATGTTCGAAATGGTGACCATTCACATTAATGCACATTCGAAGGCATTCCCCGAAAGACCGTATGACTGTCCGACATGTTTTGCTGCCTGAATGGACACACAAGCCTATCGAATGCGTTGCTGCATGTCGTCTGGTGTTGGAAGAATGTTCTGGTACACACTGTTCTTTATAGTTCCCCACAGGAAGAAGTCGAATGGCGACAGGTCCGGAGAACGTGCAGGCCACTATACGTGGATTGTGACGTCGACAGTTGTAGTTTATTTACATGTTAAGACAGCAAACACACAACACACGACGTATACAGACATCAGTCGTCTTTTGTTTTTTGTAAGTTAATGCACAAGATCAATGGGGCACCACAACAAACGGCACAGTCTCATGGCATTCATTTTGCATTTTATTGTTATCG
Source organism: Periplaneta americana (assembly GCF_040183065.1). Taxonomy (NCBI): domain Eukaryota; kingdom Metazoa; phylum Arthropoda; class Insecta; order Blattodea; family Blattidae; genus Periplaneta; species Periplaneta americana. The sequence goes on along the minus strand of NC_091121.1, from coordinate 35,003,277 downwards.
ATTGGGAAGGTGACATTGTGATACATTTTGAAACTCCTCTTAATGTGTGTAATCAATGTAACATGATTAAAGTATGTAGTGCTACTTGAAAAATTTATGACGTCACGTGTATCTTGTTGCATACAGCGTATTCCGAATCTCACCGGTCCGGTGGCATCAATGACGTCACGTTGCATCGAAATAAGGAACAAAACTGCTGGAAGAATCGATGGCTGTCATGGCGACTGTACAAGTTGTTGTCTGTGCTACGGTAGCAAAATTTTCGTACTCCAATCTCGTTCAAAGAAAAGATAGCATAAACAATTTATTTCTTGAACCGGTAGTAATAACGGGTCCGTTGACATGTTCGCTCATAAGCCATTAACATATTGTTTTTACGTTGTGCTCATTACAAACAATACAGCAGAACTAAAGCAGAACACACCGCCATGACACAACAGTGCACGATGTTATTCGTCTGCTAATTCCCGCCCTATACAAGAACCAATCAGATTCACTGATGGCGGCTGATGGAGACTGCCACCACCTCTGCAAGTTGATGGCACCGGTGCGACACCGGTGGAGCATCAATGACGTCATCGGTGGAATTCGGAACACCGTGATGCCATCGGATTGCTCACCGGTGAGATTCGGAATACGCTCATAATGTAGTTACATGCACCAAATATCCACACTCACGTTAGCCCCTCGTTCTAACATAACGCTCAAAAGCAAAAATTCCAATAACTATCCAGATAAAAAAGTTATAATAAGTGTACAAGATAAATGGGACAACCTGTAAAGTTGAGTTTATTTATCGACTCATAGTAGCAGTTTTGTTCGAATCAAACTGGTATGAGCATGAAGTAAAATAATTTCATTACAAAATAGGGCATTTTTTGCCGTTATATTAAATATTGTGAAAAATTTGCAATAACAAACTATCTGTTGGTCTGTTGTTGCAGAATATAAAATGGAATAAAAGCTAGTGAACAAGAACTAAGACTGAATGTTGGGAGTGGAAAATAACAGACCATGTTCAGATATTTTTAAAAATAGTTTTAACTATTTGTCTGCAGATGACACAAACATATAATTTTCACAAAATTGCTGGATAATATGTTTTGCATAATTCCGTCCATACATGATTCTGCATAAGTTATATTCACTTCTTTGATGTTTTCCATACACGATTAAGTTCTAACGTAACAAGCTAATCTAATTATTTTTAGCAAATTACACGATCAGATAAATGAACATTTACATCGGGGGAAAAACTGAATACCGGAAACATTATGAAACAAATTAAGCAATTTCGACGTAAGTTGGGATATTAATAAATGCCTAAACTAGCCATGAAATTCCAGGATCATGAAAGACTAGATATTGGGTGCAAAAAAAATGGTGGTGTGAATAACATAATTAAAAAGTTGAGTTCCCGAAAGACAAAAAATAATTCAAGAATAACTGCAGCAGAAACGAAACATTTAAGAAGAACAGCAGGTTATAGATGGAACGATTACAAAACAAATACAGAAATTTTGGAAGAATTGAGAATGACTCAGCCTTTGAAAAAAATTTGAATTTTAAGTCCAAGTGGATATAACATGTCAATAGGATGTCCCACAACAGATATCCCAGATTACTAAAAAATTACACCCCAGCGGGTACAAGAAACTCCGGAAGACCACTGAAGATACTTCTCAACCTTTAATATGAGACCAGAACGAACCAATCTGTGGCCCAATGGAAGCTACATGACGATAATAGTGATGATAATGAGTTTCCAAGATCGGAACTCATTGCAGGCCTAAAACTTTGTAGGTATTTTCATTATTCTTTCTTTTTAAAGGGGAGGGAGAATCACTAAATCACGCACTTATTTATTTATTTTATTTTATTTATTTATTTATTTATCTATCTATTTATTTATTTATCTATTTATTTATCTATTTATTTATTTATTATCTATTTATTTATTTATTTATTCTGGTGTAGGTAAGGTCATCAGGCCTTCTCTTCCACAACACCAGGAATACAAATACAATAATAGAATTAAACAGAAAAAAATACACTATATACAAAATAAAGCTACACAAGAAATACAGAGAGAGAGAGAGAGAAAACACTATAAACAAAGTAAAGCCACACAAAAATATACACAGGTTGCAGTCACACAAATTTAAATGAGTGATTAAGTATCACTTGATATCACAACTGCGGACATCCTTGGTCATGTGGTTACCATGGCAGAGGACCACCGTTGAGACATTCACAGGACAATCACAAGACAACGGTCAAACTTCCAGATCCGTGGACGAAAGGTAAATATCTTCCATTTTCCCCGCCGAGAATAGAACCTTTGATCGCTTGATCGGGAAGCGTGAACGCTTTACACGCATTCGCAGCGGACTATGCTCATTATGATGATGATGATGATGATGATGATGATGATGATGATAAATAGGAGTATGCGGAATAGAAAATTTGCAATAAATGAAAACTGCAGGCTGGAAACATAACTAATACAACAATAATCCTCAATAATAATAATAATAATAATAATAATAATAATAATAATAATAATAATAATTTTTATTTTATTTATTTTATTTAGAATATTAACGTGCAAAACAACAGCACAAGGCCAATTACAGTTTAGCACGATACAAAACAGAACAAAACAATAAATGAAGATGAGAATGAATGATAGAAAAATGGCAATGAGATGAAATACAAACAATATAATAGTCTACATCAATCGTTGATCAAATGCAACAGAGTAAAATAGCATAAATAATTATAAAATTAGTACAATGAGATAATTGAAATAATGGAATAGTCTACATTAATCAATTGACCAAATGCAACAAATAAATGGACAAATAATTATTAAAATTAGATCAGTGAGATAATTAAAAAATTAAGCCTTGAATAATATGAGTAATATTGTAAAGATATGCAATTGACAAGAATAGTATGATACAAATCTTAATAAATGGCATTATTAATAATACTGACATATAAACTCAAAGATATACTACACATTAAATGGATCCAAGTTCAATCCATGCAAATTAGCATATTTAATACATCTGCAGACCGGACACAGAGATTTAGAATTCCTATTATAAAACATTTTATGAAATCTTAAACTCTTAGCAGGAATATGAAGACTGATATTGCTTATGAAAGATTCACAATCAATATCACTCTTAATGACTTTACAAAAAAAAATAAATAATCAAGATCTTGACGTGTGGTAAACAAACTACCGCAATTAAAATATTTGCAATTAGTCTCATATTTATAACCGGAATTTGGTAAAAATCTATAAGAATACAAGGAAATAAATTATCTTTGAATATTCTCCAATTTAGCCGAGTCAGTGGAAGTAATGGAGTTCCATACAACAGATGCATATTCAAGTTTGGATCTAACCAATGTATAGTATAAAATTAATAAACACATAGGAGTAGAAAAAGAATCAGTTATAGATCTAATTAGACCAAGCATTCTTAATGAATGGGTATAAATATATTGCACATGATCATGAAAATATAATTTTGAATCAAGTAAGACACCAAGATCTTTAATACAATCTTTTTTAGTAATTACGACATTACTAAGAGAATAATTAAATTTTAGGGAAGTAGTTTTCCGTGAGAAGGAAATAACAAAAGTTTTGGATTGATTAATTTTCATTCCATTTTCAACAGACCATTGTAAAATTGAATTAATGTCATTTTGAAGAATTTGACAATCAGCCGAACTATTAATTTTTCGAAAGATTTTGAGATCACCCGCAAATAAAAGGCAGCTAGAACTTATTCTTTTACTTATATCATTTATAATAATAAAATTAATAATAATAATAAAATTAATCACATTGATAGTAATAATTATTTATTTATTTATTTATTTATTTATTTATTTATTTATTTATTTATTGATATTTATGTACAGGACAACAACCATTGTCCAATAACAGTCCAGCACAGTGGTACAATTACTACATTAAAATGAACAACTATGGTACAGTTAAATACTTGAGTTAACAACAAAATAAAGAACATAATAATAATAATAATAATAATAATAATAATAATGAAATTAATATTAACAATAATAATAATCATCATCAACATCCTTCACGAATTAGGCCTCTGTAGACCTGTTTCGGCCCCATCTAGCAGTCTTCTAAAAGATCTTCCTAGTAGACGATGTCCTCTAGGTTTATACTGCATCATAATTTTTGGGATTCTTGAATTTTCCATTCTTCTTACGTGATCTAGCCAATTGAATTTGTATCTGCTGGTTTTTTCTTCTACTGACTCTACTTCTAATTGTTCTAAAATTTCTTCATTCCTTTTTCGGTCTAAAAGAGTAGGCCTATATCCTGCTGTCCTGAAAAATTTCATTTCCGTTGCTTTGATTCTGTTATTTATTTACTATTATTTATTGTGCTGTAGAACAGCCTGGGGTCAATAACAGCTTAGCACGAGATGAATGTTAGAACAAGATTTACAGTGTACAAGGAATAACAAATGTGCATATAAATAATTATGAAAATTACAGACTAATACAAATAAACAATAATGACAAAATGAATAGATAATAATAATAATAATAATAATAATAATAAAATTAAGAATAATAATAACAATAATAGCCTAATAATAATAGGCCCTACTTAATAAATTTCACTAGAGATTACTTTACTATAATTGTTCTGTTTTGAACACGGAACACAGGAAGTACAATAACGCTTCAGCAGTAATAAAATAACATGTAATCTTAGCATCAATATCTGTACTCGATTCGAGACTTAAAAATCTTGTGCATGTGCTGTCCGAGTTAGCGATATGTGTCTGGAGTAAATGTCCTAGCCAGGTCTGCCTTGTTAATGCAGCAATTTACATCACCTGCATTGTTTGTGTGAGGTGTGCTTGCAGGTAAACGTGGCACAAATCATATAGAAGATGTATATTGCTGCCATTGCCAAATATTTGCTTCACAGCCACTTTATAGCGGATATGCTGCAAAATTTATTACTGAATATTATTATACTGTTAGGGACACAATGGTCCACCTTGCAGCGTGTATGTATTTCCACCACAATGGGGGAACTCACATGTTGGGGAATTTCATGCTAGCTGAACACTTAAAAGTATTCATCATGCTTGCATTTAGAACATTTTAAATACCTTTATAATATCAAAAACATGCCGACTTAAATAGTTCGACATGAGCATAGGTTCACTCTGCTGCATATCTATCCGCACAATTGGCAGTTTTTGTATTCTCCTTTTTGTCCTCTCCTCCTCATTTTTCTTTTCTTCACCTTGTTCTCATTGGTCTTCCCCTTCCACTTGTTCCTATATTCTCCTTGTTCTCCTTATATTCCACTTGTTCTCCACGTATTCCACTTGTTCTAGTATTCCCCTTGTTCTCCACGTATTCCCCTTGTTCTCCTCGTATTTCCCTTGTCCTCCAAGTATTCTCCTTGTTCTCCTCGTATTTCCCTTCTTCTCGTATTCCCTTTGTTCTCCACGTATTCCCCTTATTCTCGTATTCCCCTTCTTCTCATATTTCCCTTGTTCTCCACGTATTCCCCTTGTTCGCGTATTACCGTTGTTCTCCTCGTATTCTCCTTGTTCGCCACGTATTACCCTTGTTCTCCTCGTATTCCCCTTGTTCATGTAACCCTTGTTCTCCTCGTATTCACCTTATTCACATATTCCCCTTGTTATCCTCGTATTCCCCTTGTTCTCCACGTATTCCCTTGTTCTCTCGTATACCCCTTGTTCATCACGTATTCCCCTTGTTCTCCACGTATTCCCCTTGTTCTCCTCCTATTTCCCTTGTTCTCCACGTATTCCCTTGTTCTCTTCGTATACCCCTTGTCCATCATGTATTCCCCTTGTTATCGTATTCCCCTTGTTCTCGTATTCCCCTTGTTTTCCACGTATTCCCTTGTTCTCTTCGTATACCCCTTGTTCATCACGTATTCCCCTTGTTCTCCTCGTATTACCATGTTTTCCACGTATTCCCTTGTTCTCTTCGTATACCACTTGTTCATAACGTATTCCCCTTGTTCTCGTATTCCCCTTGTTCTCTACGTATTCCCCTTGTTCTCCTCGTATTCCCCTTGTTCTCCACGTATTCCCTTGTTCTCTTCGTATACCCTTTGTTCACTTCGTATTCCCCTTGTTCTACACGTATTCCCCTTGTTCTCCTCGTATTCCCCTTGTTCTCCTCGTATTCCCCTTGTTCTCTACGTATTCCCTTGATCTCTTCGTATACCCTTTGTTCACCTCGTATTCCCCTTGTTCTACACGTATTCCCCTTGTTCATACGTATTCCCCTTGTTCTCCTCGTATTCCCCTTGTTCTCCTCGTATTCCCCTTGTTCTCCACGTATTCCCTTGTTCTATTCGTATACCCTTTGTTCACCTCGTATTCACCTTGATCTCGACGTATTCCCCTTGTTCTCCACGTATTCCCCCTGTTCTCCTCGTATTCCCCCTGTTCTCCTCGTATTCCCCTTGTTCTCTACGTATTTCCCCTCTTCTTCTCGTATTCCCCCTGTTCTTCTCGTATTCCCCTTGTTCTCTACGTATTCCCCTTGTTATCCTCGCATTTCCTTTGTTCTCAACGTATTCCCCTTATTCTCCTCATGTTCCCCTTGTTCTCCACGTATTCCTCTTGTTATTTTCGTACTCTCTTTTTCTCCTCGTATTCTCCTTGTTCTCCATCCATTTTCACATTGTATTTTAAAGTTTTCGTTGTATTCACCTTGTATTTCCCTTTTTTTCATTTTGAACCCTCTATTCTCATAGAAGTCCCTTTGAGCTCCTTGAATTCCTTTTCTTTTTCCTTCTCTTCCAACTGTTCACCTTACATTTCACCTATTCTCTTTGTAATTCCACTTTTTCCATGCGTTCCCTTTGTACTCCTAGGATTCTCCGTGATCTCCTTGTATTCTCATGTTTTTCCTGTAGTCCTCATGTTCTTGTATATCCCACTTATTCACTTCATCTTCCCGTTGTTATTCTTATATTCCAACTATTCTCTATATATTCTCTTTATTCTTCTTCTATTAACTCTCTTCTTTTTGTATTTTCCTTTTATCCTTCTTCCTTCCTTGTTATGCTTGTTCTCTTTATCTTTCCCCTGTTCTCCTTCAGTTCCCCTTGTTCTTTTTGTCTTTTCCCGGTTCTCTCAATTTTGCTTATATTCTCCTTATATTCCCCTTCATCCCATTCTCTTTCCATTCTCCTTCTTGTAATCTCCTTGTGCTCTTTGTTTTCACAATTGTTCTTTTTGTCTTTCTCCTTTTCTTGTATTTCCACTATTTCCTTTGTACTTTTCTTCTTCTCTTTGTATTTCCTTGTACTCCTTGGCTTCCTTTTTTATCTTCACTTATTTCGCCTTGTATTATTTTATTCTGCTTGTATTCTCCTTGTCCTCATATTCCCTTGTTCTTCTCCTCCTGTTTTTGTCTTTGTATTTTCCTTTCATTTCTCTTACTCTCCTTGTATTCTCACTTCCTCCCCCTATTTCCTTGTTCTCGTATTCCGCCTATTTTCCTGATATTTTCATTTTTCTTCTTTTTCCCTTGCTCGTCTTGTGTTCTCATTGATTCTTCTTGTATTCCCCTTGTTCTTCTTGTCTTTCCCTCCTTTTTCTTTTCCTCCAACAATTTTCCTAGTATTTCCCCATTATCCTTGTATTCTGACTTCTATTTGTATTCTCCTTGTTCTCCTTGTTTCTCTTACCTTCCATGTCTTTACCTTGTTCTTCCTTTCCTACTCTTCTTCATCTAGTAGGCCTATTCCCTGTTCGCCTTTTATTTCCCTTATTATTCTTGTATTCTCCTTGTTTTCTTTAGAACTGAGTTATCATTATTTACTTCACAATACTTCCTTTTCTGTCGAATTAATTATATTTTGTGCGAGATCGTGCGTATTTGCTTGCTTTCCGCACAAAACCAATACGCGGTAAGTGTGAAATACCACATTCAGTATTCCCAACGTAACACACATAACAATTTCCCTATTCTTACCGCTTAAGCGCGACATTCATTTTACTGCTTTAGGCTTGTAACATATTATTTTTAGAGACGTTTAACATAGTAATAATTATAAATTGGAAACTTACTACTGCAATTTCACCTAAATTGCACTGTTAATTATTGTTTTTAAATATTTGCAAAAATTAAGTAAAGTCTCCTACTCCACAAAAGTTATTGCATTCCTGATGCAAGTAACATTAAGGAAGCCGTGAAAAAATCAACAAGATTCCAGATGCCGATGTTATTACTGCAATATATTATATAAATAATATTGTTAAAATATTAAAATGAAAAATAAATCATTACATAACCTTACCGTTTGTTTTAAGTTCGCATTTATAGACTGGGGGAAAAAAAAAGACAGACATATATCACGGCCTGCTGGAGTATAGTAAACACAGAAAACATTTTATAGCAACAATGTTGAAGATAGATATTTTTGTTTTACAAATTTGCCGTCATTAAACAGAAACCAACATGGAGATTTCATTGCAACTAATTAGAAATTCGTCTTTCAGGTATGTAATAAACGATCTTCGCACAAAATAATGTACGATACACGAGCGGTATGTTTGTTTTCATGTTCTCGGCAATTAAAAAAGCTCAACTAAGTTTCGCTTTTTCAATCTTTTCCTCGAACATGAAAACATCAACATACCGCTCTTGTAACGCATATTACTATTGTTGTTTTATATAATATTGAAAGCATAATTGTTTTACTTGTTTATATTTATCTATTTTGTGTTGTAGATTATAGATATTCAATTAATTACTGAGAGGCTATGGCTATTTAATGTACAGTCTTCCAATTCGTTTCAAAATCTCACCTCTGCAGAATCGATTACTCTTTCCCTCGATCCATTTAAAGCTTGATTATCACCGCCGTAACATTGAAATAGAACCGCCTTAATCTTAAAAAATTTTAGCATCGTATTTTTCCTAGGTTCTCTTTCTGGGGTTATGCAGATATTTCCACACATGTGTTCGAATATAGATAATTTTTGCTTCAAATATTTATCTTCATCATAAGAGACGTGACATTCAAGGTGATTGGAAATTTGTTATATCGATGTTGATGTTATGATTATAATAGAGTGACGCACTTGCTCAGAAAATTTGAGTGCCTATATATTCTTATATAATAATCTTTTTCCAATTTTTTTATAATTTTCCCCATTCTTTCTTTTGCCATTCACGATTAATGTGATATCCAATTGTTTACATAAATACAAGAACAATCTTAAGTACATAATATTTTAGTCGTATATTTCTTCTGCATGTTTTTGTATTCACTGAAGCAAACAAGAAGAAATTCTGATACGAAGCAATATTTTCGTCCTTCACGTTTCTTCGGAATATCTTTCAGGAGCGTTGGAGCGTCTGAAAGAAGTAATTAGATTATACGCGTCACTCATGTGTCAGAGGAGTTGCTGCATCAATAGGCGTGAACCTCAGGGACAATATTCTTTGCTCTTTTACTTACGTACCATTTCGAGTAAAAAAATCTGATATCTTCGGTGTCTACTGACATGAAATTTCATATTTAATATCTATTTTCATGTTTATTACGTCAAATAACGTTTCACCTTATCTAAGAAAAATATTACGTAGTTTCAAGATATGTAAATTCATTTTAGTTTAAAGAAGACCAATCAAAATATATCGACTGTCGAGCCTCATTTAAAATCTTCTTAGTTTCCAGTAACCTTAAAATAATCTTAACTGTCATGTAATTCATAACTACTATCATTCAAGAAAAAGTGGAACCTCAACATTAGTTTCGTTCAAGAGCAGGCCTAATATAGGAAATCTCTCAATCTCTTTGAGCATTTCCAATCGACAAGGGGTAGACTATAGTTCACGGTTTGTTATTATTTGTCACTAATCAACCTTTCAAGGAGGATTCCCACATTTGTATATGGGTATATAATTTGAAACTGGTAATGGAAATTACGGGAAAACGGCTGAACGGATTTTAATGAATAACTTCACATTTTGAAGCTTGGAAGCCAAATATTTGCGGAAAAATAGTAGTTTTCAGTGAAATGTCAATTTGCCTATATCATTTTCCTATTTTTCAAAATCCATCTGTCATCAGGTTTGTTTAGCGATCAGTGGAATGGTATGAAAAATTGAATTCTACAGGGACATCATTTTATTTTTGCTAACATTTTTAATATTAACCTGGCTATACCTTTGGATAAAATTTGAAAACCAGAAACACCGTTTGCTACTCCATTCCACGACTGGAGTTCGATGATACTGGAGTAAAATACAAACAAATCACTCTACTAACTTTAGGAGGGAAGAAAGGTAGTGCATCCATTTACGTAAACTAGGAAATATCGCAATTTTGAGTTTGATAATTTTCATTAGGTTTTGTTTAATCAAAATACAGTACAGTATTAACAATAAGTGTTTTTACTCACGAACTGAGTTATCCATGCAAACGTATTCATTATGCAGTGTATATTATACTGTCTACAGCACATTAGCGTACAATATAGAGAACGAAGTTTTTTTTTATTTAAGTAGGTTATTTTACGACGCTGTATCAACATCTCAGGTTATTTAGCTTCTGAATGAGGTGAAGGTGATAATGCCGGTGAAATGAGTCCGGGGTCCAGCACCGAAAGTTACCCAGCATTTGCTCAATTTGGGTTGAGGGAAAACCTCGGAAAAACCTCAACCAGGTAACTCGTCCGGACCGAGATTCGAACCCGGGCCATCTGGTTTCGCGGCCGGACGCGCTAACCGTTACTCCGCAGGTGTGGACGAGAACGAAGTTAAAATTTAAAATAATCATAATATGAATATTTAAACACATTTTTTTTTAAATGGTGTTCATTTCGATGCCGGCTTCAGTTCTTTTGTGCATATTGTCGCACTATAGAATATTGCATCTAATTCCAATTACCAGTTTCGTCCTTCGTACTTAGTAACTCATGTTGAAATAATTCTGTACCTACTCTATAAAAGAGTACCTTACGTACTGTAAATTCAATCTTCACTTCTGCCCCACCCGCACAGATAAAATTTCTCGGAAATGCTATCTACTGTCCGTCAAAATGGATGTATCTCAGGATCGTAGAAAGGGGGGAAATCACGTGACAGTTAATTACTTAATGAGGCCCTTTTATTTAAGTTATTTTAAACAGTTGTATAATATTACGTAGACGTCCAATTAATTCCTAACAGAAATTAATGTTTTCAGAAAAGAGCTAAGACAGCCCAACCACTAGTCTTTACAGTGAAGCGAGCAGAAGCAGGTGGGGGAAAATCGGGATGCGACGTAGGCAAACGGACGACAGTACATGTGCGAAAATATGATTCAATATTGGAAGTTTTTGTCACTGGAAAACGCGAACATATTTTCTGGAACGTACTATACTCGCTAACTCAGTACTGCTTACTATATCCGGCCTTGGTTCTGTGTGGAGGACAGTTGGAACTTCGTTAGTAGAAGGGGTGGGAGTGGAGTACATTCAAAAACTCAGTGCAATAAAAATTGAAGTAAAAATAATGCTGGTATATTTATCTACGATTGGCAAAACTGACTATTATCTTCGCCATCTATTCATGGAAGTAATAACTAAAGAAGTTACACTTACACCAACAAATTATCGATGTCTATCGATTAGTAAGGTCAGATATCTTTCAACGTCAGTGTACATAAATATACCCGCATTATAGGATTCAAAATTTCATTCTTCTCTAATGATCATAAAAAAAATAACTAATTTTAGTGGGAAACCGCTGATACTGTCAATTATTATAATAATTTAGACATAACCTACACCATAATTATTCCTAACACTTTTTTACCCGTTCCCATAATAATAATAATAATAATAATAATAATAATAATAATAATAATTTATTTAACCTGGCAGAGTTAAGGCCATACGGCCTTCTCTAACACTCATCCAGGAGTAAAATCTGCGTTACAAAAACACTACAAATTTACAAAGTACAATACAATTTTACACACAAAACTGAATAAGATAATAATAATAAAATGTAAACAACAAGTAAGAAGAAATCATATATAATATATAACATACAGAAAGAAAGAAAAAAGCATAATAAAATGTGAACAGCAGGTCAAAATAAATGAGGCATACAAAGTATAAAAAAATAAGACAATTATTGATAATAATAATAATAATAATAATAATAATAATAATGATCATAATTATTATTATTATTATTATTATTATTATTATTATTATTATTATAAAACATAAGAATATTATCACCTATTGAGAACTAGCGGAACTATTTCAAAGTTTTGTCAATTTGGTTCTGAATTATCCCGCGATTAGAAAGTTCGGGTACACGATCAGAAAATAAGGTCACATATCTTTGAACGCCAGTGTACAGTTTTTGAATTTCGGAAGGTTTGTTAGTGGTCTATCGGTAAAACTTCTTTCTGCAATAGGCATCCAATATGTATGAAGTGAATTTTTATGACTTTCTAGTCTTTTCTTGACAGCAATTGTGGTTTATAATCTGCAAAGAAATTATTTTAAAATTTAGTTCTCCCTCCGTCATCCCCAGGAACTATAACCCAGTGTCCGGATGTGTAAACAGTTAAGCGTATGTAACAACTATTCTTCTTTTCTGGACTATTTGTCTGTTACAGTATTCGAGCGACCTATTCCACAGGCTTCCCCTTTCGAAATTTTTTTCCTCTCAAGGGGTAACTACATAGATATTAACTTAAAGTAGGTCGAGGCTTCGCCATCCCACGTCAATATCGACATATATCACCGCTTCTTGACTCCACCTTTTCCCCTCGGACATCACAAATTCTTAAAGTCAATAAACTTGTATAATTTGTACCGTCAAGTGGAAGTGGTTCGACACAAACTGTGTTTGTTGAAGTATGAACTTTATAGTTACGGAATTAAGTACACTTTACCGTACTAGATGCCCCGTTCTTAGGTTTTATTAAAGTTTTTTTTATGTAAAGTTGAGAAAGGAAATAAATTGTCAAAGAGTTAGATAAAGGGGACTATGCCAAATCATAATTGAAAGTAAATTATTATGATAACAATTTTAAGATGTACATAAATCTATACCTACTTACTTACTGGCTTTTAAGGAACCCGGAGGTTCATTGCTGTCATCACATAAGCCCTCCATTGGTCCCTATCCTGAGCAAGATTAATCAATTCTGTATCATCATATCCCACCTGCCTCAAATCCATTTTAATATTATCTTCCCATCTACGTCTCGGCCTCCCTGAAGGTCTTTTCCCTCCGGCTTCCCAACTAACACTATATATGCATTTCTGGATTCGCCCATACGTGCTACATGCCCTGCCCATCTCAAACGTCTGGATTTAATGTTCCTAATTATGTCAGGTGAAGAATACAATGCGTGCAGTTCTGTGTTGTGTAACTTTCTCCATTCTCCTGTAACTTCATCCCTCTTAGCCCCAAATATTTTCCTAAGCACCCTATTCTGAAACACCTTAACCTATGTTCCTCTCTCAAAGTGAGAGTCCAAGTTTCAAAACCATACAGAACAACCGGTAATATAACTGTCTTATAAATTCTAACTTTAAGATTTTTTGACAGCAGACTGGATGATAAAGGCTTCTCAACCGAATAATAACAGGCATTTCCCATATTTATTCTGTGTTTAATTTCCTCCCGAGTATCATTTATATTTGTTACTGTTGCTCCAAGATATTTGAACTTCTTCACTTGTTCAAAAGATAAATTTACAATTTTTATATTTCCATTTCGTACAATATTACCGTCACGAGACATAATCATATACTTTGTCTTTTCGGGATTTACTTCCAAACCTATCTCTCTACTTGCTTCCAGTAAATTTCCCGTGTTTTCCCTAATCGTTTGTGGATTTTCTCCTAACATATTCACGTCATCCGCATAGACAAGCAGCTGATTTACCTGTTCAATTCTATAAATCTATAAAACTAATATATGAAGTTTTGAGTAAATATCAACAAGGTGTAAGGTGTAAAGATATAAAGAAATGAGACACAGTTCTAGACCCTATTTTATTTTTAATATATATTAATGACTTATTAAAAACTAACTTACAACAATATAATGGTGTTCATTATCCTTATGCAGATGACACAGTTTCACTTTTTAAAGATCTTTTTCCCTCGACCTCCCAACTTAACACTATCATATAGCCTATGCATTTCTGGATTCACCCATACTTGCTACATGTCCTGCCCATCTCAAACGTCTGGATTTAATATTCGTAATTATATCAGATCAAGAATACAATGCGTGCAGTTTTGTGTTGTGTAATTATTTTGGAGTTTCGTAACACTGCTGGCTATGCACTATAAGATACAAAGAGAAATGAAGACATTGGATCTGAACTAAAAATGGACAATATAATGGACATAATGATATAAATAAAGTGAGCATGTAAAGCGTAAGCTAGAGACATCAATTACGAGAACAGTACTGTAATTAGTTGTAATTCTGATTAGAGAAGAAATTTAGAAAGACCACAAAAAGATGGCGGGACCTGTTCTGATACAGATCTGATTGGAGTTGAAATGGGCCTTACGACCCACACCGTAATATAGATTATGATGATGATGATGATGATAGTTTTAGAACTTTGGTAATTTTGTTCGTTCAGAGTGAGTGTTATGAAATTGCATTAGATATTACACTTCCTCTTTTGAATTCAGCATAATGGTGGTACTGAAGACACTACAGAACAAGAAACACATACAAAGTTACATTTTAGATAAAGATAAGTCTCTATCCACCTGTTAGGAATGTAATTCGATGGCATTACATTTGTGGGGATATATACATCGCAGCATAATTTTAAATTTTTAAACATTAACTGTCTTACTGATAAAAACTCTATATACAGACGTTTAACTCTTCTATACTTATACAATGAGTAGCTCATTTATATGTCGTGCGTAAATTCCTTATTAATAATCACTACATACGTTGCGTATAACAGTACAACTGTTACACAGCTACGTCATAGTTTCGTCATTACTTAGTTACGAAAAATAATAGAATATCTGAGGTTCTCTATTGCATCCGGTAGAGCGCTCTAGTGTGGCGTGTTAAGTATCGATAGTACAACTGGCTCTAATCGATTACCATACTATATTTAGGTCAAAGAGTACAAGCTACAGCAATATTATTCTAATTATTCTGTGCTCTTTGGTTTGTTCTTCTTTGGTTACTAGGCAACCATCATCATAAAATGACAGTCTATACGAACAGCTGTTAGAGGGGCGACCATTTTTTTCTCTATATACGACGCTTAAACAAGGGGTTTCGCGTATATAACTACTGCAAAGCAATTCCCATTATATAGTTACAGGCTGTTTATACGTCCATCGCTTCTCCATGGTTTATTAGTAAAGTTTTCTGTCTCAACTCTACATAAGTCTAGTATAAAAACTATACACGGTTTATTAGTAAGACTGTAAGTATCAAAACAAAATTTTTACACATGGTATATGTTACATTTCCAGATATTGTGTTGTACATTTCTCCTAAAACAATACGTCAGGTGTTTGTGACGTTTTCTACTTTTTGAAGGTGACATACGCCCTTTTGTCACTAAGCCGCTGAGTACTGAATCACCCTAAGGGAATATTCAGTTAAATCTACTGTATACACAAACACTTAAGTCGGTCTCAAAGGAGAGTGTCCTTTGAAGACATGGTTTTGTGTTTACATCTGTGGATAGCAACATCCACGACTGCCGTGCGGAGCTGTGCAAGACATCGCCAGTAGCCTGTTGACTTCTCTCTCTTCACAGATCAATATACTGGTGTTGACAGTACGAGCTCTTTTGGACCCAGTTGGAACCTTGGTGACATGAGTTTTACTCCTGCAACTCGTGTTACCATCCAGTTTGGAAATCTGTCCGTTCTAAAATACTAGCGTACAGAAGCCAGATAAGCTTAAACTAAAACCATAGAAGAGCTTTAATATTTCGACATACCTCAAATAGTACATTATGCAACGAGCCTATAATGGTAGTAATTATGACGCGAGTGTGTTTATAAAACGAGCGAAAGCGAGTTTCAGAATTTTCATACGAGCGTCTTAATTGCCATAATAGTCAAGTTTCATACGAATTTTTATGCTTGACCATATTACTAACTTGAAATTATTCATAAGTATTCATGTTATTCCTATCTGACTGAGGAACGGAACTGATCTTGTGCAATACCTCGTAAATTGTGAGATGTGCGCAGACACGAAAGTATTAATTTTTTTTTTCCTAGAAACAAATGTCGACATTGACCTTGATATAATCTAGAGAGTAAAGTAAACATTAATCTTGACATAACCTTGAAATTGAATTACACATTGAAAAACTAGATGACAAATTGAATTTATTTGAATATTTACAATTAACAGAACTGACTATTTCAGCGTCTACTAAAATTGTCGCAGAACTCCTGCGAATACAGTTGTCTTTCGATCTCATATCCGAGAATAATCGATACTTGCGCTTTCATATTGCTACAATGGTATTTTCTGATTGGTGGAACGCCTGAACTTTAATGAATAGGTGTACTTTAATGAGGTCCATTAAAGGGCTGCTACCAGGTGTATAATTACTACATTTCGGCATGGTTGAGCATAAATAATATTTTTTTATATCATTTTAATTCATCTCCGATAAGATAGCAACAATCGAGCTTTCGTCGTATTTTGGATAGTCCTACAGTTCTGATGATATAACTAATCATGCGGGCACGTTGTCTAAAATTGTTATTCTCTGTAATACGGAATATTATCAGGTCTTTGACAACAGGGATGTAAGAATAGGACTACCGTGGTGAAGATTGGGAATTTGGAGGTGTAAAAATGGAAGAAGAGACGTAGGGAAAGGTATATGTTCTTTATGTAATCAAAAGGAAGACGCGTTATACATTCTTCTACTTCCACAGAAAATTAGAGAATAAGAAAAATGTTTATTCAGATGGCAGTACTAAAACTAAATGTAGAAACAGCATACAGGATATTGTACGAGGGACATCATTTTATTTTTACTAACATTTTTAATATTAACTTGCCTATACCTCTGGATCAACGCCGTTTGCTACCCCCTTCCACGACTGTAGTTCGATGATATTGGCGTAATATACAAACAAATCACTTCACTAGGTATAGGAGGGAGGAAAAGTAGTTCATCCATTTACGTAAACTAGGAAATATTGCGCTTTTGAGTTTGATAATTTTCATTAGGTTTTTGTTTAATCAAAATACAGTACAGTATTAACAATGAGTGTTTTTACTCACGAACTGATTTGTCCATGGAGACGTATATTATACTGTCTACAGCACATTAGCGTAGAATATAGATTATTAAATTAAATTCAAAAATAATCATAATATGGATATGTAAACACATTTTTTTAAATATGTGGCCATTCATTTCGATACAGGCTTCAGTTCTTTTGTGCATATTATCACACTATAGACGATTGTAGCTAATTCCAATTACCAGTTTCGTCCTTCGTACTAGTAACTCATGTTGAAATAATTCTGTACCTAATCTATAACACAGTACCTTACGTACTGTAAATTCAATCTTCACTTCTGCCCGATCTGAAAAGATAAAATTATTCAGGTATGCTATCTACTGTCCGTCCAAGTGATTATGTAGCAGGGTCGTAGAAAGGGGGGAAATCACGTAACAGTTAACTACTTAACGAGGCCCTTTTATTTAAGTTATTTTAAACAGTTGTATAATATTACGCAGACGTCTAATTCCTAACAGAAATTAATTAGCTAAGACAGCCCAGCCACTAGTCTTTACAGAGAGGTGAATAGAAGCAGGTGAGGAAAACCGGGATGCGACGTAGGCAAATGGACGACAGTACCTGTGCGAAAATGATTCAATATTGAAAGCTCTTTCGTCACTGGAAAACGCGAACATATTTTTGGAACGTGCTGTTTACTATGACCGTAAGGCTTCTATGACTGTATATGCGGTCTTGGATCTGTGTGGAGGACGATTGAACTTCATTAGTAGAAGGGGTGGGAGTGAAGTACATTAAAAAACTCAGGTACAATAAAAATTGAAGTAAAAATAAAATGATGTTCCTGTAGTAGTCCAGCTATGTGTGTATGTCCAACATTAGGTTGAAGGAAATATTTTTTCACGGAATAGGCACGAACCTACCGAGACTGTAGGGTAATATTGATGAGATGGATGAATGAATGACAATGAATTGCTAATTGAAGTGAATGGATGAATAAATGAATGAATGAAGTTAATGAAGGTATGACGTGAATGAATGAATGATGAATGAATGAATGAATGAATGAATGAATGAATGGAATAATGACTTCCGACTAGAGTTATTCGTCAAGCGGGACAGAAAATTCCAACCGGGTTATCCCATGAATTAATATTTCCAGTGACAAATACAATGACGTAATCTGTTCTGAGAAAAACATACGGCGTTGGCCATTGATAGCGTGCGCTTATGTAGATTTTGACACGCCCTCTGAGTGACGTGACATATTGCGAATTTTGCCGTACGCGGTGACAGAAATAGCGGACCTAGGATGATATTTCGTTTGTAATTTTTGGCTCAGAAATTTTTTACCACTGAGCAGAGTGGAGTAATAGTTACCATCCCAATTTTGTAGACTGGGGGTTCATGGTTCGGTCTTTAGGACCGGCCATACTGTTTTTGGGTTTTGTAGTTTATAAAGTCCTTTCTGGCGAATACTGGGATAGTAAATTTCAAAGCGCAACGACTCGTCTTCATTCCAATCATAATTAGCCATTCACTACCAATTATGACATATCGTAACATTTTCCGTTATAGGCATGATGAATTATGACATTGTGGGGAAATGCGGAAACTAATTCATAATTAAATGTGTACGTGCTGAAAAAAAAGTGTGAGGAAACAGCTTGTAAAACTTTGCATGGAATTGAAGTTCAAGGGTGCAGCCATTTATATATTACGTAATTTTTATGCTTTGGAAAGCCACAGAACATTGAAACTTGCTCAATAAGACATTGATGATGTATTTCTCGCAAGAAAACGGAAGTTTTTTTTTGACTGAAAATGAGCAAACGTTCACCCGTCACCTCTTAAGAATTAATATACTTTCATAAGTTATAGGCCTATCGTTGCGTTAAACTTTTATTTGTATTAATTTCGTTAGAATTTTTTAAATATCCTTTCAATTTTTTTAAATTTATTATTATTATTTGAAACGTTACAGTAACATTTGAATACAGATTCGAATTCAAAAACTTCATTTAACAGAAATCTGTGACATATAGGCCTAAGTTAGATCCTCGCGTTAAAAATATTATGATCTCCGCCATTTTGGCGGTTTTTTCGTTCGCATTTTTAAATTTTGAAATAAATCAAGATACTGTACAGTAGGCTATAGAAAATGTGAATGTTAATTCGGATTTAGGACACCTGAGTTAAGTAAATACAGTCACCTACGCCTAATTTAGATTATCGCGTTGAAATACTAAAAAAAAAAAAAAAAATACATGAACTCCGACAATTTGGCTTTTTTTCGTTTCAAATTTAAAATTGTGAAAATAACCCTGACATAATGCAGAAAAGCTGTATGCTGATTGGGATTCAGGACACTTCAGTTCACTAAAAACAGTCACAAAGGTATGATTTAGTTTATGACATTGAATACTTAAAAAATATGAACTCCGACAATTTGGCGTTTTTTAGTTCCAAATTTAAAATTGTGGAAATAACCCTGACATAATGCAGAAAAGCTGTATGGTGATTGGGTTTCAGGACACTTTAGTTCACTAAAAACAGTCACAAAAGCATGATTTAGTTTATGACGTTGAAATACTTAAGAAATATGAACTCCGACAATTTGGCGTTTTTTAGTTCCAAATTTAAAATTGTGGAAATAACCCTGACATAATGCAGAAAAGCTGCATGCTGATTGGGATTCAGGACACTTCAATTCACTAAAAACAGTCACAAAAGCATGATTTAGTTTATGACGTTGAAATACTTAAAAAATATGAACTCCGACAATTTGGCGTTTTTTTGTTTCAAATTTAAAATTGTGAACACAACCCTGACATAATGCAGAAAAGCTGTATGCTGATTGGGATTCAGGACACTTCAGTTCACTAAAAACAGTCACAAAGGCATGATTTAGTTTATGACATTGAAATACTTAAAAAAATATGAACTCCGACAATTTGGCGTTTTTTAGTTCCAAATTTAAAATTGTGGAAATAACCCTGACATAATGCAGAAAAGCTGTATGGTGATTGGGTTTCAGGACACTTTAGTTCACTAAAAACAGTCACAAAAGCATGATTTAGTTTATGACGTTGAAATACTTAAGAAATATGAACTCCGACAATTTGGCGTTTTTTAGTTCCAAATTTAAAATTGTGGAAATAACCCTGACATAATGCAGAAAAGCTGTATGCTGATTGGGAGTCAGGACACTTCTGTTCACTAAAAACAGTTACAAAGGCATGATTTAGTTTATGACGTTGAAATACTTAAAAAATATGAACTCCGACAATTTGGCGTTTTTTAGTTCCAAATTTAAAATTGTGGAAATAGCCCTGATAAAATACAGAAACAGTTTATGCTGCTTCTGATTCAGGACACTTCAGTTAACTAAATATAGTGACATAGACCTAATGTAGGTTATCGCGTTGAAATAGTTAAAAAAATATGAACTTCTGCAATTTGGCGTTTTTCGTTTGGATTTTAAAATTGTGAAAATAATCCTGATATAACGCAGAAAAGCTGTATGTTAATTCGGATTCAGGACACTTCAGTTAACTAAATATAGTCACATAAACCTAATTTAGGTTATCGCGTTGAAATAGTTAAAAAAAATATGAACTTCAGGAATTTGGCGTTTTTCGTTTGGATTTTAAAATTGTGAAAATAATCCTGATATAACGCAGAAAAGCTGTATGCTAATTCGGATTCAGGACACTTCAGTTAACTAAATATAGTCACATAGACCTAATTTAGGTTATCGCGTTGAAATAGTTAAAACAATATGAACTTCTGCAATTCGGCGTTTTTTTGTTCATATTTAACATATAAAAATAACCTGACGTAATACAGAAAATTGGAATATAGATTCAAATTTAGGACACTTAAATTAACTCGAAACATTCATATATATGAGATTATCGTTAGTTATCGGATTTTACTCCTTTTCCCTCTGTGGCATTTACGCAGATTAGATTATCGTGTGAAAATACTTAAAAAATTATAAAGTTCTCAAATTGTTTGTTGTTCTCATTTAAAAAGTTTGAGGAAACCTGGCGTGATACGGAAAATATGAATACAGATTATGATTCAGACACTTCAGTTAACTAAAAACAGCCACATAGGCCTAATTTACATTATCGCGTTGAAATATTTAAAAAAATATCTGAACTCCTGTAATTTGGCGTTTTTTTCGTTCATATTTAACAATTAAAAAAAATAACCTGGCATAATACAGAACATTGGAATATAGATTCAAATTTAGGACACTTAAATTAACTGGAAACATTAATATAAATTAGATTACTGTTAGTTATCGAATTCCCCTCCTTTTTCCCTCTTTGGCCTTTACGTAGATTAGATTAACGTGTTAAAATGTTTAAAAAAATTATAAAGTTCTCAAATTGAGATTTTTTGTACTCATTTAAAATTTTCAGAAAAACTGGCGTGATACGGAAAATATGAATACAGATTAGGATTCAGGGCACTTCAGTTAACTAAAAACAGTCACATAGGCCTAATTTACATTATCGTGTTGAAATACTTTTAAAAAATATGAACTGCTTTAATTCGGCGTTTTTTCGTTTATATTTAACAAATTAGAAAAAGACAACCTGACATAATACAGAAAGTATGAATGTAGATTAGGATTTAGGACACTTAAATAAACTGGAAAAATTCATACAGATTATATTATCGTGTTAAAATACTTAACCCTTTGATGCACGCATTTGGGAAGGAAATAATAAATTGTGTTTGCAATGAAATTAAACTTTTATTTATCTACGAGAAGTATCTCAAATTTAAAAAAATTGTAAAAACTTGCATTTTTTACACAGAAAATGGGTGGTTTCATGGTAAAACCACTATGCAATACCGCAGAACAGAATGTCTTCAGACTTATTGCGAACGATACAAAAGGAAACAGTTTCTGGTTTCATTAAGGCAAAGTGCCACTTCACATGTGTTGCGTGGTAATTAGAAAGGAAAAGAATGGACCTTCTATCCTTCACTTGAGCCAGGACACTCCAGCATATGACCTACGGCTATCACTCTCACCACGTTTCATGTAGCGGTCTCTTCTTTCGTCGTATGGTAAACCAATACGCCCATGCCTAATTGTGCCACATGCATAGATATTTTGCTGTCTTAGAGATCATCAGATTCAAACTTGTGAAAAAGATGTCAAAAACACTTTGTGATTGTCACCAACCATGTTGATTGTAGCCATGATGAATAAGCTGACACAAAAATGGAACACTTTGTTGGATATGGTAAGCATAACTACCCTATTTGCGTAATGGTTACGTTTTGAAACCACCACATTATTTCTATATTGATGCCAATTGTGTCGAAGAAATTACAATCTTGTTACTGAAATATGTTCTAAAAGACCGAAAAACAAATAATACTAAATAGAAACTTACGTAACTGTGATATTTTAGCATACAACTGAAATAAAAACACGTAGCGAGTCTTCCACACCCCAACTGTACACAACAACGTCGGCCATCTTAGTGGAGCAACACAAATATATGGAAAATAAAATTCTTCTACAGTTACTAGGGATCAGTGAACGCAGCGCAGTAGTTTTGAAATAAAAATCACTCTGTAAGTAGGCAGGAAACTCAAATTTAAAAGGTGGTTATGTAATGTAACCACTGCGCTTGAAAGGGTTAAACAAATTATAAAGTTCTCAAATTTAGATTTTTTTGTTCTCATTTAAAATGTTTAGAAAACCTCACGTCATACGGAAAATATGAATACAGATTAGGATTCAGGACACTTAAATTAACTAAAAAGTCAGTTTTGCTCATAAGGCAGTAAAAAAGAAGTTTTAAAATACACACCAGTGATAATTAATCTACTCTGTTGTAAGCCATTTCATCGGCGAAAAGTATGTGATTCATGGAAGAACAATACTATATTTACTTACTGTGTCGTTCGACATCTGAATCACCAGTTAGATGACCAACGAATAGTTTATTGATATTTTAGGGAATTCTAATTTATGTAATAAACATCGAAACTTTTTCATTACGCTGTACCTAGTATTTGTATTCATTTTCCAAGTGCCGTTGGTGATCTATAGACACAGTCTATGACGTCATCTGATTACCCGATATTACATTGTACTTCCTGGACATATATCGTAAGAGCATTCGTCCATTATTTCTCAGCCTGTCACTAAGTAGGCCTATTTTAACAAATAGAGGCCGTCGACATGAAATGAGATAGTTCACCGAAACCAGTACGTAGTAGTAAGGTTTTAAGTGTTGACCAAACACAAGTAGGTTCATTTAAAAGATTGTGTTCAAAGCGAAGCAGCTTGCAGGGGGAGGGGCTGGGTTGGAATATAACAATTTTACAATAGGAACTCATTGTCCAGGAAGTAATCTAGAGCCTGTATAAGACTGTGAATATCAGGAACTACATTATTGACAATATACTAATGCAGTAATGGTACTCGTTTAAATATTGAAATTGGGAACAATTTCATGAACTTAATTTATCCGTAATTGATTAACTAGCGGACTTACTCGTGTTAATTATGTAAGTCTGTGCGGCTTACAGCTGTTTCGGTGCTTCATCACACCATCCTCAGAGCCTATTAGATCTCGGCGTCATCTCGAACTTCTCTGCCTGTTATGTGGGTGCGTTTGATTGTTGAAAGGTGTAGAATAGTGGAGTTAAATAGTGTGTGTGTACTGAAATTGATGTCTGTGTTGAGAATTTGATCGGGGTGTGTTTTAGTGCGTTTGTATATTTCGTATTGTTCTAGTGTGTTGAGTTTTTGGTTCTTTGGTTGTATGTGTAGGATTTCCATGTCCGCATTTATGTTATTGTATGTATGGTTAGCATTGGTTATGTGATCGGCGTATGTAGATGTATTGTGTCCTCAGGTTATTGCTTTAATGTGTTCTTTGTAGCGTGTTTATAATGATCTGCCTGTCTGTCCAATGTAGAACTTGTCGCAACTATTACATGTGAGTTTTTATACACCTGTGTGGTCGTATTTATTTGTTTGTGTTTTTTGTGTGTCGTGATGTCTTTGTAGTGTGTTTTCTGTTCTGTATGCTGTGTTGTATTTCTGGTTTCTGAATGAAGATGCGATCTTATGTGTGCTTTTGTTTTCATATGTTAGTGTGATGTATTTCTTGTGTTCTTGTGTTTGTGTTGTGTTTTGCGTGTTTTTGTGTTTGTTAAGTTTTTGTTTTGTCTTTCTTATGATGTCCATTATGTTTGGATTGTAACCGTTTTCTTGTGCTATGTATTTGATTGTGTTCACGTCTTCATTGTAGTGTTCTTGGCTCATGGGTATGTTGAGTAATCTGTGTACCATTGTCCTGAATGCAGCATATTTGTGTTGTATGGGGTGGTTAGATGTGTTGTGTATGTGTGTGGTGGTGGTGGTTGGTTTTCTGTATATTTTGAAGGTGTGTTTGTTGTCAATTTTTGTTATGGTGATGTCTAGGAAATTTATGGAGTTGTTGTTTTCAAGTTCCAGTGTGTATTGAAGTTTTGGGTGTAATTTGTTTATGTATTGGTGTAGTTTGTGTATTTGTCTTTTGTTTCCTTTGTATAGTATGAGTATGTCCGCTAGTTAATCAATTACTTATATTCAAGTGTTAAAAGTAGTGTACGCAAGATTCAAAATGGATTAATTTATCCATTCTCCTTAACCGCCTTTATGCAGTACTGGTATGTAGGAAATATACTTTACCTTTATCTTTTATAATCTATCCTGTTTTTACTTGTAGATACATGTCTGACATGTTTGCCAAAGAGGCGGGGAAACAGTGGTCGAGGACAGCAAAGAACATAGTTTTGTGGAAAGAACTAGGGAAGGTCATTGTAAATAGATAACGTAATCAGTGTTAAGATATTGCAAATAGTAAAGTCAGTATTAGTGAAAGTGTGAGATAAATTTAGTAAATAGTAAAGTCAGTGTTGAGAAAGTGTCAGTTAAATTGTGTAAATAGCAATCAGTGTTTGTCAAAGTGCTGGTGTTAATATTATGTGTATAGTGCAAAAAAAATGAACAGAGAACAGAATGCCGAGACTAATTAAAATTTGACAAGGTTATTAATCATGTCAAACTAACCCTATCACAGGAAGCCTGTGCCCAACATGGGACATCATGGCTAGCATTCATCATTCACATGTAATATATCTGATAATATATTGGACACATTAATTTAATACGTAAGAGACATAAAATCTTAAGTTGCACTTTAAAGTATTGGGCATAAATGCATAATTTTAATATAAAAAAATTCAAAAACGAAACAAAAATGTCCTAATTTAAGAATTTAGAACAGCGAGATATCTATGTACTTTTATAGGCGATGTTTTCAAATGAAGATTGAGGCATTCTCTGGAACAAGGACTTAACTATAAAATGTTGAATTTGAGATACAGAGTATGAAGCATTTTAGATCTGGAACAATAGCTATGCGCAGAATGGCTTCCAATTGTTTCTACGTTTGTTGGGGAAGTAATACGCGTATTTTGTAAGCATGGAGATGTGCTATTAATATTTTTATGCTCGACCATGCCGAAATGTACTAATTATACATCTGGTAGCAGTCCTTTAATGCATGTCATTAAAGTACACCTACTCATTAAAGTACAGGTCTTCAGCCAATGACGACTCAGGTTACAACTGTTCAGCCAATGACAGGTCAGCTTTCTACCGTTATAAAACCGCAAGTATCGATTATTCTCGGATATGCAATCGAAAGAGAATTAGCGAAAAGTCACGGAGGCTGGAAATCCAATACTGTCGCAGAAGGTTATGTTCTGTTACTATAATAATTAGCGTTAATTGTAAATAATATTCAAATAAATTCAATTTGTCATCTCGTTTTTCAATGTCGAATTCAATAATCAAGGTTATAATATTATAATATTATCAAGTTTAACGGGACTACGTCAAGGTCAATGACATTATTGTTCCTCGGAAAAAATCAATACTTTCGCGTCTGCGCACATCTCACAATTCACGACCTAGAACAAGGTCACTTCCGATCTTGTCAGTTACAAATAAAATGTATACATCTGAATACTGGTAATTTCAAGTTAGAAATATGGTCGAGCATAAATAGTCGTATGAAACTCGCCTATAATGGTAATTAAGAACCTCGTATGAACATTATGAAACGAGCTTGCGCTTGTTTCATAAATGTCCATACTCGATTCTTAATTACTATCATTATAGGCTCGTTGCATAATGTACTATTATAATCTTTATTAAACACAAATGTGTACAACTTCCAGCCATTTTGTATTGGTCTGGACTCCGAACCTCACTGAGTGAGGCAGATTGTAGAGTATGGTCAAATGAGGATGAGAATGGTATTGTATTGTATCGTATTTATTAACATTCCATGGTATTCATACATTGCTTACAGCTAGAATATGGAACAAGTCAAAAAACTTAATACTATTATAAAGTCTTAATTTATAGTCACAGTCTAGATCAGGCGTCTCAAGGCCAACGCATAAAAGTTGTTACACAGAGCAACTGTAGATATTGTAGTCAGCTGAAGAGATATGCGCAGTACCCGAAGATAGCCGATCGTTGACTATGTTACATGCGTGAGTGAGCTAAGTTGTAACTGTCGCGGGAGAAATTCCACAAAGCGGCACTTTTGAGTTGTACTGTCAAAATAAACGTTTTTTTTTCGGAACGAATAAAATTTCTTAAGTCTCTTGCAGTAATAATAATAATAATAATAATAATAATAATAATAATAATAATAATAATAATAAAATGTATTTTCTAATTATATATTATGAGTAAAAGGAAGACATCTGAAGCATGAAGAACTATAAATGTTACGTAATTATTTATGCACAAGGAACTGGCTACCCTATTCCATTATCTCCTTGCCTAGTTGCCTCATAAGTGGTGCCTTGTTGATATCACATGTGAGGTTCAGACTGTTTTCGGACAGTTGACTAAACAACAAAATACTTCGGGCCGTATTCATAGACATTCTTAGAGCGGCCTTCCGGTGGATGATCAGCGCACTAACGTTTTTCGTATTCATAAACCAGTGCTAGCGATATTATATGATATGAATCCTGTACAAGTAAACAGTCGTTAGTCAGGACTAGTTTAGCACGCTCGTAGCGCAGGCTAGCGAAATGCCTATGAATAGCACTCTTCATTTCTAGTAAATGGTTTTTGGTATCTCTCTTTTTTTAAGTTCATATTATATTTAATAAAATAAAATTCAATTAAATAATAATAATAAAATTACAATTAAACTTGTTGATTGTTAAGGTACATATTCTTATGATATGTCCTCTCAAATTCTTTTCTCAAGTCCTTCAGTTCTTCATTATATTTGTTACACTGGTCTTGATTCAAATTAGGTAACAATTTTAGATTAATAAAGTGGTAACAGTTATCCACTGAAACTTGCAACTCCCACAATTTCACTTTCCCTATGAAAGCTTTTATTTGTTCATACATTTGCGGTAATAAGGACATTCTTTCCTCGGAGATGGAGACAAAATCGTAGCGGTTACAGATTTCTATTCAAACGTCGCGGTCAATGACGTCATCCGGAGATACACGGACTGCTCCCGCAGCTTGTTCCACTCTTGCATTAAAAAAAGAGAGAGGAGGAAGTGCTCTGAGAAGGCCCTTTTGAGACGGCTGGTCTAGATGGTATATATACAGACGAGATTTACAATATAGTCTACTAGCACAACACATAGTTTTAGTATCAATTTCATGAAGTGTTATTGAATGTCATGAATTCACCTATAGAATAGAAGGCGTGAGAAATTAGGTACTGTATTTCTTTAATTTGGCCCTAAATAATCTTATGTTTTGAGTTTTATTTTTATATCAATAGGGAGGCTATTAAAAATTTTTACTGCCATATAACGCACTCCTTTTTGGTAGCGTGATAGACTTGCCGATGGTGTATGAAAGTCATTTTTTGAGGTGTATTTATGCTATGAACTGTTGAATTAGTTACAAAGTTTTCACGATTACATACGAGGAAGGTTATTAATGAATAGATATACTGACAAGCCATGGGCATTATTTGTAGTTTTTTTTAAAATAGTCCTACGCGATTCCCTAGATTTGGCACCTACTATTATTCTTAATTACTCTTTTTTGTAATAGAAATATACTGTTACTATCTGTGGAATTTCCCCAGAATATTATTCCGAAACTCATTACCGAGTGGAAGTGGAAGTGGTGAGAGAAAACGAGAGAACCCTGAGTAAAACCTCTCGCGTCCGCATTGTCCACCACAGATTCCTTCACGACTTAGACGGAAATCGAACCTGGTTCGCCACAGTGGAGCTCAAAGACACTAATTACTCCCCATGTACGAGAAAGATGTGCTATTAAGGATTCAATATATGCTGGAAACGAAAAAACGATGTAACGTACGTTAAGTTGTTATTTCGGAGAATGGTTCGATTATTTTCTTCCTTGTCTAAAAAGGACATTCTTGCGGCGCATGTCTTTATAAGTAAGAATGAAATTACTGCTTTGAAAATTTGGCGCTTAAACTCATTGTTTCAAACATAATAGCACAGTCTACTATATACATTCGCGAAGCTCAATACGTAGTAAATATGCAAACATTAGATAGTTGCTCACCACTAGGATCGCTAATATCGCCTCATTACAGGCAATGCAAAATAGTACCGTCACAGTCTATTGTTTCTAGCACCCTCAAAACTCAAGCTTCGTGACTGTGATAATACGCTGCAAACTTCATGTGCGAGAGACGTAAAATCATAAATTCCCATTGAAAAATATATAAAATTCTAATTCAATCAGAAAGCGGATCTAAAAAGGCAAGTATAAGATCCTAAAACTTCGAGTTTATATACAGTATTCATAGGCTCAACTTTATATGACAGGAAAATTTTATTTTAATATATCCCACCTTCGTGAAATGAGGTTATAGAATACTGCTGGACGCTACGTGGTTATATATACCTAACTCCTTGTTTCAGCTATGAATAGAAAATATTACAGTGAATGAGGTACTGGCAGATATCAAGTTGCATTTAATAACCGAACGTGTAGAATGACATGGTCTATAATGGGTCAGCTTCTAATGACAGCAGTGTAACACATAGAAGGTCAACGTATGCGCCACAAAAGATACATATCGGTTAAATGATCCAGGGAGCGAGGGATAATGAACGTGTCAATTATTCTGCGTAAAGGGAAAGAAAATTACTTCCATGATGAAATCAGGAGAAGAATTAATAGAGGGAATAAAGGAAATGCTTTCAGGGCTTGCATTACAGAATAAAGTACATCACGTCAATCAAGTCCTTCCGGAAACACAAAATAGAGATTTAAATGGAATTTGCAATTTGAGGACAATTATAATGCTGCTTAATATAAATTATCTTCTTTCTTTTACTATATCCAATTTCCTCCGTCAATCTCCCTTATAATAACTAATACCTATTCAATCTCTTACATACTCATTAAATTCATCATCAATCATTTTGATGTATTTTGTTTTGTTACTTCACTTATATTGCTAACGCTTCCATAAATAAATAAATAATTAAATAAATAAATGAATAAATAAATAAATGAATAAATAAATAAATAAATATTCCGTAATGTTCAGTATAAAAAGCAACAAAATGAAATTATTAATATTATTTTATATCACCATCTATACAGAGAATTTGTCGTCACTTA
This sequence comes from Periplaneta americana, assembly GCF_040183065.1. Lineage (NCBI taxonomy): Eukaryota > Metazoa > Arthropoda > Insecta > Blattodea > Blattidae > Periplaneta > Periplaneta americana. Next base: position 34,973,265 of record NC_091121.1, on the reverse strand, counting down.
TGGAGCTCATTTCTGAGGGGAAAAAAATCATAAAACATGTGTCCTAATCTCAATATTTTCAGAGTTACACTAATTTGAATTAGTTTGTAAAAGAGGGTACTATTATTCTTTAGTTTTAAGCGTAAAAGAATATTACAGGAGAGGAATGAACTATTCAGGAGTATCATTTCTTTAACTAGCTAGTATTCTGAAACTAAAAATGTGTTGTGAATTCCATAGTTGCTTCGTACAGATTTTTTTAAACTACAAAAATAGGCCTGCATTTTCGTTACGCACTTCTCACAACAATATTGTTACAAATCACGCCACTCTTGTAAATTCTTAAAGACTGAAGATTTTGATGCATAATTAAACTGTAAAGAATCAAGTTCCTAAAGTCATATGATTTGCAACAATTTTTGTGATAAGGGGAAAAAAAGTCATAAAACTTGTGTCCTAATCTCGATATTTTCAGAGTTACACTAATTTGAATTTGTTTGTAAAATAGGCTACTATTATTCTTTAGTTTTAAGCGTAAAAGAATATTACAGGAGAGGAATGAACTATTCAGGAGTATAATTTCTTTAACTAGCTAGTATTCTGAAACTAAAAATGTGTTGTGAATTCCATAGTTGCTTCGTACAGATTTTTTTAAACTACAAAAATAGGCCTACATTTTCGTTACGCACTTCTCACAACAATAGTGTTACAAATCACGCCACTCTTGTAAATTCTTAAAGACTGAAGATTTTGATGCATAATTAAACTGTAAAGAATCAAGTTCCTAAAGTCATATGATTTGCAACAATTTTTGTGATAAGGGGAAAAAAAGTCATAAAACATGTGTCCTAATCTCGATATTTTCAGAGTTACACTAATTTGAATTTGTTTGTAAAATAGGCTACTATTATTCTTTAGTTTTAAGCGTAAAAGAATATTACAGGAGAGGAATGAACTATTCAGGAGTATAATTTCTTTAACTAGCTAGTATTCTGAAACTAAAAATGTGTTGTGAATTCCATAGTTGCTTCGTACAGATTTTTTTAAACTACAAAAATAGGCCTACATTTTCGTTACGCACTTGTCACAACAATATTGTTACAAATCACGCCACTCTTGTAAATTCTTAAAGACTGAAGATTTTGATGCATAATTAAACTGTAAAGAATCAAGTTCCTAAAGTCGTATGATTTGTAACAATTTTTGTGATAAGTGGGTAAGGATAATGTAATTTTTATGCAAATCTGGTTTTCAGGTAGTAGTTCCCTGTAAAGCAGGTTTGAATAATTTCAAGGAAAAATTGTTCCGGGGCCGGGTATCGATCCTGACACCCTTCCCTTAGCGCACGAATGCTCTCCCGACTGAGCTACCCCAGGAACTATACACGACACCGTAATTTTTAGTTAAAAATTGAAAACCAAAATCTGTACAAAGCAATTAACACATTTTTAGCTTCAGAACACTAGCCAATTAAAGAAATGACACTTCTGAATAGTACATTCTCTATTTGTAATATTCTTTTACCCTTAAAACTAAAGAGTAATGGTATTTTACAAACAATTTCAAATTAGTGTAACTCCGAAAATATTGAGATTAGGACACATGCTTATATGACATCTTTTACTCAGAAATTCTTCAGAAATAAGCTCCGTAAGTGACGGTAGATCCTCGTGAATCACCCTGTATAATCATCACTATACCAAATAATTAAAGAAGAATTAAAGAACACAAATCCCATAAATGTTGAAGATATTCAGTCAAATAAAGATGTTATCAAGGAGCAAAGTTATTTCAAATAAATCTAAACTAATATATCTCTATTCTCTGCGGTGGCTGAGTGGTCAGACCTCCAGCCTGTCACACAGACGGTCCGAGTTCGAGTTCCAGTCAGGCCTGGGATTTTTCATTGAAAAAATTCATAGTAACACTTGCGGCGGACAAGGTTGCAGTTAAGGGGAATTGGACGTTATCGCATGCAAAGTAATGGTAAAAATAGCCTATCTTCAAGCAGTCATAAATGTAATACTATTTATCACAGCTATTTTGATTTTTTTAGTGATATATGTATACACATTATACTTTAAAATGAAAAAAGAATGGTTAATCTAATGTAAATCTTACCCTTAAATTAATTTTTGAATTTAAACATATGTTTTATATAAATTCACTACATACCTGTGATTAGGTATACTCTATTCACTTATCAAAGCACACATTGCATTAAAATTTTGGCCACTTACTGCTAACAGACACTAAAACACACCCTACTAAAATTATTAAAATATCTGTAATATTATGGGCATAGGGCTTATACTAATACTCAATTTTTTTTTAATTTATTGACGGTGATGATTACTATAAACCCTATGCCCATAATATTACAGATATATGAATAATGAATTAGTAGAGTATGTTTTAGTATCTATTAGCAGTAAGTGGTCAAATTTTCAATTCAATATGTGTTATAATAAGTGAATAGAGTGTACCTAATCACAGACATATAGTGAATTTATGAAAAAAAAATTGTGCTTAATTAAAAAAATTAATTTAAGGATACAGATTTACTCTAGAATCACCATTATTTTTCATTTTAAAGCTTAATATGTATACACACATAGCTAACAAAAATGAAAGACCACTGATAAATAATAGACTATTATATTATGACTGCTAGAAGATAGGCTATTTTTACATTATTTTGCATGCGATAATGACCAACTCTCCTTAAGGATTTTCTCGGGGTTCTCTCTTTTCCTCATAAAGGCATTTATATCATTCCGTCATCATTCCTCAATTTCATCATCATTCCGTAGTATTCTCCGAAAGTCGGCTGGTGACGTACTGAGGGGAGTGACCTAGGGAAGAGGGATGGTTGCCTGCTCGAAACCTGGATATGCAGCGAACCTTAGTGTAGTCAGCCGGTGTGGGTTTTGAAATGCGCCTATCGTGAAAGTAGCAGTGCTGGACCATAGTGCCCCTCCTGAAATTCCATTTCATTGCGATATATCTCTACAACTTTCATTAATTTCTAGACGTAGATGTGAGGATAATATTAAAATGGATTTGAGGGAGGTGAAATATGATTGTAGAGACGACATTAATTTTCCTCAGGATAGGACCTGATGGCGGGCTTATGTGAGAGCGGTTAATGAATCTCTGGGTTCCTTAAAAGCCATAAGTAAGTAAGTATGCCTGTTAGATGTGGACATTAACAAAAAGTAACACTTTTTGGAATATTCTGTAAATTAGAGGTAGGCTATACAGGGAGTCGCAAAAGTCATTTCGCACTCTTAAAAATAAATGCAACTATAGTAGGCTAACATCCTGATAATAAAGCATGCAATTTGGCACCAGTAATTTACTAGTAGCGTTTGAGGTTGGTATCATGGATAATCGAAGTTTTCTGGGTTGGTAACGAAACGAAACACAAACTGAACGAAAGACTGTCGCCAAGCGTAGCAGAGAGTTAGCATGAGGTTAGTTTTACTGTTTACTTAGGCCTACATGTGGTTTCACGTCTCGCTCTCTGTATAAGAGAAAATAAATGCAACTTAAAAGTGAATGTTGCGCCACCCGCTATGTATGTACGACTAGGTCTTCAGTGGTCTCTTCAGAGCCGAGTCCCCTTAACCTCCTGAGTCCTGAGATGTTCGTTGTTTAATTTTTTTAAGTTCGATATAATTCTACACTAAAAAAGTCATTAACATGAGGAAAAATACAGATAAAAATCTACAGGGCACAAATGAAGGTACAGGGCCTATTACAATATTTTTTTATTTTAGTAGGTTATTTTAAGGCGCTTTATCAACATCTTAGGTTATTTAGCGTCTGAATGAAATGAAGGTGATAATGCCGGTGAAATGAGTCCGGGGTCCAACACCGAAAGTTACCCAGCATTTGCTCATATCGGGTTGAGGGAAAACCCCAGAAAAAACCTCAATCAGGTAACTTGCCCCGACCAGGAATCGAACCCGGGCCACCTGGTTTCGCGGCCAGACGCGCTAACCGTTACTCCACAGGTGGGGACCCTATTATACTATACTTCGGGTTTCTGCATATACATCTTACACCAAAATCATGTATGAAGTATACCTATAGTATAGTATACTATACTTTCGGGACTCAGGAGGTGAAGAAAATAAGGGGAATCAAACCAAAATCTCAATAACTGTAATCAGAAACTCTGACCACTAGGCCACGAGACCGGTTTTATTGTGAAATTTGCAGGAAAATTTCGTATGGAATTATATGAAAAAATATGTTTCTAAATGGAGATTTACGTAAGTATCAACGCACATGTGAATTGCTGACGATGTGCCACGAACAGTGATCAATATAGAATTAATTATGTTTAGATTTATTAACTATCAAAATTGAATTCATAGTGGTTAGATTTTCCTTCAGGGACGAGTATATGAGGAACAAACTTTCAAAACCCGACATGTCCATTTTCAGAAAATATACTTTAGATGACAAAAACTTACATCCTTGCAATGAACAAAATATTTTCTGTGGTGAAATATTAAAGATTATTTTTACACACATTTTTGTAGCATTTTCAAGTTTTGAAAGTTTGGTCTTATAGTCTTACATAATACTTTGTGGTTGGAAAGTTTCGTATTCCAAATATATGTCTCCCCGTCCTCATTTACTTCATCATCAGCAGCTTCGTCTTTCTCCTTTCCAATGTGCGTGTATATGTTCATTAAAATTTCATAGATTCGCGTATCCGTTTGGATAACATATTACGATATATGATAGTCTTCCTCTCTTAGCACACACGCACGCTCCTATACATTCCCTCCCCGCTCCAAATTTCTCCCTTTCATCCCTCTATCAAACACACCGAACCAAGGTTTAGTGTGATGACATATTTACATAGTCGAGAGAACAACCCCCACGGCCCGCAAAGAGTACGCAATATTATCGTTATGAATTTTTATGACCTTCTCCCTTATGCATATACAAATTACTATAATTTAATGCATGTGTGGCTCTCCTATAGCGCCAACGTAGGAGAGAAAATAATGTTTATACAGTCAACTTTTTTTCCGTGAAAAACTTCTAGCACAAAATTACTCCGCTATATAGAGGTCATGAGTAACTTATACTGTAAACTCAGCGGAAATAGGACAGGACTAAGAGCGGTTCAAATGGTGCAGTTTTGCATTTCGGCCGCGTACTTGCGGTATAATTATTTTTAAAGGCCTCTTTTTCCAGTATAAATATAGTCACGATTATAGTTCTGTATAAACCTTAGGGTGGAGTGAAAATATGAAGTTTATGGAATCAAAATGTAATACCAGGGAAAAGTTGTGGGCTAATATCATAAGGAAAAATGAATATTTGTTGTCTAGAGGTGCCCCAAGAGCACTGTATTTTTTTTTTAATTTTCTCAAAATTTGGAGGTTCAGATTTTTTAACGAGAGAATATTCTCCAGCGATTTAATCTGAACAGGATACCAGAAAAATGTTAAAAAAAATACATGTTAAAAAATTCTGTATATTTTAGGTCATCTTGAAGTGTCACAGAAACCTGAATTTATAAGAAAATTGGGCACAATCACAAAACTCTTAGATATGATATAATTAACGGAAATTCATTCTTCCTATGTTGCAAGGTATTTAAATCAGAATAATAATAATAATAATAATAATAATAATAATAACAATAATAATAATAATAATGTTTTATTTTCGCTGGCAGAGTTAAAGCCATAAGGCCTTCTCTTCCACCCAACCAGCCTTAATTAATACAATACATATTTAAATTACAAATATTTACACCACACTTAAAAGGTTCTCCAGCTATATTCTTCAGTTAAGTTTTAAAGTTTTAAAGACTAGTGGACTACATATTCATTTAAATTTAGATAAACCTATAAGGTAAAGTAGTAACTTAATTTATGAGCTAATTTAATTCAATCAATTATAATTAATTTAAGATTTGAGTTAGCTAGTAAAATGATGAAAATTAATTTAATATAAGCTTACTAGGACTATGTTACAGGGAGAAAAAAAAATATATATATAAATCTAAAATATATTTCTATAATGAGAATATTAATGTAATTGTCATCAGAGGTTTTGTAAATCTATTTAGAAAAATTAATGATAATAATAAGAATGGACAGATGTTAGTTTCATTATAGGTAACAAATATTAATCAGCAATTAATCTGTTAAGTAAGAATGGCTCCAATTAAGACAAGAAATCTGACCTTCTGCCCTGTATTCGATATGCCGGAGGAGCTGAAACCATCACAATTACCTAGCTATCATGACGTAATAAAATATAATATATGGGCAAAGAATGAATTAATACCTGACTTCAGTTCAAAAGAACCTACTGTTGGAGAGATTTCAGAAAGAGTTGCTATCAAAACTAAGAAAATCTGGGTAAAGACACATTTCCGACAGTCAGTTATACAAGAATATTAGAACTGATTCGTGCTTACCATGATCGATGCGAAATTTAATGAAGCCTTATAACGTTATAAGAAACGACATAGTCACTGTAGTTGTCGTTGAATAAGGAACAAAAAAAAGTTTCCTTTTCAGGCTGGATTCGAACCACAAAAGCCTTAGTTACCAGTCTATCGCGCTCTGGAATGAACAAAGCTCTGAGATCAGCTACAAGGGTCGGTCCGGTTTTTTTTTGTCACAACAAGGTTGTGTTGTTTTTTTCTCCAGGTTCTTACGTTTTCATTTCTCCGGCAAAGTTCGGATGAGATTAATTCCAGAGGTGAAAAAGCAAGCAAAGCCCCCCGCCACAAGCAGCACCCGTCGAAATGATACAAAGTAATCGACCAAGATGGTGCTCTTCCACTGGTTCAATGATGTTCGTACGAATTTAGACAACGTGTTCCCTGGCCTTCGGATTGGTAGTGGAGGACTGATCGCTTGGCCTCCGAGATCTCCGAATTTAAAACCGCTCGATTTCTTTCTCTGGGGCTACGTCAAAGATAAAGTGTACGCCACCCCAATCAGAGACCTTCGTGATCTTCGGGAGCGCATGATAGAGGCTATTGAGATCATTCCAGAAGACATGCTCCAACATGCTTGGCAAGAAATCGTTCATCGCCTCCATATCGTCACAGTGTAGGTCATCCCATATTATTTGCAGATGACACAAGTATAGTAATTACAGCCAATAACTCCAACACATTCCAATCTTCAACAGAGGAAATTCTCTTCAAAATATGCGACTGGTTCTCTGTCAATAAATTAGTATTAAATTGTAACAAAACTAACATAATTCAATTTAAATCCTGTCCAAATTCAACGTCGCAAATTTCTAGCGCAATAATTAATAACAGATCCCTATTAGAAACAATAACCACCAAATTTCTTGGCTTAAAAATCGATAATGTGTTAAATTGGAAAAATCATATTAAAGAAATTACCCCCAAGCTAAATTCAGCTTGTTTTGCTATTAGATCTATGCAAAAGACAGTAAACATCAATACCTTAAAAACAATATACTTTGCATACTTCCACTCGGTAATGAGTTTTGGAATAATATTCTGGGGAAATTCCACAGATGGTAACAATATATTTCTATTACAAAAAGAGCAATTAGAATAATAGTAGGTGCCAAATCTAGGGAATCGTGTAGGGCTATTTTCAAAAAACTTGGCTTGTCAGTATATCTTTTTATTAATAATCTTCCTCGTATGTAATCGTGAAAACTTTGTAACTAATTCAACAGTTCATAGCATAAATACATGCCAAAAAATGACTTCCATACTCCATCGGCAAGTCTATCGTGCTATCAAAAAGGAGTGCGATATATGGCAGTAAAATTTTTTAATAGCCTCCCTATCGATATAAAAAATGAAACTCAAAACATAAAATTATTTAGGGCCAAATTAAAGAAGTACCTAATTTGTCACGCCTTCTATCCTGTAGGTGAATTCATGACATTCAATAACACTTCATGAAATTGATACTAAAACTTTGTGTTGTACTAGTAGACTATATTGTAAATCTCTTCTGTATATATTCCAACTAGACTGTGACTATAAATTAAGATTTTATAATAGTATTAAGTTTTTTTACTTGTTCCGTATTGTAGCTGTAAGCAATGTATGAATACCATGGAATGTTAATAATTACAATACATTACAATACAAGTGACAGCTGGAGCTCGCGTAGAGATATGTTAAAGTGCATATAGAAACTTGTTGAGTTTTCCTTTCATATAGACGTTACTGTAGGTTTCTATCTGCAACCGTTTACCATTCACATAAAATTCAAATTAGATACATTCGAGCGGTCCACTCTGTATTTCTTTTCTGTGGTAATGTCAGTGATTTATTGAAATACTCAAATTTAAAAACTCAAGAACTAACACAGTTGAATGGAGTCTTGTTCCGACACCTCCATTTTTTACATTTCACAATTCTGAACTCATAACAACACACTCTTTTAAATATACTGGCGTGATATGTTCCTTGACTTTTATTTTGGAAAAAAGAATTGCAGCCGGAAGAGGTTCTCGGAAGGATGATGATATGTCAGATACTTTCTAGTTCTAAAAATATTAAAACATTCCTGAAATTGCAAAGTTTCCCCGTCTCCTGACAAATGTTCACAAATGGATGTCTTATATCAGCCTGTTATTTTAAACGCTGAGGAGAACGTGAGCGTTTTCCTCTTTTCCTCCACCTCCCACTTGTTATCCCTCTTTTCTGAAACTTTATACCGAAAGGAAACATTCATTCATCCACAGAAACCTCCGTAGGGAATTCTACATTTACCCCATCATTGTGTGTAATCTTACCCATATAATTCTACTATAATAATAAAACCTGTTTGTCTTAATTCACTTCAAATTATTACAAAAGATAAAATAAGAAACATATGAGAATATTAAGCAACGCTACTGCTATTAAGGTTTACTGGAAATTTCGTGAGCATAAAGTAAACAGAGCCCTTTTTTGCACATCTTTTCTCTTTACGTGAAGTAGTGAGAAAGTAAGTAGTTCACTGTTCTTCCCGTTTCCATATTTCTACGAGGGTTTTAAATAAAGAAGTGGCACTATAGACAGTACGAACATATTATTGATTGAACCTACATGGAAAATACAATTACATCCCTTCAATATCATCATCATCGTCTTTGCAGGTGTTAGGCCTAGTGGCCTGTTACGGTCTCCGTCCATCTTTTCAGGGGGCGTCCCAAAGATCGTCTTCCATGTGGTATATAGCGGAGAATTTGTCTTGGGAGTCTGGAACGGTCCATCCTATTCATATGGTTAAGCCATTTTTGTCTATAGTGGTTGAGATGTTCATTAATAGTTGTAATTTTCAATTCTTTTGTAATTTGTTCATTCCTTTTGTGGTCTAGCAAGCTGTAGCCGGCAGTTCTCCTTCGAAATCTCATTTCTGCAGTTGTTAGGCGTTGAACCCCTTCAATATTTTATTTATGTATTTATCTATTTATCTATTTATCTATCTATCTATCTATCTATCTATCTATCTATCTATCTATCTATCTATCTATCTATCTATCTATCTATCTATCTATCTATCTATCTATCTATCTATCTATCTATCTATCTATCTATCTATCTATCTATCTATCTATCTATCTATCTATCTATCTATCTATCTATCTATCTATCTATCTATCTATCTATCTATCTATCTATCTGTCTGTCTGTCTGTCTGTCTGTCTGGCTGTCTGTCTGTCTGTCTGGCTGTCTGTCTGGCTGTCTGTCTGTCTATCTACCTATCTATCTACCTACCTACCTACCTACCTATCTACCTATCTACCTATCTATCTATCTATCATCTATCTATCTATCTATCTATCTATCTGTCTGTCTGTCTGTCTGTCTGTCTGTCTGTCTGTCTGTCTGTCTGTCTGTCTGTCTGTCTGTCTGTCTGTCTGTCTGTCTGTCTGTCTGTCTGTCTGTCTGTCTGTCTGTCTGTCTGTCTGTCTATCTGTCTATCTATCTATCTATCTATCTATCTATCTATCTATCTATCTATCTATCTATCTATCTATCTATCTATCTATCTATCTATCTATCTATCTATCTATCTATCTATCTATCTATTTCGAACATATTCAAAACTAACAATGTTCATTAATTTTTTTAATAAATAGGTTACAGAAGATAGCATCACCAGCGTGTTCCTGTATCGTTTGCCAAATTCGTGGTAACCGTTGAATGCCACTAGCGAGTTGTTTCTTATATTTAACTAGCCGTACCCGTGCGCTCCGCTGCACCTGTGAGAAATAAATATAAAGTAATTACATAATTAAAATAGGACGTTTGATTCAGGGAACATTCGTATTTAATAGAAGGATAAATCGTTCAATATGGTCCTTAATTTAAATCGTATTTAAATAATTAAAATGCGGTCATTTTCGTCCAGAGAGCAATCATTTGGTGCAATGACAATTCCTTTAACACGTTTCTTAATTATTGTTATTACATGCATCCATAGTTTAATGAAGATTGACATACCATTTAGTTTTAATGTGTATACTTTATATTACTTGCTATATTTTTCAGAAGTTACTGTAATAACATTGTAGAATTATGTCCATCTAGAGCAGCGGTTCCCAAACTTTTTCAGCCACGGAGCCCTTTTCGAAGCAAAAGTTTCTCGTGGAGCCCCAAGAAATGTTTAGTGTTTAGTTCTATTTGTCTATGTTCTATGAAGCGTATTGCACACGATACATATACGAAAGTATAAATAATAAGACATATTAATAAGGGATACAATAGTAAAAAGTACTGAAGACAATGTTATTTAAAACCACAAAATTATATAACAACTAGTTAAGATATTTAAAGAATGTTACAATGTTAGGGGAGAGTCAGGTAGTATCGGACATCGGGTAATATCGGACAGTGAGTTTCTTTCATCTACCGCACGATGATATTACCTGATTGACATGGTTACGTTTCTGTGATGTCGCATAGAGAAACGTAACCATGTCATTCAGGTACTACCATATGGTGGTAGATGAAAGAAACGCACTGTCCGATACTGTACGATGTCCGATACTACCCGACTCTCCCCTACATGTACACTCGAAGTTAATATGAAGAATGTGCCTATTCTTGCGGTAGAGTTTGCCACTGTCCATTGTCACTGAAGTGAGTTTGAAGACGTATATAGTCTTCTGCGTCCAAATAAGCACGATATTTTGTTTTTGTAGCCGTGTACCTCGAAAAGGCCGATTCATAGAGGTACGTAGTATCAAAAGGCAATAAGAGAAATTTAGCTTTTGAATTTAATATCAAAAGATCCTCCTCTAACTGAGCCTAAAATTTCGGAAGTGGTTTGCTTTTAAATGATGTCTGACAGTGGCTGTCCGAAACCATGTTTATAAGGACCTTATATCTGAAGCAGTGAGGGCTGCTGGTTTTGACTTCACTGAAAATGGATCTACAATCCACTCATATTCCTTTCGAATAGTTTCCTGAGTGTCCCTTGGCAAGTATGATTTCAAGCAAATTTTAAGGTGTCCTTTTAATATTGCTATGAATGAGTCATTCATTGCTGTGTTCTTTTCTTCTATAAAGTTTGAAATCAATTAGAATCATGTTAGATTCTTATTCTCTACGGTATCTATGTCGAACGCTATCTTTTTCTTCAGCGCGGCAATTTTGTCATTAGCATCGATTTTTATTTTATTTTATTGGGTTATTTTACGACGCTGTATCAACATATTAGCATTGAATATAGTGTTCCATTTACCTTGTATGGATGTACTGAATTAGTTAATTTTGAAAAAAATGTCTGCCAAGTAACATAATTTGCACAACCATTCCTGATAATTCAAATAATCTGCTAGCAAACTGTTCTGGTCATTCAAAAGTGAAGAAACTTCCGTTTGAAGTTCAAGTAATCGGGAAAACGCTTTATCATGCGACAACCATCGCACTCCTATGTGTAACAACAAAGACTTGTGTAGGCCTATACTTTCCATATCTTCGCACGGGATATTGAGTAGCCTACACTCCAAAGGTCGTGCCTTAACAAAGTTGATAATTTTGATGGCGTTGTGTAGTACCTGCTTTAATAATGCTGGCATTTTTTTCTTTGCGAGAGCGTGTTGGTATAGTACACAATGATTACTTGTGCAGTTTTTTTTTAAACTTTCTTCATCCTTGTAACAGTGCCAGCAACAGGAGCTACCATGGCCTTTGCGCCATCTATGCACACGTCAATGCAATTGTCTCAAGGTATTGAGTTTTCAATGAAATTTCAGTACCTATTGTAGAGGATGACAATGGCTTGCAGAACAAAATAGCTTCATGAAAGGACCTGAAAATTCGTATCACACAAAGATCATTAACACATCTAATCCGACAACGTTCGTGGATTCGTCAAGTTGTAGCGAAAATTTCATTTGGCTGATACGGGAAATTATGATATTTTTAACATCGTTTGCTAGATTCTGTATTCGATTACGCACGTGTTATTTGATGAGGGCACACTGGAGATCAAGTTTGCAGTTTTTTCGTCCACTACTTCACTACCATCATTAATAGTGGTTTCATAAGAGTTTCAGCAAGAGTGAGGTTTACTAGCAAGAGCCAGGTCATGACTAATCAAATACGATGTTTCCAATGCTTTCTCGTTATTTGTCTTTTGCATGAGATAAAAATATTGTCTGAACTGCATGGAGTTCGTCAGTTTCTCTTTTAAAGTACCTAGTGTGCAGTTTCATTTGTAAAGTCAGGATGAGTTATGAAATGCCGTCTCTAAGCTTGACAGGGAACATAGAACTGTTGGGCAGAACTTTGTTACATATCTCACACTGTGGACGTCCATCAGCAAACTCAGTGAATCCCATGTCCAAATCTGAATCACTATATTTTAGTTTTTTAATTCCTTTCAGTACCGCTACATTAAGCATCGTAGACTCTGAAGTAGGAACATGTCCAGCATATTCCGAACTCAGTCTCAAGGGATTCGCATTATCTTCTTTGACAGTAAGGTTACAGCTGTTATTATCCCCCTTGACTGAGCACTGGGTGATAGCTGATGACTCTCAGGTATTACGGAGCTCGTCTTAAGCCACAGTTCCATTTCAACGAAAGTTCAGTTAACACTTCTGCAATCAAATTAACATGCAGGTATATTTTTTTTGAGTCAACATAACAGTCAATAGATTGTAGATTCCACTTATCACGATTAACAAACGCTGCTTGCCTGATATATAAAACATAAAATAAATTTCGACAATCATCGAGTACCTGACAAGCAAGAACGATCGAGATAGTTCCAGTGACGAGTAGGCTTAGATCTATTATTGGTGCTTCATCTAGCAAGAAAACGCAAACTACTATCTGAAAAAGTATTTTCGCTTTATGGAAGTAGGCCTAGTTTGCGTTTTTCTCGCTAGAGACTAGATGGAAGCAGTAATTTTTGTCATCTTCATAACTGCCGCGGACGGAGCCCCTGGTAATCACTCGCGGAGCCCCAAGGGCTCCGCGGAGCACACTTTGGGAACCGATGATCTAGAGAAACTACACTTTCCAATGGTGAAATAATAATTAAACAATTAATTAGCTTCCGATATTACTTCATACAAACACAGAAACATTCTCTTAGGCTATGTTTAATAGCTTTCGATTGGTGTTGTCCAAGGACCCTTATAGACGAAGTCATTTGTTTTTATTTCAGTACAGCGCCTTAGATGGCGTTGTTATTGTAATTTTAAAACTCATTATCTCATTAAATATCAATCCTATGAAACTTTTGTATAGAGTAAAACTTATCGGAAATTATGTTTAAAGAAACGTTTGTTATGTAATATTTTTCATGAAAATCAATAATAAGCGAGATATTTCGATTTATTTAATCCAGGCCCCCTTATAATCCCCCTTTTAAATAAAGTATTTTGAATGCCATATAGCCTAAAATCTAAGTTACAAGGAACTTAATTTATATACCAATTTTCATGTAAATCGGTTCAGCCATTATCGCGTGAAAAGGTAACAAACATCCAGACAGAGAGACAGACATACAAACAAAAATTTCAACAAAGCGATTTTCGGTTTCAGGATGGTTAATTATACATGTTAATACCAATTATTTTTGGAAAATCGAAAATTACTCGAAAAATTTTGTCTACAGATTTATTATTAGTATAGATGATAAAACTCACATGTTTGGGTCGATAATACAGTGTTCATTGATTCGATGAAATACATTAAAGGCTCATTCACAATGAAAATTAAACATAACGTAAGCGTTAACTTAAGAATATAAACGTTACGGTAAAATCAAGATCATTCACGACGGGAACATAAACATAACCGCAAACATACTTGGTAACCATGGAAACATAACAACGACGCCATTTCTTCATATTCTGTCGTATAATTAGCGCTCCACGATTGTGTTCTGTTTGAAAATCAAGTAAGCATAAGCATGAAAGTTTGGAGTTTGCAAACTTTTGATGTTAACGTCTTACGGTAATGTTTATGTCAGGTACGGTTATGTTACGGTTATGTTTAATTTTCATTGTGAATGGGCCTTAAAGGCCCATTCACAATGAAAATTAAACATAACGTATACAGTAACATAAGCACATAAACATATGCCACAAACTTAAGTAGCCAAGGCCCATTCACAATGAAAATTAAACATAACGTAAACATAACACGTGTGTTGAAACAAACATACCGAATCAACAAAACTACAGAATCTATTACATAAAAATGGAGAATTGCACAATTACTGACGATGTAGCTATTCAATTTATATTTCTAATAACTACAATGGCATCTGTATATGGCTTTCAGTACTTGAAATCAAAGAAACGGAGATGTAAAAAACGATGGTGGATTCATCCATTGAATTAGAGAAGAATACAACAGGGGGACTTTTATAACCACATTCACGTACTAATATATTTTGAAACACCAATACTTTGAACTATAAAATAATGTTAGCTATAAAATGATTTAACTAATACCTACCTTCAGAATTCATTTCCTGTGCTATTTTTTTTTTCCTTACATTCTCTTTCAATGTAATATCTTTGTATGTTTTATGTGTCTTGTCGTATAGACAAGGGTTTTCTTGGTATAAAATAATCAACTTTTCGTCATATGATTCCATGTTGCGCGCCTAGCTATCATCACGGCCAATAGATCAAAATATTGCCTGTAGGCAAAGCCCATGAGATGTTAAACAAAAAGTGAAAACACGCTTTCCGCTTGTGTACTGTTTCCAAATCGCATAAACATAAGCATGAAAGTTTGGAGTTTGCAAACTTTCATGTTAAAGTCTTATGATTAAGATTAAGTTTATGCTTATGTAATTCATTGTGAATGCTTTCATTAAATAACATGGACACAAGGTTTTATGCTTACGTTATGTTTATGTTTAATTTTCATTGTGAATGGGCCTTAAGTGTTTATACAACCGTAAGATGTCACTTTTAATGTATTTCATCGAGTTTATTCTGTTGATCTCTCTGATGGACTGCCCTACTGCATGAATTATTATTATTGGGTTATTTTACGATGCTGTATCAACATCTGAGGTTATATAGCGTCTGAATGATATGAAGCTGATAATGCCAGTGAAATGAGTCCGGGGTCCAACACCGAAAGTCACCCAGCATTTGCTCGTATTGGGTTGAGGGAAAACCCCGGAAAAAACCTCAACCAGGTAACTTGCCCCGACCGGGATTCGAACCCGGGCCACCTGGTTTCGCGGCCAGACTGACAGTTTATTTGCACTTGCAGTCCAGTGTTGTCAACTCAACATGAATACTGTAGCACGGAGTGGTGAAAGAAATATCATTACGCAAGTAATGGCATTTTGTATAAGTCAATCAGCGTCATTAGACCTACTTAAATTAAATTATGAATAAGTAATAATTAACCTTACAGTATTATAAGCAATATTCAAGAGACATGACACTGTTTGACGGAAGTTTGGCAATAGAAATGCTAATATAGGTGCTAACATTGTTAAAAAATGGCTTAATTCCAACTTCCTTTCTTTAAATATATCTAAATCAACTTTGGTTCCTTTTTCGTTAACAGCTGCCAGTGTTCAAAATTTAAAATTTAGCGATAAATATAGACTAATAATACACAGTGAAAATTGTTTAGATCCCAAAAGTTGTAAATGTCCACCTTTGAAAGAAGCCACGTATGTCAAATATCTGGGTATCATTATTGATCAGAATTTAAAATGGCCTCATCACATTACTTATCTTTGTAAGAGGCTTCGTAAAACAATTTATAAATTCGTTAATCTTCGATGCTACTTACCTATTAGAGTTCTACGAAATGTTTATTTGGCCATTATCCAGTCTGTCATTCAATATGGTATAATTGTTTGGGGTGGAAGTACAAAAATTAATCTTAGTCCGTTAAATTTACTAAAAAAACGAATAATTAAAATTTGTTAGAAGAAACGTTTCGATTATCCAACTAAATTAATTTATTCTGAATTTAATGTATTTAATATTGAACAAATTTATAAGTATACGCTGTTTAAATTTTATCATAAAAATCGTAATAAGTTTGTATTACAGACACACAATTATGACACAAGACGAAATATTAATTCAACATTAGTAGAACCTAAATGTCTCACATCTGCTGGTCTAAAGCATAGCATAAATTTTGGCCCTCGGTTGTACATTGCTTTAACTAAATTACACCCAGAACTTCTAACATGTAACCCACTAACATATAACAAGAAAATTAGAAACGTGTTAATATCTTCAATTTGATTAAATAAATTTATAGCCTATGTGTATTAATTAATCAACCTATATTATATTTGTATTCTATAATTTTGAAATATATATTAGTCCTACTTTTCACGTGCGATATTATTCTTCTTTAATGTTAATATTATATTATATAATTCCATTGCCGCTGTAATTATATTATAGTTCCTATTTTATTTTACTTATTTATTTATATTATTATTATTTTTATTTTAATATTATATCTGAACTGCGACCGAGCAGGAGAGCTGCTCATTCGGTCTCAAATTTTGTTAATACTACTGTATCTTCTTTTTATATTGCTTGTATTATTTTATTTGTATTTCTCTTTGTTTGTTTTGTAATTATATTTCTTTATTCTGTATATTTGAATTTAAATAAAATAAGTAAATAATAAATCCCTATTCGGCAAGGTTCGTGGCCTGCTGTTTGACGTAGTGAGAGAGAAACGGGTGCAATGGGGTGAGTAGAGGCGTTAACTTTTCCAAGAACGACGACAGCGCTGAAGGGGCATAGATCCGATGGTACGACAATACCACACAGTTTGATGACTGAGTCCAACCTCGATCGATAATTCTCGTACAGTCCAACGATTATCAAGAGCAAGGAGATCTACCACTAACTCCACTTGTTCGTCACAAATGGACAGGCGACCTGTGCGAGCCACATGTGCCATACCATTTCGACCCGTACTAAATGCATATATGATCCGATACAGTAGTGCATTATTGCCACAAGCTTCAAGTAACCCTTGATGACATTGGCGCGCATTTCTACCACAGGCTACCTCCATTTTTATCCACGATCGCTGCTCAAGTTTAATAAACATGCTAATAGAGCTGTTAAAATAGTACTCTACATCTAACCACACAAATAGAAACATCTGTTGTCATAGCAATCGGTTTTATCATTCAATAATACATCGACAAAATCTTCAACTACGATCACCAGTTGTCTCGTATCGTTTGCGAATGCGCATGACTCAATACATGGGTTGTAAATAAAGTAGTGAATTAAAGGTTAATTAACTCTTATAATCAACAAGAATGGATCAACGTTTCACGTAGAAATCCTTAAATAAAATAGAGTTAAGTTGACTTTCATTGAAAACATCAGACCAACAATTTTAGTAGAAACTCAAGATCCTGAATTTTGAAAAACAGAATATTCTGAATAAAAAATGTAATAAAATATAATAGAAAAAATGAAATAAAAGATCAGTATTTTGAATAAACGTAATAAAATATTTTGTAGATATGTATAAACATAGAAAGTTCAATTAATAATTATATATAATAATAAATTTTCAGTCAAATATACTTTTCAATTTGTGAGGTCAGAGAATCTGTTACATCACAATATTTAGTACGAAGTCACTAATATTTACGACTTTAAAAAGTCATCTTTAGGTGCATGAGATGCAAACAATATTTAAAAAATAGGTGATAAGTTGATCTAGCAATTACTAACATGGTAAGTAATGCACGTTACAATTATATAAATTTCGTGCTTCTTAAGGTAAACTGTACATGGTAAAGCTGAACACTGATGCTAGATTCTCGTGTGTATATAAGATAAGGAGAAGGCATAGCATGATATTAACCTTATACAATTAAAAGCTTAGTATTCTCATTAGATCGTATCATTAAAATTAAATTTGTACAGTTTGATATTAACTATGTTAAAATGTTAAATATAATGTATAAATTTAAAAGAGATGGAGAAGCTGTGATGCAAATGCTGTTGGTGGGAGAGCACGCAGTCTAATTCGTCGTGGTGAATGCCATAGTTGTATAGTTGTTCAGTTGTTTGCATCCAGACAAGGGGCCGTGTTTCACCCGACGTTACATGTTCAAGTTCACCCCAACAAAATAAATTTAATGTTAAATAAAATAAACAAACAAAACATATATAAATATATCCACACTCTTTTGGGTATGAGGATTAAGAAGGAAAAACTACGAGGCGCGTCCATAAAGTAACGTTCCCACTCGTCCCACAGCTAGCAAACCATATGTTGCGCGAAGCGACTGCGTGTACGTGATAGAGTAATGTCCTGGCATGGCGCATGCGCTAGCGGAACTTCCCGAGTGCTCTCATTAGCTTCGTTGCATTGGTTGAAGATGGAAATTCCTATTCTAGCTTGTTGTGAATATTAAAAGGTAGAACACTAACAATTTGATTTGTAAGCATGAGAAACAGTTTGTTTTTCTTACTGGCACAGGTCTTTATAAAAACCATTGGTACTTAGTATCCATGAAATCTAGCATTGCCAGAAGGTCTTTCTTCTTCACTGCCTTTAAAGAGTTCTTAGCATAGCAAAACTTCTCAAGATGATCACTCGACTGTTTGTACCGTTTTCAAGGAAATTATACATGTCACTTATATCGTTGTCAGCTTCTGATAATGTGGGAGCCCGTTACACTACATATTATTGTCAGTAATGGGTTGTTTCACAGCTCAATATGTTTGCAGGGAACTTAATTGGATGTTGAGACACTTTATGTTGAACAAATTAAATAGTAATTGCAAGTATGGAACTATCATAGAGCCAATTGGCTAGTATTCCCATCGATTCATAGAATCATTCTACCTAAGAGCCAACTGGCTAGTCTCTGAAATTGAGACAACTCATCCTGCCTAAGGTTTTTCCGTGGTTTTCCTAAGGCGCTAAGACAAATGTCGGGATGAGCCCTAAAAGAAATGGTCCACGGACCTGCACTCATAGCCACCGGCGTGGCTCAGTCGGTTAAGGCGCTTGCCTGCCGGTCTGAAGTTGCGTTCGGGCGCAGGTTCGATCCCCGCTTGGGCTGATTACCTGGTTGGGTTTTTTTCGAGGTTTTCCCCAACTGTAATGTGAATGCAAGGTAATCTATGGCGAATCCTCGGCCTCATCTCGCCAAATATCATATCGCTATCACCAAACTCATCGACGCTAAATAACCTAGTAGTTGATACAGCGTCGTTAAATAACCCACTAAAAAAAAACCTGCACTCATATCCCCATGGCCCCGGTAATTATTCTAAATTTAATTAATGATTACATCTATCCCTGCCTATACTCTCTTCGTAATTGAGTCAACATAAAGCCAAATGGCTGGTCTCTACTTTGAGACGATTCAACAAGGCTCAAGACATAATCAATCACCTCCTACCTAATAGCCAAATTGGCTAATCTCTTATATGAGACAACTCATCCTGCCTAAGGTATTCCGTGGTTTTCCTAAGGCGTAATACAAATGTCGGGATGAGCCCTAAAAGAAATGGGCCTCGGACCTATATGTCCTTCCCCATATATTCCCCCTTTTCTAGCAAACGACGTAATACCCTATTTCAGAACCTATAAATTGCCTACTAAATGTACGAGGTCATTCATTCAGTCGCAATGCGAAAGGACAGGGAACCTTTCAATTTGTAGATTCAGAATTCACTGCGTTTCTTCTGACGGCCTTCACCTGCCTTGTCATCGAACAACAGTTGACAGAGTCTTCTCGACTCCACTTGCACTGCGAAATGTGCAAGACAACACCTGCCATCCTAACGAGCCTTCTCGACTCTTCCTGGATTGCGATATGACAGAGTTCATTTCAATGTGCAGATTTACAACAGCCATCTCTTCCTCGTCCTGTCCTGTGATCACTTTGATCACATTTCCGTCCCCCTCGCATATGTGGTACCTAAGAGATTACGTCCATTTTCGACTTTCCCCTTCAAAATTTTCTAGAGCTCCTTCAGTGGAGCAATTTAACCCGGAGTGAGACAAGTGGCCAACAGGCTTGGAGCTCACATATTTTGTTTCTTACAGCCCCAAAACCCTTGCAAAGACGCGTTTTGCGTACCTTTTAAATTTCTCCTCCCAATTCTCCTCCTTCAATTCAATTCAATACAGTTTTTTGTGTTTTCCCACACAATGTCATTTTGGCACATATACCGTTTTCCTTGTCCAGTCCACAATTATGTTTTCTGGACGTTTATGTTGCAGGTACTTTGTGTCGGTAGAAGTGTCTCATTATTTTCTGTAATTTCTTTGACTTTTTCACACTCTATCAGTTCTAAGAAATTAATGTTATTTCGAACTGGCGTAACATGAAAATCCAGCTCCTTACAGTAGGTTAAACTCTGTTGTATTCAAAGTGATAGAAATTACATTTGGACACACGCAGAGTATGTAAGTTTTAGATCACTACTATTTAAAATTGACGTTAACTTTCAGTTGTTATTTCTGAAAAACTGCTACGTTCCTCAAACTTTTTTTTTCCATTTAAAGCAGTAATGGATATTGATCACTCATGTTCGATATTCTATGGGAAAGGGGAAATATTCTTAAAGGTGAACAGAAGTGTGTACTCTATATAACGGCTATAGAATGCAAATCGCTCTTGAAAGTTGGGAAACTAATTTTCCGTAATAACCAAAATACTGTGTAAGATTAATTACAAAACTTTTCATAAAGTTTTTGACACTGTGATACGCCTTCTTCTTATTACAGATATTGATCTAAGAAAACCGATATATTGAGGAATTTTACAGGGAACCTATTATGATACCTGTTAAGACCGTGAGAGTTGAACGAAATTTTGCAATAATTTATAACACTTTTTATATTCGTCGTCTTCCTGTCAGGGAAGTTACGCCAAGTTACCTCTTCATCTCTCAAGGTACGTTTTTTTAGGTCTTTCCAATCTTGTTTCTGCATGAGCATGGTAACTTAGAATTCCTTTATTTAATGCTGTACTTTCAATATTATTAATATATTCAATGCATTTTGTTCTGTAATTTTGAAGTTTTTTTTAAATATATTATTAACTTTAAATTGTTTATTGTCTCTACATTTTATCTTCTGTCGTATAAACTATATCCTGCAGTTCTCCTCTTGAAGCGAATTTCTCCAGCGTCAATTTTTTTTAATGTTGCTATGTGACAGTTCATGCTTCACCTCCAAAGAAAAAATTTGGTTTATCTAATACATCGTAGACAGGCCTGACCAACATTCGTTTGTACTCGGGCATATTTGAATAATAACTAGAGATGCACGGGCGCTACTTTACGATAACATTACTTCGACACTACTACTACTACTAATACTACTACTACAATTACTACTACTACTGCTACTACTACTATTACTACTACTATACTATACTACTACAATTACTACTACTACTACTATTACTACTACTACTACTGTTACAATTACTAGCACTATTACTACTACTA
The DNA here is from genome assembly GCF_040183065.1 of Periplaneta americana. Classification (NCBI taxonomy): domain Eukaryota; kingdom Metazoa; phylum Arthropoda; class Insecta; order Blattodea; family Blattidae; genus Periplaneta; species Periplaneta americana. The sequence continues at coordinate 34,951,335 of NC_091121.1, read as the reverse complement.
CTACTACTGCTACAATTACTACTACTATTACTACTACTACTGCTACAATTACTAGTACTATTATTGCTACTACTGCTACAATTACTACTACTACTATTACTACTACTACTGCTACAATTACTAGTACCATTACTACTTCTACTATTGCTACAATTACTACTACTATTACTCCTACTACTACTGCTGCAATTACTAGTACTACTACTACTGCTACTACCGCTACAATTACTACTGCTACTGCTCTTACTACTACTAATAATAATAATACTGCTACTGCTATTACTACTACTACTATTACTACTAATAATACTACTGCTACTTCTCTTACTACTACTACTACTACTACTACTACTACTACGACTACTACTACTGCTACTGCTCTTATTATTACTACTACTACTACTACTATTACCATTACTATTACTACTAATAATAATACTACTGCTACTGCTCTTACTACTACCACTACCCCTACTAATAATACTACTGCTACTGCTCTTACTACTACTATTACTACCACTACTGCTACTGCTCTTACTAATAATAATAATAATAATAATAATAATAATACCTCTACTGCTCTTATTAAACTATTTCGGGCATCTACTAAATATACATAGGGCAAATAGAAATGATCAGGACGAAATTCAAATACAAACTGCTGAGCCATTCGTACCGGAACCCATACTTTCTGAAGTCGAAATTGCGATAGAAAATCTGAAAAAGTACAAGTCTCCAGGTATTGATCAAATTCCAGCAGAATTAATACAAGAGGGTGGAAGGGCAGTATCTAGCGAAATTTATATAAACTTGTACTTGCAATTTGGGAAAAGGAAATTGTACCAGAACAATGGAAGGAGTCCATAATCGTACCTATTTTTAAGAAGGGGGACAAGACTAACTGTAGTAACTTTCGAGGAATATCACTTTTGTTGACGTCGTACAAAATTTTGTCAAATATCCTTTTGAGAAGATTAACTTCATATGTAGATGAAATTATTGGGGATTATCAGTGTGGTTTCAGGCGTAATAGATCGACTATTGATCAGATTTTTATCTATTCGACAGATATTGGAGAAAAAATGGGAGTATAAGGGTACAGTACATAAGTTATTCATAGATTTCAAAAAGGCGTATGACTCGGTTAAGAGAGAAGTTTTATATAATATTCTTCTGCATTTGGTATTCCCAAGAAACTAGTTCGATTAATTAAAATGTGTCTTAGTGAAACTTATAGCAGTGTCCGTATAGGCCAGTTTCTATCTGATGCTTTTCCAATTCACTGCGGGCTAAAGCAGGGAGATGCACTATCACCTTTACATTTTAACTTCGCTCTAGAGTATGCCATTAGGAAAGTTCAGGATAATAGACAGGGTTTGCAGTTGAATGGGTTACAACAGCTTCTTGTATATGCGGATGATGTGAATAAGCTAGGAGAAAATCCACAAACGATAAGGGAAAACGCGGAAATTCTAGTTGAAGCAAGTAAAGCGATAGGGTTGGAAGTAAATCCCGAAAAGACTGAGTATGTGATTATGTCTCGTGACCAGAATATTGTACGAAATGGAACTATAAAAGTTGGAGATTTATCTTTCGAAGAGGTGGAAAACTTAAAATATCTTGGAGCAACAGTAACAAATATAAATGCCACTCGGGAGGAAATTAAACGCAGATTAAATATGGGAAATGCGTGTTATTATTCGGTTGAGAAGCTCTTATCATCCAGTCTGCTGTCAAAAAATCTGAAAGTTAGAATTTATAAAACAGTTATATTACCGGTTGTTCTGAATGGTTGTGAAACTTGGACTCTCACTTTGAGAGAGGAACAGAGATTAAGGGTGTTTGAGAAATAGGTGCTTAAGAAAATATTTGGGGCTAAGAGAGATGAAGTTACAGGAGAATGGAGAAAGTTACACAACACAGAACTGCACGCATTGTATTCTTCACCTGACATAATTAGGAACATAAAATCCAGACGTATGAGATGGGCAGGACATGTAGCACGTATCGGCGAATCCAGAAATACATATAGAGTGTTAGTTGGGAGGCCGGAGGGAAAAAGACCTTTGGGGAGCCGAGACGTAGGTGGGAAGATAATATTAAAATGGATTTGATGGAGGTGGGATATGATAGTAGAGAGTGGATTAATCTTGCTCAGGATAGGGACCAATGGCGGGCTTATGTGAGGCGGCAATGTACCTCCGGGTTCCTTAAAAGCCAGTAAGTAAGTAAGTACTGCTCTTATTACTACTACTACTACTACTACTACTACTACTACTACTACTAATAATAATAATAATAATACTGCTATTGGTCTTACTACTACTACTACAACTACTATTACTACTACTAATAATACTACTGCTACTGCTCGTACTACTACTACCTACTACTACTACTACTATTAATAATAATAATAATAATAATAATATAATAATAATAATAATAATACTGCTATTGCTCTTACTACTACTACTACTATTACTACTACTAATAATAATACTGCTATTGCTCTTACTACTACTATTACTACTACTAATAATACTACTGCTACTGCTCTTACTACTACTACTACTACTACTACTACTACTACTACTAACAATAATAATAATACTGCTATTGCTCTTACTACTACTACTACTACTACTACTACTATTAATACTACTGCTACTGCTCTTACTACTACTACTAATAATACTACTGCTATTGCTCTTACTACTACTACTACTAATAATAATAATAATATTACTGCTACTGCTCTTACTACTACTACTACTACTAATAATAATAATAATAATAATGCTATTGCTCTTACTACTACTACTACTATTACTACTAATAATAATACTACTGCTATTGCTCTTACTACTACTATTACTACTACTGCTACAACTACTAATAATACTACTATAACTTAAAGAAATGGACGGGATGTCAGGGATAGCCTAAATATGTCGTGGAATATTCAAGGAAATATTTACCTTTGTGTTTCTTTGGGATTATTACCGAGTAATGTGTTATACAGGGTGGAAGGTAACCTTTTAAATTTTTTTTTTTTTTTTTTTTTTTTTTTTTTTTTTTTTTTTTTTTTTTTTTTTTGCTAAATCGTTTCGAAATACTTCATAAAATATTTCAAATACACTATTTATGTCTTGGTGTAAAACCTAGTAACTAGTTAAAAGTCTGAATAATTTCAAGGGAAAAATTGTTCCGAGGCCGGGTATCGATCCTGGGACCTCTGGTTGAACGTACCAGCGCTCTGCCAACTGAGCTACCCGGGAACTCCACCCGACACCGTCTCAACCTTTCCCTTTATATCCACACAACTCGCGTGGGCTGACGAAACGCCAGAGACCCACATCGAGTGCACACAATCTCTGTGTGACTTGGAATTGTGGTTTTCTGTTAACGTACACAGTGACGTATATATTATGCAAATCTGGTCTTTCAGGTAAAGCTCCCTGTAAAGCAGATTTGAATAATTTCAAGGCAGACATGAAACTTGATATTTGAGGATAACCATATACTAAGAATTCAATACTAGTAATACCGAGTTTTTTCTACTTCCCGGTCGACCTGGTTGGCAAGTTGGTATAGCGCTGGCCTTCTATTGCCAAGGTTGCGGGTTCGATCCCGGGCCAGGTCGATGGCATTTAAGTGTGCTTAAATGTGACAGGCTCATGTCAGTATATTCACTGGCATATAAAAGAACTCCTGCGGGACAAAATTCCGGCACAACCGGCGACGCTGATATAACCTATGCAGTTGCGAGCGTCGTTAAATAAAAAAAACATAACAAATCTACTTCCGGTTTCACCGGAAGTAACTCCAACTCTCTTATTTCAAGTGGAACAACCAATATATTATTTTATTTTTGAATAGCACTCATTAAGAGCTTTTCAAAAATTACCCACACTTGATACTTCTGTACAAATTCACTGATATTAAGTCAAGGAAACAGAAAAGTGTATCGAATATTAAAATAATAAATGCACCACCTAAATAACTTTTGAAGCATACGGTTCAGTAATATGAAACTTGGTATGTGATGATAACCGTATGCTAAAACTCAATAATGGTATTACCGAGTTTTTTCTACCCCCGGTTTAACTGGAAGTAACTCCAACTCTCTTATTTTAAATGGAACACCGAATTTTTTTTATTATTATTTTAGAATAGTGATCATTAAGAGCTTTTCAAAAAGTACCCACACTCGATACTTCTGTACCAATTCAGTGTTGCTAAGTCAAGAAAACAGAAAAGTGTATCGAATATTAAAATAATAAAATACATCTTCCTTAACAAAAACAAAACAAAGCTAGCTCACCTTTTAAATTATGTGTTAAAATTGGTAGCCCTCAGCTGCTTTACAATGTGTCACTCTATCATGGAAACCATTTAAGGAATGATTTAACCAGGCTTTAGGAATATCTTGCACCACTTCCATTTTTTTTTATTTAGCAACACTGTATTTGTACAGAAGTATCCAGTGTCGGTACTTTTTGAAAACCTCCTAATGAGCTTTATTCACAAATAAAAAACTATATTGGGTGTTCCATATAAAATAAGAGAGTTGGAGTTACTTCCGGTTAAACCGGAAGTAGAATAATCTCGGTAATACCATTAATGAGTTCCTAGCATAGACAGTAGTTATTCTCACATACCAAGATTCATATCACTGAACCGTGTGCTTCAAACGTTATTTAGGTAGTACATTTATAATTTCAATATTAGATACACTTTCCTGTCCGGGTACATGCACCGCGTACGTTATTAATTTATATGATGCACAAGTGCAGATCACGATGGCCGCGGGGCAGCGTGTTGCCGTCAGTCTGATACATGGAATCGTCCGGGTACATGTACCGCGTACATTATTAATTTATATGATGAGCAAGTTCAGATCACGATGGCCGCGGAGCAGCGTGTTGCCTTCAGTCTGATACGTGGAATCGTCCGGGTACATGCACCGTGTACATTATTAAATAATATGATGAGCAAGTTCAGATCACGATGGCCACGGAGCAGCGTGTTGCCCTCAGTCTGATACGTGGAATCGTCCGGGTATATGGACCATGTACATTATTAAATAATATGATGAGCAAGTTCAGATCACGATGGCCACGGAGCAGCGTGTTGCCCTCAGTCTGATACGTGGAATCGTCCGGGTATATGGACCGTGTACATTATTAAATAATATGATGAGCAAGTTCAGATCACGATGGCCACGGAGCAGCGTGTTGCCCTCAGTCTGATGCGTGGAATCGTCCGGGTATATGGACCATGTACATTATTAAATAATATGATGAGCAAGTTCAGATCACGATGGCCACGGAGCAGCGTGTTGCCCTCAGTCTGATACGTGGAATCGTCCGGGTACATGCACCGTGTACATTATTAAATAATATGATGAGCAAGTTCAGATCACGATGGCCGCGGAGCAGTGTGTTGCCCTCAGTCTGATACGTGGAATCGTCCGGGTACATGCACCGTGTACATTATTAAATAATATGATGAGCAAGTTCAGATCACGATGGCCGCGGAGCAGCGTGTTGCCCTCAGTCTGATACGTGGAATCGTCTGGGTATATGGACCGTGTACATTATTAAATAATATGATGAGCAAGTTCAGATCACGATGGCCACGGAGCAGCGTGTTGCCCTCAGTCTGATACGTGGAATCGTCCGGGTATATGGACCGTGTACATTATTAAATAATATGATGAGCAAGTTCAGATCACGATGGCCACGGAGCAGCGTGTTGCCCTCAGTCTGATACGTGGAATCGTCCGGGTACATGGACCGTGTACATTATTAAATAATATGATGAGCAAGTTCAGATCACGATGGCCACGGAGCAGTGTGTTGCCCTCAGTCTGATACGTGGAATCGTCCGGGTACATGCACCGTGTACATTATTAAATAATATGATGAGCAAGTTCAGATCACGATGGCCGCGGAGCAGCGTGTTGCCCTCAGTCTGATACGTGGAATCGTCCGGGTATATGGACCGTGTACATTATTAAATAATATGATGAGCAAGTTCAGATCACGATGGCCACGGAGCAGCGTGTTGCCCTCAGTCTGATACGTGGAATCGTCCGGGTATATGGACCATGTACATTATTAAATAATATGATGAGCAAGTTCAGATCACGATGGCCACGGAGCAGCGTGTTGCCCTCAGTCTGATACGTGGAATCGTCCGGGTATATGGACCGTGTACATTATTAAATAATCTGATGAGCAAGTTCAGATCACGATGGCCACGGAGCAGCGTGTTGCCCTCAGTCTGATACGTGGAATCGTCCGGGTATATGGACCGTGTACATTATTAAATAATATGATGAGCAAGTTCAGATCACGATGGCCGCGGAGCAGCGTGTTGCCCTCAGTCTGATACGTGGAATCGTCCGGGTATATGGACCGTGTACATTATTAAATAATATGATGAGCAAGTTCAGATCACGATGGCCGCGGAGCAGCGTGTTGCCCTCAGTCTGATACGTGGAATCGTCCGGGTATATGGACCGTGTACATTATTAAATAATATGATGAGCAAGTTCAGATCACGATGGCCACGGAGCAGCGTGTTGCCCTCAGTCTGATACGTGGAATCGTCCGGGTATATGGACAGTGTACATTATTAAATAATATGATGAGCAAGTTCAGATCACGATGGCCACGGAGCAGCGTGTTGCCCTCAGTCTGATACGTGGAATCGTCCGGGTATATGGACCGTGTACATTATTAAATAATATGATGAGCAAGTTCAGATCACGATGGCCGCGGAGCAGCGTGTTGCCCTCAGTCTGATACGTGGAATCGTCCGGGTATATGGACCATGTACATTATTATAAGTTCAGATCACGATGGCCGCGGAGCAGCGTGTTGCCTTGAGTCTGGTGCAAGGAATCGTCCGGGTATATGGACCGTGTACATTATTAAATAATATGATGAACAAGTTCAGAACACGATGGCCGCGTAGCAGCGTGTTGCCTTGAGTCTGATACATGGAATCGTCCGGGTATATGGAACGTGTACATTATTAAATAATATGATGAACAAGTTCAGATCACGATGGCCGCGGAGCAGCGTGTTGCCTTGAGTCTGATACATGGAATCGTCCGGGTATATGGACCGTGTACATTATTAAATAATATGATGAACAAGTTCAGATCACGATGGCCGCGGAGCAGCGTGTTGCCCTCAGTCTGATACGTGGAATCGTCCGGGTATATGGACCATGTACATTATTATAAGTTCAGATCACGATGGCCGCGGAGCAGCTTGTTGCCTTGAGTGTGGTACATGGAATCGTCCGGGTATATGGACCGTGTACATTATTAAATAATATGATGAGCAAGTGCAGATCACGATGGCCACGGAGCAGCATGTTGCCCTCAGTCTGATACATGGAATCGTCCGGGTATATGGACCGCGTAAATTATTAAATAGTATGATGAACAAATTCAGAGCACGGAGGCCCCCGAACAGCCTGTTGGCTTCAGTCTGATACATGGAATCGTCCGTTGTACATGGCTCGTGTAATAATATGTTGTGAATTCGTGTTATATTTTCTCAAGTCACATACAAAAATAGGCGTAAAGCTGCCAAGAGGTAAAAAATCTTCCAATATAAATTAACATAATATTATAAACATATAATATAGTGATTCTTTGGTACGACCGATAGAGAGATAAATCTTGACTCTCGATGACACCTCAACGGGTACAGACTGTAAAGAAGGGAATTCCCTGTTTATCGTTACGGGAAATGCACAGCTTCAGATCAATGTGCAAATCTTATAATTATAATATCTCTGCCTCTGTACGACGTCACATTTTTGGGCGAGGAAGAAGGACGACAAATGGTGTAGGCCTAGTGCTTTTTAATACGTTGACTCCCATGACTAAAATAAGCCACTTGAAATTTAACAGTCACTGATCGACAGAGATAAATTGTAAGAGCTGAATAACATTGATAATATGCTGATAGGGCCTATAGGGCCCGAGGGATATTTTTGTTTTACCTAACTTCAAGACAATGCTAATTCATTTAACGTTGTGACTGTAACCTATACATATGTTCGTTTGGTTTTATTTTATTTTTAGTTTTATTTTTTGTTTTATTATTTTGGTTGTATTTCTTGTGGTGTGGAAGAGAAGGCCTGAAGGCCTTAACTACGCCATAATAAATAAATATAAGTATAATTAAATAAATAAATAAATAAACACATAATATAGACATACAAATTAAAAAAAATATATTTGAAAGTAAGGCACGTAATGAAATGTTTTCTTTCGTTGCCTGATCTGCAGTTTTTTTGATTGAGTTAATACTTTCAGACATTTGGCTAAGAAGTTCATTAATTCACGTAAAGATTATTAAAGACAATTTATTTTGATTGTCTTTAGTTGAGTTTCTGAGATTTCCGAAAAGTCTAACAACCAGTTCAATTTAAAAAAGAAGCAAGAAAGCACAACCCGGGCAACGCCGGATGCCTTCAGCTAGTAAATAATAAAAGTCGAATTATATGTGAGTTTCGTGGAGGCCACAAATTATTACTGGTTTGTCTCGCACCGAAAATACCCCTCAAATTCCTCATAAAGCTGCAGTACACTGACAATCGTTCCGCTTAAGAACACTACGTTTTCTGCTTGATTTTCGATTCTTCACTGAGCCTGTTTCTTTTAATCTTTTAGCGAATCGTCTAATTGTTTTGGCAGAACGCACAGGTCTGTTTGAAAACTTTATTAGAAATTTTCGTCTTATTTTCGGACACGACCTTCTGATTTTCATGTAAGGGTTGTACATGTTCACATAATGAAAATTTGTTGCTAGGCATTACCTAAATACGTAATAATTACTAAACGTTATACACTAACTTTGTATACTTGAAAAATTGAGAGTTTAATTACAGACTTCTAAGCACACTGAATGCCATAAGGCTACTGGAGGTCGATTGCGCGGGAGAAATGATTACTCGCGCGTTGCAAACCACGCAGGGCGTAGCCGGCCGGCCGTTGTTTTCTGGGACCTTTGATAATAGTAACTTTGTATAATGTTGTGTCATTAATAAAAATGCTTCTTCTAAATAATTTATCCATTTATTGAAATTATAATATTCAATATTTATTCTGCACTAATAACTTTCGGGGAATATCACTTTTGTTGACGTGGTACAAAATTTTGTCCGATATTTTTTCGAGAAGATTAACTCCATACGTACATGAAATTATTGGCGATCATCAGTGTGGTTTTAGGCGTAATAGATCAACTATTGACCAGATATTTTGTATTCGACAGATAATGGAGAAAATATGGGAGTATAAGGGTACAGTGCATCAGTAATTCATAGATTTCAAAACAGCATATAACTCGGTTAAGACAGAAGTTTTATATCATATTCTTATTGAATTTGGTATTCCCAAGAAACTAGTTCCATTATTTAAAATGTGTCTCAGTGAAACGTACAGCAGAGTCCGTATAGGTAAGTTTCTGTCAGATGCGTTTCCAATTCACTGTGGGCTAAAGCAAGGAGATGCACTATCACCTTTATTTTTCAACTTTGCTCTAGAGTATGCCATTAGGAACGTCCAGGATAACAGAGAGGATTTAGAATTGAACGGCTTACATCAGCTTCTTGTCTATGCAGATGACGTGAATATGTTAGGAGAAAATCCACAAACGATTAGGGAAAACACGGGAATTTTACTTGAAGCAAGTAAAGAGATAGGTTTGGAAGTAAATCCCGAAAAGACAAAGTATATGATTATGTCTCGTGACGAGAATATTGTACGAAATGGAAATATAAAAATTGTAAATTTATCTTTTGAAGAGGTGGAGAAGTTCAAAATATCTTGGAGCAACAGTAACAAATATAAATGATACTCGGGAGGAAATTAAACATAGAATAAATATGGGAAATGCCTGTTATTATTCGGTTGAGAAGCTTTTATCTTCCAGTCTGCTGTCCAAAAATCTGAAAGTTAGGATTTATAAAACAGTTATATTACCGGTTGTTCTTCATGGTTGTGAAACTTGGACTCTCACTCTGAGAGAGGAACATAGGTTAAGGGTGTTTGGGAATAAGGTGCTTAGGAAAATATTTGGGGCTAAGAGGAATGAAGTTACAGGAGAATGTACAAAGTTACACAACACAGAACTGCACGCATTGTATTCTTCATCTGACATAATTAGGAACATTAAATCCAGACGTTGAGATGTCAGGGCATGTACCACATATGGGCGAATCCAGAAATGCATATAGAGTGTTAGTTTGGAGGCCGGAGGGAAAAAGACCTTTAGGGAGCCCGAGACGTAGATGGGAGGATAATATTAAAATGGATTTGAGGGAGGTGGGATATGATGATAGAGACTGGATTAATCTTGCTCAGGAGAGGGAGCAATGGCGGGCTTATGTGAGGGCGGCAATGAACCTCCTGGTTCCTTAAAGGCCAGTAAGTAAGTATTCTGCACTATTCTTAAATTATTAGAATTTTATAATATACAGTATGAAAGTCTTGAATATAAAATATATCTTAATTTAACACCTCACGAATAGAGCAGAGTTAATATTTTATACATTTATTTTAAGCGGGATATTGATGTCAAAAACTGCTGACACAATTTATTACGAGTTTGAATAATGACATTCTCATATTTACTGGAAGAATAGATTAATTCTCGACTGTTAGAGTAGGAAAGTTGTATTATTAAAGCATTTAGTGGGAAGGAGATTAATATTTTCTGGGAGCGGTAACTGTGAGTATATTCGACATTTAAGTTGTAATTATCATTGTAGCTTCTCAAATAATTAGAACATGGCGCCGCCGCCAAGTAGAGCAGAGTGTGGTTGCCATTCTAATTATCGCTTCTAGAGTCTAACTACCGTGTGGCGGTCGCTGTTCTCTTTTTTTCTAGCACCTGTTGTGTAGGATTAAATAACTTTCTGTGTAATTACGTTCAAGTTTCTGTAGCAACAGCAGCAGCAACTTCATTTATACTGCAGCAAATGTATTGCGGCACATTTATCTCCTACTTCAATAGTTGGATTTAACTCGCTTTCCAATACGAACAAAGCTCAACTTGTAAATTTGTTTCTCCTTGTTGGAAATTTATTTCAACTGCAGGAAACACATTGCAGTACTTTCCTCTAATGCTGCACCACGATCTTTCGCGCTCCTGAGAGAATACTGCTATGTTATAATAATAATTATTATTATTGTATCTGCAATGGGGGGTAGCCCTATTTTACGTATGAATGCTAGGGCTATAGTTTTACACAAAAAGAGAATAAGCATAAAGACAAATGGAAAAGAAAAATATATTAGCTTACACAATGTAAACAAAACATAAACAATCCGTAATTTAGACACTGCGATTGCAAAGTAAACACCAGGCATCAATTTGAGACATACAGAAAACAGTTACGACACACATACGTAACACTCTTAAAAGCCGTCCTCTACTGGGTGTTCATTTCAAAGTGTGTCATGACGTCACTGTTGTTGGGTCACCGGTTTTAAGCGAGTTTCAGCTTATATGTTAGAGAAGTTGCCTATTATTTAAGGCGTTCTTCAATCTGAACTTGAGAACGTGTACGGTATAACTTGAACGTCGTAGCAACAGATGGCGGTCTGTAAAGTCTGTGTGCTACCATAACCTCTTTCGAACTGTGTTTTGCGCCGGCAAGTCGTACGCAGGGTATTAATTGTTATCATCGGTTGCGTACGGTAACATTCCACAACACAAATCAAATGCTCCGTGTCCATGTTGACCGTCGAAGTTAATGTCAACAAATATGTAAGTAATCGTCTTAACCCTCTCCCCATATCCCGACAGTACGTATTTCCAAACAGTTCACATTCCTGCCACTACCGGCGTTACCGTATGTACAGTACGTACTCTTCATAATGAACGCCGTACTTGCTAGGCAACTTCTCTGCCTCTTAGGTTATACACCTCTGCGGAAGTGTAGGAAGATTGAATTCTCTAGGCTCATCGGCTAGCCACATGACGGCATACAGCGAGCCATGACACATTTTGAACTGAACACCCAGTATAACACATATAAGTCTTATGCGGCTTTCCGTACCATTCATCATAAATTAATACACAATAGTCACACAAACACAATCAAACTATAATTAAGACATTGCTATAGCATCAAGCATCCCATAACTATGACTCACATACATAACAAATCAAGCATCCGCTACAACACATACACTTCAACATGGTAACCACACTTTTAAAAGTTACAAATTTGGCTCCAAGAAGAATAAATAGGACTCTGTTACTAAATACTGTTATTTTCATCAAGGTCTTAAACACATTTGTAATAAATGTGAAATTCCTTTATGCAACATTGCTTCAGAAGAACTTTTGTAATTGGTGGTGAGAAAGTTGTATCGCACATGCCGATATCTCTTGCGTTCTTGTAGCGGGCACTCAAATTACAGGTGGTCGACTGTTTGTGTGGGGTGTTCACAGGAACATGAAGAGCCGTTTGGGTTGTCAATTTTGAAACGTTCAAAATATGAATTAAATTATCCGTGTCCAGTCATAAATTGCGTGGATATGTATGATAGTTCATAATTCTTTACGGTTAGTCTATCCTTAACTGTGGGAAAATATAGTGATTTTGTGATTTGGCCATTTGTACTATTTAACCACATTGCATTCCAGTCATTTAACATTTCTACCTTCAATTCCATTTTAACATAAGGGAGGGGTTATAGTTTGGCCTCGGATTTTTAGGCTCGAATAGGATAGGTTGCAACAATTGTATGTAAAACTACCTAAATGTTTGGAACACGAGAAACTCTCGAGCGATGAAATTGCCTAAAACTAGGTGCATTAAAGAACATATGTTTCAGCCTACGCTAAACAAGCCAAAAAATCCGAGGTCTAGTATATCCTTTACCGTCATGTTTTTATAATTGAGGGGAGTTAATGTTTAATTTATTTACTTACAAATCGCTTTTGGAGGACGTGGAGGTTCATTTCCGCCCACACATAATCCCGCCATCGGTCACTATCCTGAACAAGAGAATTCTGCTGTGTTATAATTAGGCCTCGGATTTTAGGCTCGAATAGGATAGGTTGCAACAGTTTTATGTAAAACTACCTAAATGTATGCAACACGAGAAACTCTCGAGCGATGATATTGCCTAAAACTAGGTGCATTAAAGAACAAGCCTAAAAATTCGAGGTCTATTATATCCTTTACCGTCATGATTTTATAGTTGAGGGGAGTTAATATTTAACTTGTTTACTTACAAATCGCTTTTGGAGGACGTGGAGGTTCATTGCCTCCCTCACATAAGCCCGCCATCTGTCACTATCCTGAGCAAGATTAATCCAGTCTCTACCATCATATTCCACCTCTCTCAAATCCATTTTAATAGTATCCTCCCATCTAAAGCCCGACCTCCCCAAAGGTCTTTTCTCCTCAGGTTTTCCAACGAACACTCTTTATGCATTTCTGGATTCACCTATAAGTGCTACATGCCCTGCTTATCTCTGGATTTAATGTTCCTACTTATGTTAGGTGAAGAATACAATGCATGCAGTTCTGCGTTGTGTAACTTTCCCCATTCTCCTGTAACTTCATCCCTCTTAGCCCCAAAAATATTTTCCTAAGCACGTTATTGTCGAACACCCTTAGTATCTGTTTCTCTCTCAAAGTGAGAGTCCAAGTTTGACAAACATACAGAACAACTGCTAATACAACTGTTTTAAAAATTCTAACTTTCAACTTTTTCGAAAGCAGACTGAATGATAAAAGCTTCTCAACCCAATAATAACATGCATTTCCCATATTCTCTTGCGTTTAATTTCCTCTCGAGTGTCATTTATATTTGTTACTGTTTCTCCAAGGTACTTGAATTTTTCCACCTTTTCAAAGAATAGATTTCCAATTTTTATGTTCCCTCCCAATCCGAGGCTAGGAGTTTCGCAACAAGCTCTTATTTACGGTTATAGATTGTTAGTCCTTTTACCAACCCCTAAGCTGGAGGACCATTCCTTATCGGTTGTCCGGGACTGCTAATTGAATATAATCGCAGCTGTCTTCCATATTCGGAGGCCATCTTCTTTATCCGCAGAGTTGATGGTTAAAACGGTAAAAAAAAAATTGAAGTTGTTTTTTTCTTAGCCTATATGTTAAAGAGCAAAATTTCAGAACTGTTTATATACTTGGGTAGTCAAAGAATATTAATTGTATTCAATAAATTTGCTTTGTGCCATAATGACCAATAAAGTAGGCCTACATTTATATTTAAACGCTCTTTACCGAAATCTACATTTTGCCAAGTTACTAGAACACTTCATATAAAACTGTTTGATCTAGATTTATAGGCCTACATATTTCAGGTTTTCTTGTCAGATGTATAATAATGCTATCCTACTAGATTAATTTCTCTCTGCTGGACCTGTGTTCCTGTGTAAAATATGCCTTCATAATTCTATTAATAATTTATGTAGTTCTAGTGTATCTTTTAATTTTCTTTTGCATGTTAGTTTCTTCAAGAATGGAGAGATTATATCCAATGTAATAAAATAGTTGCTTCTCTGGAGTATCTTACTATTGAGACAAATTTTGCTTTATGTAACGGGCTATTATAAACATCCGTTTTCTCAGGACACATTCGGGTATTTGAGCCGTTACCAACAAAATTCCATTTAGTTATGATGGAGCTTAGGATTTCTCAACAATATGAATTAGCTATTAAGGCACATTACAAAAATAATCATTGTTTTGCGGCTTCAAAACGACAGTTTCGACATCACTACAATATCAATCGCAAGAATACTGCAAAATAAGTGCATACCATTAAAATCTGAGTTCAGAATTTTGAAGTAACTGCTTCTGCGTTGAATAAGAAACCACTGTTGGTCCTTACGTTTTAGAATGATAAAGGAAATTCTGTTACTCTAACATCAGGTGATATATCCGACTGATTGAAGAAATTTCGTCTCCTCAAATTGGGAGAAAATGTAAAATTAATTCAGAAAATCGGTTTCATTATA
The DNA here is from genome assembly GCF_040183065.1 of Periplaneta americana. Classification (NCBI taxonomy): domain Eukaryota; kingdom Metazoa; phylum Arthropoda; class Insecta; order Blattodea; family Blattidae; genus Periplaneta; species Periplaneta americana. Next base: position 34,936,297 of record NC_091121.1, on the reverse strand, counting down.
ATGTAGACCAGTCACACGGATAGACGGTGAATTAATCCAGTCAAGCTTATCCAGTTATGGAGATATTCCATGGCCCGCAAGGTCACCGGACCTGATAGAATGAGATTTATTCTTGTTCGGTGTATTCGAAAAGACAGTACGGTAAGGTGTTCAGTGATCGGCACTCACGGAACGTCGAAGAACTTAAAGAACGCACTCGTAATTCATTCCTGATGTTACTGTAGACAAGTTACGTCATGTAGGCCAATAAGCAAATACAGAATTTAGACTTCTACATTGTGAGCAGTAAATGGTGGTTACAATCAGATATTAGGGCTCAGTAGAGTGTTATGATGTACAGTTAAAATACATTACATGCTCTTTGAATTTGAAGTAAATATTTCTTATAAAGTCGATCATTGCCATAATTATTAAAATTTTACTGAAGTCACAAAATTCGTAATGAATACTCACAAAGGAATTTACGATGCTAATTTTCTGCTTTTTAATCTAGCATCCATAAAATTACTGTTCTTTCATAATCAAATTTCTTCCTTGAATCACGAAATTCAATACTTTGTGCTTAAAGAATCTTGTGCAATTAAAACGTGTTACACGAGCAAAGACATAGAAGCGAATGTTTGTCATGTCCTGGAAGCTACTCATTACGGAGTTCCACGTATTTCCCTCGTTGATTTTATACGACTAACTTCTGGGAAATGCGCTTCAATTCTCTGAAGGTACAAGGATAGTCTTTTGTCTCTAATTAACAAAGAAGTTTATGTATTATATTACTCCTTGACATTTGGTTAGCTGTAAATATAATGGCAGTAACATTTTTTCTATACAGCTTCTACCAAAAGTTTAAGGACAGCCCCTCAAAAGAGATATTTCAATTTTGACGTATTAATGTCAAAGTCCCTGATGTTTATACAGAGACCAAATTCCTGTGAAAAGTGAAGTTTCTTACTGTAAACCCATTTTGTGCGGGATCGTGCGTATTTGCTTGATTTCCGCACAAAACCAATCCGCGGAAATTCTAAAATTCCACATTCAGTATTCCCAACCTAACACACATAACAATTTCCCTCTTCTTACCGCTTAAGTGACATATTGATTTTACTGCTTTAGGCTTTTAACATATTATTTTTAGAGACGTTCAATATAGTAATAATTATAAATTGGAAACTTACCACTGCAATTTCACCTAAATTGCACTGTTAATTATTGTTTTTAAATATTTGCAAAAATTAACTAAACTCTACAACTCCTCTAAAGTTACTGCATTCGTGATGCAAGTAACATTTAGGAAGCCGTGAAAAAATCAACAAGATTCCAGACTCATCATAGACGGGGGGGGAAAAAGACAGACGTATATCACGGCCTGCTGGAGTATAGTAAACACAGAAAACATTTTAAAGCAGCAATGTTGAAGAATGACTCTTCTCGGGTTCTCAGCCAGGTGAGTTGGAGATTAGCTTCCAAGCTTTCGACGGCTAGCTCTGCCATCTTCTTCAGGGATGATTTTTTGTGCTAAAAATTTAAATATATTTCTTTTTATGTGCTAAAAATCCAAAAATACTAGTGGCTTGTGCAGCAAATGCTGCAAACTAAGTTCATTAGACGTTCAAATAAAAATTTTTCAGATTTATTTTCAATGAAGAATACCAGACATTTTGAAAGTTATTAGCTTCCATAATAATGAAACACACACCCTCTGTATGCTTTTTTATGCGAAATCTTTTTCTTGAATCTGTCCACCTTCAGTTTTTCAGTTTCAACGCGAAAGCTTAAGTAACAACGTCAGGACGATCAGTGGGTTTTTCATGTGGGAGTAAAGCAATAGCTCTTACAGGTTACTGTGGATTGTAGGTGAAAGTTTAAAAAAAATCAGGTTTCCTATGTTTTCGAACTATAGACGTAGCATCTTGGTATAGCTGCTGCATGTAGAGCTTGAAATGTGGAGGGTAAAATCATTTTATCCTGCTAATAGATCTTGCTCAAATGATCGGGAGACTACAAAAGTTTGTAGGCCTCTTCTTTTATCAGTAAGTAATACCTTTTGGTCTTTCCTTAGGAACTGTGAATTTTGCGCTCTCTCGAGCCAATACTGGTGAGAATGACGCATATAAGTATCTACACCACACCGCCATTAAGTATATGAAAAAGACTTCACTTGATTAATAACTATAAAAATATTTGTTTTTTTTTTAATAACAATATTAATATCTTATGCAAGTTTTATAGTTTGTGTATTATATATATATATATATATATATATATATATATATATATATATATATATATATATATATAGCCGCCACTCAGTAAATTATAGAAACGAAGATCTAATTTAAGATATTAGCTACATCTACTTATATAACCTCAAATCGTTTCACTTTCATATAATCAATATAGCATTAATATGTATAATTAATGAATATTAGTCACATCATGGCATTAACTACAATAATATTTCATTTCTAATGGTAATAATGTCATCAAACCACCTCAAGTTTTGTACTTTTTAATATCCAATACACAGCTGTACTCAGAAAATTACACACACAGAATCAGACCTGTAAATTATTTTTAATAAGTCTTGAAGTGTTTAATAACCAATTGAATTTAAGCATGCGTTAGATGCGTTTTTATCAACCTGAGATTCTGTTATGTTGTGGGCATATTTTCTAAATTGAATTTGATCTCTAAGTATGTCAGCAATCCTGCAGGTCATGGACTTCATGTAATAGCCTATTGTTTATTGTAGTGTTTATTTTGTTTTATTCTGAAATGCAATTACTTCTCAAAATTGACGGAAGATGGATTTTGGAAAATTGGAAAATTATGTAGGAAAACTAACGCTTCACTGAAATTTACTATTTTTCTGAAAATCCTTGGATGCCAAGCTTCAAAATGATGGGTCATTCATTAAAATCCGTTCAGTCGTTTTTCCGTAATTTTCATTACCATTTCAAATTATATACATATATATATATATATATATGCTATAATTTAAAAAAAATTAATATAGCAAAAATAGCCTTCTTATTTATCAAAACCGCAATGAACAACAAAGGTTGTCTCCAAGTTCTCCATCACCATTTCATGCCGATTAATTCTGTAGTGCTCGGGAAAAGTGGCACAAGTCAAAAATGTTAATTTTACAGGAGAAGGAAAAAAAATGTCTTCACACTGGTTTATTTCGATTTGATTTTCTTCTGTATGAATTATTGTAATGGGAGACATACTTATGTCTCTATTCCCAAGCGAGCAGATGTTCCGTAAATTGCCAATAAATTAAAAAAATGTTTGTGGAAACTGACTTATGGCACTTTTCTCAACCACTGCAGAATTAGTATCTCTCAGCAACGGCTTACACTGTGTAAACGATCCTTCTACAATCAGAGTATGTCAGACATGCATATATAAAAAGATGAATGTTACAGACACATATAGTGCCAAGTTCACCTACAAGTGCAGCCACCAAATAATTGGAGAAAGCTTATACATGTTTCATATTCACTGTTTCTCCCGAACACATTCTGAAATTTGTCCATCAATCCATCTACATACTGCTGTAGCCGCGATCTTAAACACGATTTGATTTTTGGCACTTTGTTTTTGCTTAATCAACTCTCCGAAGACAGGTCTGACCCTCAGAAGTGATACCAAGAGGCACTTTGGTACTATAAGTATGCAAATATAAAACTCCAAGACTTGCGTGTTTAAAATAGATTTCCTGAAAAACACGTGTTTACATCATTTCTCTGCGGAGATATGTTTTATGTGAAATAAATTTAAGATTTTACGCTAAAAATTTCGCATTCTGAATAATTTTATTCATTTATAATAGATTTCCAGGGAATATATCGTCACCTGAATGTAAGAACTAGGTAATTCGAAATTTGCTTTTTTAGTTATCTCTGTTATTAAGGGTGTTTGAGAATAAGGCTCTTAGGAAAATATTTGGGGCTAAGAGGAATGAAGTTACAGGAGAATGGAGAAAGTTACACAACGCAGAGCTGCACGCATTGTACACTTCACCTGACATAATTAGGAACATAAAATCCAGACGTTTGAAATGGGCAGGACATGTAGCACGTATGGGACATTCCAGAAATGCATATAGAGTGTTAGTTAGGAGGCCGGAAGGAAAAAGACCTTTGGGGAGGCCGAGACGTAGAAATAAGATATTATCAAAATGGATTTGAGGGAGGTGGGATATGATGGTAGAGACTGGATTAATCTTGTTCAGGATAGGGACCGATGGCGGGCTTATGTGAGGGCGGCAATGAACCTTCGGGTTCCTTAAAAGCCAGTAAGTAATTAAGTTATCTCTGTTATAGCAGAGCAAAAATCGTACAGAATATAATGCAAGAACTAGGTAACTGATCGAACAATACCAGCGACATCTATTTTCCAATGTAACAAACAGATAAAAAAAAACGAGATATATTCCTTAGTGCAATAAATAAGTAGGCCTAAAGAGGCAATATCTCAAAATTTGAAAAAAATTAATTACCTAGTTCTTGCATTCAGGTGACGACAGCCTATTTACATATTATTCTTTGTGAAAACGTATGTTTTTTATGTGGAATAAAATTCGGTTTTTTCGCTTGGAACTTTACATTCGGAATTTTTAACTTTGTTAATTGTAAGAATGGTTATTAGAGGAAAAAAATTCGCTCCTGTGCCGGGGATAGAACCCGAGTCCTTGGTTATACGTATCAAGTGCTCTAACCACTGAGCTACGCCGAAGTTTAATCCACAGCACCGGGACGAATTCCTTTTCTCTAGTGTTTTTCTCTTTGTGGCCTGACTCAAGTTCGACATATACGTTGACATTATTATATTAAGCCAATTGCCATTATACAAGGAGCGCACTCAATTGAGTGAGTTGGTGGCCAAGATTCTACAGTATTATGCATTTTTGGACGAAGAATCTACTTACTTACTTACTTACTTACTCACTTACTGGCTTTTAAGGAACCCGGAGTTTCATTGCCGCCCTCACATAAGCCCGCCATTGGTCCCTATCCTGAGCAAGATTAATCCACTCCCTATCATCATATCCCACCTCCCTCAAATTCATTTTAATATTATCTTCCTATCTACATCTCGGCCTCCCTAAAGGTCTTTTCCCCTCTGGCCTCCCAACTAACACTCTATATGCATTTCTGGATTCGCCCATAAGTGCTACATGCCCTGCCCATCTCAAACGTCTGGATTTAAAGTTCCTAATTATGTCAGGTGAAGGATATAATGCGTGCAGTTCTGCGTTGTGTAACTTTCTCCATTCTCCTATAACTTCATCCCTTTTAGCCCCAAATATTTTCCTAAGAACCTTATTTTCAAAAACCCTCAATCTCTGTTCCTCTCTCAAAGTGAGAGTACAAGTTTCACAGCCATACAGAACAACCGGTAATATAACTGTTTTATAAATTCTAACTTTCAGATTTTTAGACAGAAAACTAGATGACAAAAGTTTCTCAACCGAATAATAACAGGCATTTCCCATATTTATTCTGCGTTTAATTTCCTCCCGAGTGTCATTTATAGTTGTTACTGGTGCTCCAAGAAATATTTGAATTTTTCCACCTCTTCGAAGGATAAATCTCCAGTTTTTATAGTTCCATTTAGTACAATATTCTGGTCACGAGACATAATTATATACTTAGTCTTTTCGGGATTTACTTCCAACCCTATCTCTTTACTTGCTTCAAGTAGGATTTCCGCGTTTTCCCTAATCGTTTGAGGATTTTCTCCTAACATATTCACAAAGAATCTAAGTAAAGATTAATTTTTGATCCTACAGAATATTTCTGTTACGGTGACAATAGTTATTACAGGAGCGAATTTTTCTTCTCTAATAACCATTGTTACCGTAAAAGAAATATTCTGTAGGATACAAAAATTAGTCTTTACGTATATTTGTTATTTGTGTTTTTTTCACGTGCAAAAAATTTAATTATACGGAATTCGCTCTCTTATTATAAAAAAGAAACATATGGAATGAAATGTAAAAAAATAAGACATATTAAACTTCTTCCTGTTACTTAAAAATGTATACATGGGTATAAAACGAGAAATAAATGTATGAATTAAAATCATTCTAGCCTATCTTAATTATGCAGAATGTCCCAAAATTAAGGACTTCCTGTAAAATACTATCGTACCTATATCGATTGTATTGCTTTCGTAAATTATTTATAACGCCGTTTTACCAGTTGAAGGTATGAAATTCTAATAATAATTTACCACATTATCAAAGGTTTTGGTACCTATTTATTAAAATGTTTTTATGCTCGACCATGCCGAAATGTAGTAATTATACACCTGGTAGTAGTCCTTTAATGCATGTCATTAAAGTACACCTACTCATTAAAGTACAGGTGTTTTCAGCCAATGACAATTCAGCTTACAAGTGTTTAGCCAATAACAAGTCAGCTTTGTACCGTTATAAAACCGCAAGTATCGATTATTCTCGGATATGCAATCGAAAGAGAATTAGCGAAAAGTCACGGAGGCTGGAAATCCAATACTGTCGCAGAAGGTTATGTTCTGTTACTATAATAATTAGCGTTAATTGTAAATAATATTCAAATATATTCAATTTGTCATCTCGTTTTTCAATGTCGAATTCAGTAATCAAGGTTATACCAAGTTTAACGGGATTACACAAGGTCAATGACATTATTGTTCCTCGGAAAAAAATCAATACTTTCGCGTCTGCGCACATCTCACAATTCACGACCTAGAACAAGGTCATTTCCGATCTTGTCAGATAGAAATAAAATGTATGCATCTGAATAATTTCAAGTTAGAAATATGGTCGAGCATAAAAAGTCGTATGAAACTCGCCTATAATGGTAATTAAGAAGCTCGTATGGAAATTATGAAACGAACGCCAGCGAGTTTCATAAACATCCATACTCGCTTCTTAATTACTCTCATTATAGGCTCGTAGCATAATGTACTATTACAATACTACTTTTACTAGGAAATAGCATATCTTTACATATCACAATTTTCGAGTTACGACACTGTTTTACTAGGAGTGCGAAACAAATAAAATTTCTTAAATATACAGATACATAGAGATCCAGAAATGTTTCCTTCCGAGTTGTAGACTTTCATACCAAGTTCTTAATTCGAATGTCTTTATCTCCCGCAGGTGATTTCCTGCTGCACATACTACTTAATACATTCTAGTAGTGGCTTGGTCAATTTTACGAATAGTTTTTTTGCAGATAATGTTCACGGTGACTATTTCCCAGAACTTCATGAACTTTTTTCATACGAATTGTTTATTACAATTAGCATTTTGATATTGGAGGTGAAAGGTTTTATGACATGAAGTGTTAATTTTAGTGATGGGCAAAGTTGTTCTTTTCCCGGAACAGTCGGAACTGTTCCGGTTCCGAAAAAATACTATGTTCCAAATAACAGTTCCGAAATAACAGTCACCAGTGGTGATGAGTCGGAGTCGTTGAGTCGTTCAAACGAACGGTACAGTACTCTCCCTCTTCACCATGCTGCTCACACTGGAGCACTCATAGGCAGGACATAGTACACATTCTTATCTATAGATGGCACTGCAATGCACATTCGAATCGATTTTGGAAAATTGCTGTGCATGCGGACAGAACTCAAAAGCTTAATGTTAGTAATTACACAGCTGTTGACTACAAGGACAGAATACAACACTTTGTTTTCGTACATAAAGTTATAAAGACATGGTAGCCAACTAAAAAAAAAATAACATAACATTTAAAACATATGGTATGTAATTTCTGTTCTCTCTATTACATAATAAAAAAAAAAATCATTAATTTTTATTTTTACTTTTCTTAATGCACAGTTATAATAATAATAATAATAATAATAATAATAATAATAATAATAATAATAATAATATATATTACAATTTCATAAATAAAAAATATATATATATTGGCAGTGCTGAAACCTGGAAACCCCGCAGTGGGTTAGTAAAATGTTGGAATCGCATCTTTACCAAAGTGTAATTTAAACTTCGCATTAAACCTCGCTCTCCAAATCAGTACTTATATGGGTAGTTTCCAACAAATAATGCTACAACATTTTTGTCGTTCTTTGATAACAGAGAAGATAGCACAAAAACTTGTGCTTGTCAGACTTAACCTCAACAAACGACATACAGACATTGTAACTAAACCACTCATTACCATTTACGACTTTAACCTTTGTATAAAATCAGCTGATCAATGAATTAATAATAGTATGCGTACTTTATGACTTTGTAGAATGTTTATAAAACAGAATTAGTCAACTAATGGTGAAATAAACCATAAAGCGGGAATGAATATTACAGATTATTAAATACTTACTATAACATTACAGATGATTGGCCAGTCTTACAAATGTTGATATTAAAGTTCGCGCCACCGCAAGGATTTTAATTTCCATGCGCCCCCCTCCAACCACGTGAGAGTTTCAAGTACCAACTTCATCCAACGAAGTTCCAAGTATAACATAAAGAACAACGAGAACAGTGTAACTGCAGCTGTCGTTGGTTCATCGGAACAAGCTCCGACGTTCCGACTGTTATCTCGGAGTCGGAACATACCTTGTGCAACGCGGTACTGCGAGCCCGCAACAGCTGGGCAAGTGAGCAGCTCGGAGTCGGAACACTGTTATTTCGGAACAGGAGGTTCCGACCTACTGTTCATTTTTGCAACAGTTCCGAGACCGGAACAGTTCCAAAATAACTGTTGTGTTATTATTTACCCATCTCTAGTTAATTTATCTTGCAATATGTGGTAATGAAGTAATATGTCGTTCAAATTGGGTTATCTACACGTAGATGTAAACTTGATCTCAAGTTGCCCCAACGGGTGAATGAAACTCGTCTCATCAGTCCACTCTAGATTATTAATGTAAATATATTAATACGCTACATTATTCACAGTTGTAACGGATTATTATAATAAAAATTGGGTTAATTTTAAAATTAATATATTTTTTATTATGTTAATTATCAGATTAGGAACAAATAATGCAAACTTATTGCCGTGAGAGCTTTCAACTCCAATTTTAAACTACTAATGATCAATGTGTATGAAAATTTTAATTAAGTACTTGTAAATAGTTTCTGAGAAAATCTTATCAAACGAAAAAGAAAAATTAGGTATTTTCACACCACTCTTTAGTTACTGTCAACTGAAAGAAACTAACTCTAGTTACTTATTGTGGGTACCAATCACCTTTGAAAGATCTCTTTTATGACTGGTGAAAACTTTGTCTGCTATAGTTCTGGCGAATATTCAACTTATTTTCTGATAAGATAATGTATATGGAACAGCTGGATATCTCTAAAAAGTGTCCCAGAACAAGATCATAGGACATAACCATGTAGCCGATATAACTAGCAAAAGTAAACTGTGTTAGCAGGAAGTGATAAGTGATTATGTTACTTGAAATAAGATTAGAGATATGAACGAGATTGGTGGAATTTCTGTCTACTAAGATCGTGAAGTATCTTTTAATTTATAGATCGCAGAATTGTTTAAAATGGACAACGCCTTAAAAAATTTAATAAGGAATGCTTTCCGTAGCATCGGTTTTCTTCGCATTCAACTTCTGTTGCTCTCTCCCAAAGATTAGACTAAAAACGCAAGGAGTGGGAAGATTTTATGAAATATTTTAGAAGATTTTTTTTTGATTGCATATAAATTGAAATGAAATTTGTAATTTTGTCTGTAAAAATTTATGTGATATTTGTTGCTGTAATGTAAGAATTAAATTTTTATAAAATGCCTACATCATTTTGACGTTAACTTGAAGCGTCCTATATTTTACCATGTGTTAGTGAAAATGGATAATGCATGGCAAATCCTTCCACGAAAGTAAAAATCTACAAATACAAATACCCCAGTTTATATGCCCGAACGACATTAAGTTTTCTGTTTGTGAATAAATATAACTAGGGATGCTTAAATGGAATTGAATACATGAATTTGCACCTTTGCAGATCATATTTATGTTACCATCTGTTTTACGCTTTCTGCCGCAATATATGGAATGGGTAAAGAACAGTTGTTATCAGATACAGACTATGATATACTTATTGCTCATTATTGGGGAATTACATATTATATTCCTTTCAACCTAACCGTATATAAATAACAAATCTTTGCGAAACTTGCAATGACCATTAATATATTAAAATTTGATACCACATATTTTTACATATTTACCCCACATTACGTATGGTGGCTTGGTTTTACATAAATCTACATGTTTAGGAGTTTTATTCATTTCTACTTCTCTAAAAAAGGAAAAAAAAATCTGCTGGGGAAGTTTACAATTTGAAATACACAGATTTAAAAATAAAACCCATTTTACTTACCCAAGAATTGTTCTGCACACGTCTCAACAAGTCGTTCCCATGCAATTTGCAACCTTACCCACCCCCCCTTTGATTTGATTATCTGGTTGGGTTTTTCCGAGGTTTTCCCCAACCAAAAGGCAAATGCCGAGTAATCTTTTGGCGAATCCTCGGACCTCACCTCATCTCATTACATCTCGCCAAAATATTGTAAAAAAATTGCACAAAATTGTAAAAATTGTAGAAAATTACTAAATTGTAAAACTGTAAAAATTTGTAAAAATTGTAACTGTAATATTGTAAAATTTTGACTTGTTCCACATCTTAAAGCTTCATTGCTCATGTTAGATCTATGGAATAAAATGAATGAATGAATGAATGAATGAATGAATGAATGAATGAATGAATGAATGAATGAATGAATGAATGAATGAATGAATGAATCTTCCTAATCCTTCCAGGGAAAACCCGTGTCAAGTCTGACATGAGCCGCAATAAAGTAGCCGAATTTTGAAAAGAAGCTGGAGTAAAGGAAGAAACAGGAAATATGTTGAAAGATTAAAATAAATAGCTTTTCAGGTTATTGCTTGACTTCTTTACTTTAAATTTAGTAGACCTATACGGAAATGGGATTTTCTGAGGAATTAGAAAGTATGGTTCTCGGCTGGAATAATCCTACCCTTCTGAATGAGATAGGAATGTCACATTCCAAACAACAGTTTGTATATGCCTATAGTTTGAGACTTTAGTAGGTACTTTGTTTCTTACGGGGAGCAGCTAAAATGTATATGTTCCACATCTCTTATTTTCTCCCACTCCAGTAAAGCGAAACAGTACTTGCAGTATTGTTGTGTTATTCATTTCACTTAGTTCTCTAGTTCTAGTACTTACAATATAAAGTGCAAGTGAGTTTATCTACTGCTTTTAACTAACTAAAATGGCCCCTGTATCTTCAACTCTAACGACAAAAATAAAATAATGATTTGCGATGGACGAAGCTTTCCCTACCGATGGAAAAATAGTAATGTGTCAAGTGTGCGGTAAAAAAGTCGGGTGCTCTATGAAATCACAACTGGAGAGTCTTACCTATGCTATACCTGTCATATATTGATATTAAATATTTCCATTATTTTACATATTTTGGTACATATTCAGCTTATTTTTCTTACATAAATATATACATATTTCACACCTTGATATTACATAAAAATCCGGTCCCTACTGATTATACAGATGTAATCACTTATGCTAATCCTGGAAATAAAAAAGCAGTTTGTATCTAAAAAGGGATATAACTACAGGGAGAATTTAGAGACGAGTAGAAATAGTAAAAAAACAGCTAGTGTAGAATGAGAACATGGTGCAGGGGAAGTAGCGCCTGAAATCAAATTAATTTTCAAGAAGCGTCTGGTTAAAATAACATAGTACACTTACCGAAGAAGAACGAAGCGTCTTCTTGTTAGTCGATACCTTATCCTTTGACGTAAGTGAATTATAGAGTACAGCCATTCCTAAAGACGACAGTTCTATATTTCAACCACTGTGAACTTCGTCATATTTTCTTAAACAGCATTCAGAATCTGCGTAGGTGAATTGATATCTTACGGTTTTTCTGAAACATTAAAATATGATTATCTGGTAGTTATGAGTCTTCCATTGTGTCCGATAATATAGTACGTAATATTATTTCGTAAGAAGGTAATATGGTTGTCTTCGCAATGTCGCCAACTATTACCAGATGGTACCAAAAAGGTATAATCACAGAAAGACTACCGGTATGTATTGAAAGACTAATATTATTACTTTGTTACTTTATTTATTTACTTATTTATTTATTTATTTATTTATTTATTTATTCTTTCACTTACTCACTCAATTATTTATTTACGTATTTTTATATATTACGTGTATTAATTTTGTTTCCTTTTATTTCATTATTTATTTATTTACTTGCTTATTTATTAATTGATTTATTATTTTATTCATTTATTTTTCTATCCACCCATTTATTTATTTGTTTATGTATTTACTTATTTATGATTATTTGGTTGATTGATCTAATACATGTGTCGTTCAGTAATTAGTGGCAACAATGTTTGTATGTGGCGCTATCAGCGGTAAATGATGCAAGCTGATAACAATGAGAAAGAAGAGCATCGGATGTGTATTATCCGTGAGTTTCAAGGCATTAACCTCATTTATAGCATAATTATAGTGAGTTTAATTTCTAGACTATAGCGCTATAAAATGTTTAGTAAATACGAACAAAGATGCTTAATTAAAATTCAAATTGCAAGAGGCCAGAATGCTCTACAGTGCCATATAGCATTACTGGAAGCTTATGGTAGAGAGACTTCACTATATCCTACCATTTAGCAGCGGAAGGGAATATGTTTATCAAAAACGTGGAGCTGGCAGACCGTAATCGGCAAGTGAACACTGTAAGAGCGCTGCTGGAAGAACGCCGTTATTGGTTATGATTTTGACAGAATCCATCTCTCATTCAATTCCTATCGGGAATCGTGTGAATGGTGTAAAGTACACTTTCTGGAACACCATTTAGAACCAGCGGTACGTCGAAAACATCCAAATCTCCTCAATTCTCATCCTATTGTGCTACATGAGGGTGTTCGCTCTCACATAGCTGCCCCTGTGGTTAATTTACTTCGCAGATGGAACTGGGAAATTCTGGAGCATCCTCCATACTCCCCATATATGAGCCCATTTGATTTTGACTTTTTCGCGAAAATGGAATTACCACTTAGACGGAGTTCGCTTTAGAACCAGACGCACAATTATAGCAGCAGTAGAGCAGCCTGTTGGAAGATTAGTACAACAAGACGCTGTGGATGGCATCCGTCGCCTCCCTGAGGCGTGGGGCGGGTTCTTCATGTTGGAGGAGATTATTTCTGAGCACTGCAACAATGTGACTGTTCCAAAAATGTTTTCTTTGTTGTAAATTCAAATGTTGTCACTAATTATTATTCAATGACCCATGTATTAACATTCGCTTTGTTTGACAACTTGAAATTGATTGGTTTTGCTGAACAGTTTACGATTCTTGAGACCTAACCTAAAATTTTATTTAAAATGCAATGTTTATTTATTAATAACTAGCCGTACCCGTGCGCTCCGCTGCACCTGTTAGAAATAAATATAAAGTAATTACATAATTAAAATAGGACATTTGATCCAGGGAACACTTTTACAACAGCGCAAGATAATCTGCTTCGCTCATTGCCCAACTTTTTTTGCATTGCATTTATTGCATATATATTTTATGTATTTTAACACGATTCAATTGAGCATAGTTAAAATTTGAATTATAAAGTAATGGATTGCTAAGCTAACGTACTATTACTGCATACTAAATCAATACACTCTCGTTGTTCGTTAATTCTCTGAGATAAAAATGAATGCATACATAAAAATTATTTTAGGAAATACATGAAACGAATGTACAGAATAGCCTATCAAGGTTTCTGTGCATAAGAAGCTATTTTAGTCTTACCTGTTCTCAATTCACTCAGACATTACTGTAATAACATTATAGCATTATGTCCATCTAGAGAAACTACACTTTCCAATGGTGAAATAATAATTAATTATACAAATCGGTTAATTTAGCTTCCGATATTACTTCATACAAACACAGAAACATTCTCTGTAGGCTATGTTTAATAGCTTTCGATTGTTGATGTCCAAGGCCCCTGTTTCGATTGTTGTTGTCCAAGGCCCCCTTATAGACAAAGTCATTTGTTCTTAATTCATTGCACCGTCTTAGATAGCGTTATTTTAATTTTAAAACTCATTTATCTCATTAAATATCAGTCCTATCAAAATTTTGTAAAGAATAAAACGTATCGGAAATAAATTTCAAAGAAACTTTTGTTATGTAACATTTTTCACAAAAATCAATAATAAGCGAGATATTTCGATTTATTTAATTCAGGTCCTCTTATAACCCCCCCCCCTTTTAAATAAAGTATTTTGAATGCCATATAGCCTAAAATCTAAGTTACAACGAACTTAATTTATATTCCAACTTTCATATAAATCGGTTCAGCCATTATCGCGTGAAAAGGTAACAGACAGACAGACATACAAACAAAAATTTCAAAAATGCGATTTTCGGTTTCAGGGTGGTTAATTATATGTGTTAGGACCAATTATTTTTGGAATATCGAAAATTACCAGAAAAATTTCGGCTACAGATTTATTATTAGTATAGATGTAGTTCCTATCAATATTGATATTAGCTTATTAATTTTTAATTGTGTTCAAATATCAAATAACACTTGCTTGTAACTTTCGTTTCATGGCAGCTTCTTCAAAGATAAACAACATAACTTGACAGAAAAAAAAATCTGCTAGTTCGAAATAAATTTGACATAAGAAAATTCAACATTGCAAATGAAAAATCATTATTATCCACTTTCATGTTTAATAATAGGATAAAATGATTACATTTCACTATTAGAGTATAAAGTAAGAATACCCAGACTATAGTGGGTTCCAATGTCTGCTGGTTGTGTTTTACTTTATTTTGCGTCCTTCATAGAGGCTAGTAATTAAATCTCAGAAGTATGTAGCGTTGATTTAAGGAACGTAATGGAATTCTCTTCATCAATGAGGAATGTCTAAGCAGAACTTACTGGGTTCTTCTGCCACTTGCTCTGTCTTACCCATCATCCTTAGACAGAACCTTCCTAACTTTCGAATGTCTCAGACTCCTTAAATTATACATCGATTCTTAGGATAAAAATCCACATTTTTCCTTAATGTATTGCAAACTTAGGTGACATGATTCTTGAGAGTAAACTAAGCAATTTATATAATTCAAATTTGAAAATCGAATATTTCTTTTTTATTATTAATAAAATTTTGGACTGACCTAACTCCATTAGAAATTGTCTAGGATAAAACTTCTTTCGCCAAAATGATCCCTCACATATGAATAATGTTACAACTTATTTACTTTCAAATGGCTTTCAAGGAACCCGGAGGTTCACTGACGCCCTCACATAAGCCCACCATCGATCCCTGTCCTGAGCGAGATCAATCCAATCTCTACCATTATATCCCAACTCCCTCAAATTAATTTTTGTATTATCCTCCCATCTACGCCTCGCCTCTCCAAAGATATTTTTCCCTCTGGCCTCCCAACTAACACTCTATATGTATTTCTGGAATCTCCTGTACGTGCTATATGCCCTGCCCATCTCAAACATCTAGATTTAATATTCCCAATTATGCCAGGTGAAGAATACAATACGTGCAGTTCTGCGTTATGTAACTTTCTCAAATTTCCTGTAACTTCATCCCTCTTGGCCCCAAATATTTTAAGCACTTTATTCTCGAACACCCTTAACCTCTGTTCCTCTCTTAAAAAGAGAGAATGTTAGAAACTAAAATTATTTATTTATCTTCAACCATAAAAGACATGCCACATTATATAAGCACTTGAGATAAAAATATAGCCTATATTTGTATATTATTGGGAAAAAAATAATTTTAATTGATTGAAATTAATAATGTAATTTACAACATAACCACATGTTTGAGCTTTAATTTGGTACCTCAGTGAAGGCTTTTGCCCAATTGGAAGTCTCTTTTTGTCCGTCGAAAGGATAACAAATGTCGGAAAATGTGAAATAGGAGAAAACAGACACAGAAGATGGCGTAAGATATAGAAATTATAGTGCGCTTATATTATAAACGAAGAAATAATTATGAAATTATTGAGATAATGGGTACAAATTATATATTTTTGAAAAGTAGAAAAAATGAGCTTCTAGATGAGGCAAAAACATTATTTACCAAAATGTTGAAGAAATTTGACTTTTGTTAGAATTGATGAATACTTTTTGCTTGTACTTCAATCTTTGCGGACTCGCTAAAATATTTTACACAATTTAGGCCGATATCCTACATATTCAACTCATTAAATAATGAAGTGAATTATTTGACTTTAATAAATTGATAACAGTATTAAAGCTTTTGAATATACCTAATATAGAAACACATAAATCCAACGTTATTTTATATCTCGTTCTTGCTGTGACAAATTAAACCAAATTTTTAGACTTACCGTAAGATTGTTGAGTCGTTGATATGGATTTGGAGTTGTCAGTTTTTAGAAGCTCACAAGCAAACATTCTGATGGAGGCAGATAAAATAGTAATATGCGTTACAAGAGCGGTATGTTGACGTTTTCATGTTCGAGGAAAAGATTGAAAAAGCGAAACGTAGTTGAGCTTTTTTAATTTCCGAGAACATGAAAACAAACATACCGCTCGTGTATCGTACATTATTTTGTGCGAAGATCGTTTATTACATACCTGAAAGAGGAATTTCTAATTAGTTGCAATGAAATCTCCATCTTGGTTTCTGTTCAATGACGGCAACTTTGGAAAACAAATATATCTATCTTCAACATTGTTCCTATAAAATGTTTTCTGTGTTTACTATACTGCAGCAGGCCGTGATATACGTCTTTCTTTTTTTTTTTTTTCCCCCAGTCTATGATGAGTCTGGAATCTTCTTGATTTTTTCACGGCTTCCTTAATGTTACTTGCATTACAAATACAGTAACTTTTGTGGTGTTGTAGAGTTTACTTAATTTTTGCAAATATCTAAAAACAATAATTAACAGTGCAATTTAGGTGAAATTGCAGTGGTAAGTTTCCAGTTTATAATTATTACTATATTGAACGTCTTTAAAAATAATATGTTAAAAGCCTAAAGCAGTAAAATGAATATGACGCTTAAGCGGTAAGAATAGGGAAATTGTTATGTGTGTTACGTTGGGAATACTGAATTTGGTATTTCACACTTACTGCGTATTGGTTTTGTGCGGAAAGCAAGCAAATACGCACGATCTCGAACAAAAGTTATTTATTTCTTTTACTATTTTAGTACTATCAAAATCAGTGCTTACACAAATTTTGGCCACTCGACCACAATTATGAGGCCGTCCAGAAAGTGATTTCCCTGGGGTCGTTTACAAAAAAAAAACACAATTGCATGGAAAGACTTATTGAAATAGGTACATAAATTGTTGCGCTATTTGTCATTATATCCCCTACTGGAATTGGGACATTCATCATACCATGGAATCAATTTTTGTATCCTTGTGTCGTAGAAGTCAGTCACCTGGGATCGGAATCAGCGTTTGACATCCATCTGCGCCTTTCTGTCGATCTCATGATATGACAAATGTCTCAATTCCAATGGGGAATATGTTGAAAAGTAGCTCAACAATTTCTGTGTCTGTCTCAATTAATTTTTCCAATGAAATTCTTTTCTTTCTATTAACTGACCCTGGGGAACTTATATTTTTACAACTCTCGTAATTGCGGTCGAGGGGCCAAAATTTGTATAAGCACTCTTTTGACATTATTAACATGGTGGAAGACAAAATTTAACTTTTTTATCTGCCCCCATCAGAATGTTTGCTTGTCAGTTTAATTGTAAATCCCAAGTCGAAAATCTTACTAGAGAATAGGTTTATTGTATATGATCTTGAAGAAACTACAGCATAAATCACTCACACAAAGAAATAAATTGTTGTAAATCGCATTAAATGCCATGTTGTAATTAGGGAAATAACCAATATTATGATACAGTTATGGCAGAAAACACAATTTGTAAGCTCTATTTAGATGATGATTTTAATAGCTCCCCTTTTTTCTCGGAAGGAAAAAATTCTGTTATGAAAGAAGCGTTTTTTATCCATTAGGTTAAGGATGGGAGGTACATCTTTATGGGTAAAGATATTGTATTTGTTTACTAATTTTTTAATGAAGTACACTTTTGTCTTCCTTGTGGTCAAACATTTTAATTAGATGATCTCTAATACTGTCCAAGTTATGCTCTTCTACTTTCCCTATTGCCACTTAACTGTCCCATTAAATTTACTCTCTGTCGTTCATTTCCAAAAAACTAAAAAATTTACATAATATGATTTTCTTGAAAACTCAAAAGGTTTTTTTACTATTAATTCATTTATTCATTTATAGTTTTCTGCCCAAGGACAGGTCTGCCACTGCAAACCCAGCATTCTCTAATATTTCCTATTTTCTGCCTTCTTTTTAGTCTCCATATATGATCCATATTATATTTTAATGTCGTTTATCATCTGATATCTTCTTCTGCCCCGAACTGTTCTCCCGTATTTGTAACATATTTTAATGAACATTGGTACCTATGTATGTTTTGATATTTTAACAACATAAATTGCAGTCTTACCTCTAACACTTGTTATTTATACTTAAAAGATAATAATAATAATAGTAATAATAATAATAATAATAATAATAATAATAATAATAATAATAATAAAGCATTCCATGAGAATTGGAGGAAGAAGTATTTTTCTGACAGATAAGCTAAAAATATTTGTTTTTCACGTTGTTATTAAAAACGTTTTGAAGCAAGAGTCATTTTAAAATGCATAGATTTGTGGAACTATATCAGGGAAATGCATAGTGTTTACACTGCATCTAGCAATAATAATATTTGCTAATAATTGAAAGTTTCAGATAAGGACCTAAAATTATTTTCTTACAACGAAAAAAGAAACGACATCAGTGAGATATGGGAACATCCTCTTAGGCAAGAATAGGTAAACTATATATAGGCCTACCGTGGACTTTAAAAGAAACAATCAGAAATGTTGTAAGAATTATTTTTCTTTACTCAGAAAGCGTAAAATTGTTCATTTCTTGGGAGTCTCGTAATGTTCCGAAATATGTTTTGTTGTGTCAGCACAAATTTCAGATTATTTTATTCCTGACCAGTGGTAAGGACAATACGTGTTATAGAATAACAACTTGTTATCAATGTAAGTTCCAACGCTTTTATTTAGCTTTGTAGAAAAGAACATGTGGAATTATAGAGAATTTTCCCCTCAAAACGCGTTACGAGTATATTTTTTGTTTGTATGGTGGTCAGAATGAAGCTTATGGCCATCAAACGGTTGGGTAGTCACATTTAGAATTTCGTCGGGGAAAGAAGGAATGTTGTATTTTCCTTCATATGAAGCTATTCATCCTCTGTCATGTGATGTAATACGTTATATGTTTTCTTCAATTCATCTCTCTATTTCTCATCTTCTTGTTCCATTCTTGAAGGTCATAGAATTGAATTCTTGTTTTCTTCTTCTTTACCTTATTTCTTACTCTTTTATCCTCTCTTCACATGAAAGGAGGATGGAAGAAAGATGAATGGACTTCGTCAATGAGGTTTTGTTAAGAGAACGATTCCCCCTTCTTTGATTTATTCTTTATTAGTTCGTTTTTTCAGCATTGTTATGTTCGTGTATAGGTAGCGTTCGGACACTCAATTTTTTTTTTCAATCATCAGAACTGCGTTTTCCATATATATTCTTGGAATCGTTTCTTTATTTGTAAAACCCTCGTTCAAAACATATATTCGAGTTCAGTGGTGGGAAAATCTATTATTCTCTGTACATCGTTTCATAGAAGATTTGAGGAGCGGACATTGTAGAATGAAAGAAAAATAAATTAAACAGAACACACAATGAAGGTTTTTTACTTGTATTTTCCCGTTTGTTCATGTAATGATGTTAAAAGGGGTTAAGTTCGGCAACCGATTTTATACAGAGTGTTTCAGAGATAAGTACAGAATATTTAGGGTTCATAGAGTGGTTGTTGTTTGGGTCACTGGCTGAGAAGAAACTGCCTACTGCACTGGAAGGAATGGTGAACTGGAGAAGAGTTCGGGTTAGAAAAAGATATCAGATCATAGACGACATTAAATAAATGGATCATATGAGGAAACGAAGAGAAAGACAGAAAATAGGAAAGATTGAAGAAAGCTGGGTTTGCAGTGAAGAAAAGAAAAGTATGAATGAATATAGTGACTTGTATTAGCCTAATTATTTCAACATGACCTTAATCTAGTCATTACCAGTACTTTTGATCATTTTTACATTTAAATTTAGATTTAGATTTAATTAATAATAACATATAGGCTACATAAAAACGTTACATTAAAATACCCTGAAAGGGCAAAGCTCGTGTTCGGGGACAGTTCCGTTACATAATAGTACATTATGCAACGAGCCTATAATGATATTAATTAAGACGCGAGGATGATTGTTTATGAAACGAACGCAAGCGTGTTTATTAATTTTCATACGACCGTCTTAATTACCATTATAGGCAAGTTTCATACGACATTTTATGCTCGACCATATTTCTAACTTGAAATTATTTATAAGTATTCATGTTATTGTTATATGAGTGAGTGCAATAGCCTACCTCATGAATTGTGAGATGTGCGCAGACGCGAAAGTATTGATTTTTTCCGGGAAACGAATGTCGACGACCTTGATATAATCTAGAGAGTAAGATAAACATTAGTCTTGATATAACCTTGAAATTGAATTCGACATTGAAAAACGAGATGACAAATTGAATTTATTTGAATATTATTTACAATTAACGCTAATTATTATAGTAACAGAACATAACCTTCTGCGACAGTATTGGATTTCCAGCCTCCGTAACCTTTCGATAGTTGTCTTTCGATTGCATATCCGAGAATAATCGAAAACCTGAACTTTAATGAATAGGTGTACTTTAATGACATGCATTAAAGGACTGCTACCAGGTGTATAATTACTACATTTCGGCATGGTCGAGCATAAATATACATACTTTGTAGACAAAATACTTAAGAAAAAAGCTCACATAAAGATGATAATAAAATTAGTAAATAATAATACTAGTAATAACTGAGTGAAAAAAGAGACGATGTTGAGATTGGTGGATTAATATTAACTTATTATTGGTAGTAAAATTAGTACAGGTCATGTTGATATAGTAACCAAGATAAGATAGAAAAAAATACACTTATGATAGAAATAAACTCGTTTTACAATACATGGTACATAATATAATACAGGGAAGTCTGTCATATAATTTTTTAATTCTTGATCTGAAAATTTCATTGCTTCAAGCAGTCAATTCTGGATGAAATTTTATTATCGAATTATATAGACGTGGACCATAATTTGTACTGTGTAGTAAAGCAGCAGATGTGAAATATTTAGGTTAAAGTAAATTAAGAATTTCATTTCGTCTTGTATTATGATCATGTGGCTGAGCTTCAAATTTCGTTCTATTTTTATGATAGAATTTCATTAAAGAGTATTTATAAATTTGGTCAATTCTAAAAACATTCAATTCGGAATGGATCAAATTTGTTGGATAATCCAGTCGCCTTTTCAAACAAATTTTGATTATACGTTTTTGCAACATAATTAGAGGAAGAAGAGCAGTTTTTGTAATGCCTCCCCATCCAGTTATACTATATTGGATAACAGATTCAACTATAGCCAAATAAACCAAACGTAATACATGAGTAGGCAAGTAATGGCGAAGGTTTACGAATTTGTAAATTGTTTTACGGATCCTGTTACATAAAAGGTTGATTTGTCTATCCCATTTCAAGTGCTGATCAACAATATTCCCAGGTATTTCACATCTACAGATTCTTTCAGGCAAGGGCATTTACATGTAATAAGGAGTTTACAAAATGAGTTGTGGATTATTAATTTTAAATGAGGAAGTGATTTCAATTTGTTCAATCCGGAGACTGTTAAAGAAAATGGCACCAAAATAGTTTTAGTTATATTTAGAGATAGAAAATTTGCATCAAGCCAGTTTTTGATCAAATTTATACTACATTGGCATGTTTATAAGTGTCTTCCCAAGTTAAACCACTGAAAATCACCACCGTATCATCGGCGTAAGAATAACAGGAGCCATTATATGCTTTCAAATCATGTTATGTACATGTTATGGAAGTTGGCAGTATGCCAAGGACTCAGGAAAGTATACTCAACAGGACAGCTAAAGTGCTCCAGAAAGATTGAATAACTTACTGTACAGCAAAAGAACTGAATATTTATATGATTTATCTTTATTACCATCAGTGGAAGAAATGCAACCAACATTTGAAAAGTTCTACGCAACAATCAAGTGTCTTTGACGAACCACAGATGGACCTAGATATGCCAACTGTTGCCAGCTCTTCAGGACTTTCAAATTAAGTATTTAAAACTAGAGAAGAATCTTGCTGGGCCGACCAACCAAAACATAATGCCAAATATGTAGTAGTCGCTTTAAAGTCTGATTTCTTTTCAAATGCATGAACACTAATTATTATGTGCCTGATTTCCAGTGTTTTGTCGGTAGAAAGGACACCGAAAGAGATCAGATGTGTTGGAGATTTTCAAGTAATATTCCACCATTTTGATGAGGAAATATTCAATAATATGCAATAGTATACTACTACGGCTACTACAACACCACCATCACCACTACTACTACTAATTATTGATATTGGCTACACTATCCACACGTATATAAGTTGTTCACTCTTATCTCATGTTTTGTTCACAGTTACAGTTTCTTAATTGGCTTGTTTTACGACCCTTTATGAACTGCAATCAGAGGTCTGGATTGGACGTTTTCGCTCGAGCGCCAAGTAGTTCATAGCATAATCCGATAGGTAGCGCACATGCATAATGGGTAAAATTGTCACGAGCGATAAATCCTCGAACGGTATAAGCCGAGCGTTAGACATTCGTTCTTGTTACAGTGATGAACTGTGTAGTAACATCATAGATGTTTATCATTTCGAAACTTTGCAGAGTTTAACTAACCTCTCCATAGTACAACTACAAAACTTGCTTTAAAATTCAATATTAATGTCGTAGGTATTTTTTTTTTTCCACACAGGAGTGATTTTGTTTTTGCCACATCTCATAGATGTTATTGGATGTCAATGTAATTATTATACGGAGAACACAATCACCATAATGCAAGAACTGTATCAAGTTTTCTAGTAATAATAATAATAATAATAATAATAATAATAGTAATAATAATCATAATAATAATAATAATAATAATAATCTCTAATAATTAGTGTAACAATCTTTGCGTCTGTAACAATTGTGCAGCATGATTATTCGTTTTATTATATTTTCTGTGACGTTATCTCTGTACTAATATTGTTATTAATCTACTGCTATATCAATAATATTTTGTAAAACTTTTCTACTTACAAATATACGCAATAAACCATATCCTCCCAACTTCAGTAATACACCAGCCAAAATTATTGAACCCGAAACCGGTGCTTGTCGCAGTATATAGGCGGAACACTATGTATGGCCCTATCATATTATATAATATGTGGTAAATCAAATATTGAATAATTATTAATTAGCAATAATAACTGTATATCGAAGTTTTTCATACTATTTTATTTATAATTTCATGTTCCTGTTTTGGTACGTTCCATTGACTGTTCCATTAAACGTTTGTCATAAACGCAGAAAATAAAGCCTTATTTTTACAGTGTGAGAAAAACATGTGTATCTTATCTGTCGCCTTCCATACAAGATAAGACATGTCGGTGAGATGACCTTGTACTGTGCTTCTCTTTATTACGAGCGTATCACGATCGATCGTATCTCACTCAAGGGTGCGACACTCGACGGAGTTCATGCGAGCGATTTAACTCCAATGCAGCACTCTGACTGCAATGGTTATCTTGCGTCTTAATAAAATGAAGGTGAAAATGCCAGCGAAACGAGTCTGGGGTCCAGCGCTGAAAGTTATCCAGCATTTGCTCTTAATGGGTTGAGGGAAAACCGTGGAAAAATCTGAACCAGATAACTTGGCCAAGCCAGGATTTGAACGTGGGCCCGCTTGTTTTGCCAGTTACAGTTGATCCACTTGCCGTTTTTCTGGTGCTCGCGTCTATCCACCTGCATTAAATCTTTGTCAATTTCTTCTCATTACTTTTGTGGCTGTTTTATTTTCGCTCACGTCCGCTTCCCCATGGCCCTGCCGTTCATATTGGTTAGGGACCAGAGCACCTTCCTCTGTCACTGTAGGCTTTATGACCATTCCACCCCTAACTCGCCAACGGACACCACAAGGTGCGTAAAATAGTTCCATTTCGAAGCACAATATGAGTTGCCTTTACAGATAGCCGTTTCTCCGTTTCTTCCTTTCCAATATTTTTATTTTTAAACAATATTTCAATTCGAATTATGTTTCCGTGACTATGTAATTCTTCTCCAGACGTTTCTGGTGACAATATATACGGCACTCTAGTGTATGAACTAAATTTACAGTCCTACTGTTGTGAAAGATCTGATTTACTGTGAAGAGGCGAGTCATCATTCTAAATTTTGTCAGCAGTAAAGAAAGAAATGGAACGTACATGAAAGAAGTGGGGCATAAATATGAATTCAAGCTGCAGAGAGAATAACGTGGTTCTTAAATGTCACATACCCTTCGTGCTGGGGTACCATGATGGTCTATATAAATTATGGACTCGAAATCTACATGGAAACTGAGGGCGTTTAAAATTGTGTACCGAAAACGTTATATTAATACTAAATATTTAATTTAAAATGTTTTATTTGTGATAAAATTAAGTGTGGACTAATATTTTATTACTGTAATTTTTTAGTTGTCTTTAATGATTTTTTTCTTTTATACAGTGAATGTTAAGTAATACTGTAGGCTATATTCATAAGCAGCGAGCCTTTTATCACATATATACCAGTCTTCAATATCCTGTCAAATCGACAGGAGTTTCCTTTCGTGAAAAACTACTTAAATCCCATGAAGAAATTATTAACTTATATAATATGTATTTACTTGCACTACTGACCCCTAAAAACAATTTATGACAATAAATAACAAATTATTTATTTCTTACATAAATTACATTTTTATAGACTACTGCACACATTCATTTTATAATATATTTTCATTTCCTTTCGGGGGCCCTTTTGTAACTTGACTGGAATGACCTACCTGCAGCGGTCTTTGAGGGCTGTTCTTCCTTGAATAGATGAAAAGATAACTTAAACATGTGTGCACAAAGTGTAAATGTTACAAAAGATACGTTACATTATATAAGGTGACATATATTTACCTTACTCTGACGAGTTATTCTTTGTTTTGAATTGTAAATTAGTTGAAAATAATTTGTAAGAGGGTTTTAGACTAGCAATTTTAGGTTAATATAGTTTGTAAATATGATTTTATGGTCATCATAATCTCAACACACGTTCTTGCCATGACACAATACTGACGGTATCATCCCATCGCACCTCTTCATACTCATTCTCTTTCACAATAACCCTGCCAAGACTGAAATTCGCTACCTGCTAGCATCAGGAACTGTCGAAATAAAATTGAATTCAAACGCAAACTTTCTAGGCACTTGGTCAGTAATTGAGACTCGTTCAGAGACGGCTTCTTGTAAATAGTTCTCTCTGTTCTAGAATAAAATATTTCAGTCTCCGTTAGTTTCATCCCTATATAGTTATAATTGTACGTTTAATTTGTACTTCAGTAATGAAAAAAATCTTTCTTTTTTCTTAACTTCTACAATAAATTTTCTAGCTTTTGTTAATTAGGTAATATTTTGTTATTTTGATTTTTTTGTAATTGTAATTTAAATTTAATATTTATTTTATTATTTATTTAATGCAGAGGTAATTGACAAATATCGTTAACCTTACAGTGACCACAAGCAAAAGAAAAAGAGAATATACAAAGACAATTGCAAGAGAACAACTCAAAAGTAAATAGGTAAATTTAATATTAATTGTAATTGTATTCTTAATATTGTACTTGTAATTCTCTGGTACAGAGGATGCCTGATCGCCTTATCTCTACCAGGTTAAATAAATGAATATAATAATAATCATAATAATAATAACAATAATAATAATAAAAGCCATAAATCCCCAGTGGGAGCAAGGCCTCCTGCTTGGGCAGGGGTGGCTCGAATCTTGACCATCAGAAGTTTCCGCCATGATGATCTATTTACATCCCTAGCTTTTTTTTGTCCATAATTTCACTAGCACTGGTTGTTGCTCCTGCTCAAAGTTGGTTGACTGCTTCTTTCCACAGTGTTTTTTGGCGTCCTATTCTGGTCCAAGTCCTCCTAGCTGCAACTTGAACTCGTCCCCCCATCTGGTCCTCTGTCGTCCACGGTTTCTCCAGCCAATTCTTGGATCCCACAGTGTCGCCGTGTGTGCCCATCTGGTAGGTTGCATTCGTACCACGTGTCCTCCCCAGCGCCATTTCATCCTATTAGCGAGTGTGACCACGTCCTCTACGCCGCTCCGTCGTCGTACTTCTTCGTTTCTGAGTCTGTCCTTCCGAGTATTTTCCTTTCAATTCTTCTTTGACATCGTCCTAATTTTAATACCTATTTCTTGGTGAGTGACCAGGATTGCGCCCCATATAGAAGTACAGGTGCAATGCAGCTGTTGAAGATCTGCCTCTCGTTCTGCAATTTCTGGCTCTTGTCCATTAGGATGAAGGACAGGCTCAGTAGCGGCCCGCGGTTACAAAGGTTGGCAGTTCTGCATGAAAAATAGTGTACTTAGCAAGCGCATGCTGTTTATTGCATCTAAATCGTATAACGCGTGTAATTACAACCCCTTCTCGAAGTTGACTGTGCACCCGAAATTGTACTCCAACCATACATGCGCTACACCTCAGGTGGGAACCTGGTACAACTAGTCACGTAGTGGAGGTGTGTCCCACAAGCTTTTCTAGTTTTTTAAGTCAAATTAGATAAATCCTTCACTCATGATTCCCTCGACTTTTTCCAGAAATTTCAATATTTAAATTTTTGTGTAGGACGTCCTAATTTCTTGAGTTAACATGCAATTTCTCTTTTAATTTCGAAAAGGGTTGGTCGATTAGGTTTTCTTTTCATTCATTTTTAATATAAAATATTTCCTTAGAGACAATAACTAATCACATCACTCCACCCACAGTACTATAACACACTGGAACTGTAATGATATACAGTAGTCCAGAAACCTATGTGTTCTCCTAACGCAAGTCATAAAGGGTGCTATTCATAGACATTTCGCTAGCCCGGGCTACGAAAGTGCTAACAGGATTCATATCATATCATATCGCTAACACTGGTTTATGAATACTAAAAACGTTAGGTCGCTGATCATCCGCCGAAAGCCCGCGCTAAGAATGTCTATGAATACGGCCCTATGAGATCAGGGTGTTGACGGTTCTTTTGTATATTCGGAGAGAGCTGCTATGGTTGCAGCTCTAATGCAGTCTTATGGAACGGGGAAGAAAACCAGTTTTCTGCTGCGGACTACCTTACGTTCAGCTTCAGGAACTGCCGATCACAGATCCGAAAAGTACACTACAGTTAAATTCTAGAGCAGTTCAAGGCTCCTACAGACAGTAAAATCTCGAATCGAAGGAGAATGAAGTGGAAAAATAAATGAAACAATGAACTAGATTACATAAAAGCACGTTTTACATTTTCAATTTTTTCAGGTCCATTTAAATGGCGGTTCTGCAGCTCTGCAGTTCTTATTGTAGAGCCGCCCCTGAACAGACTCCAGGGGCCGAATTCATAGACATTCTTAGCGCGGGCTTCCGGTGGATGATCAGCGAAGTAACGTTTTTCGTATTCATAAATCAGTGTTAGCGATATATGATATGGTATGAATCCTGTACAAGTAACCAGTTGATAGCCGGGGCTAGTTTAGCACGCTCGTAGCGCGGGCTAGCGAATTGTCTATGAATAGCACCCAAAACTTTTTCTAAGCTGATGCCATTCGTCCATCGATTTCTTTATCCATGCTGTTCTGAAATGATATGGTCTGGCGAAATAAATATTATAAATAGACTACTATAAAATACTGTAAATAGTCTTTTCCTTAATTGTTTGTCTAATGATCCGAAGAAAATTCTACTTTTCTTATTATAACCTACCTTTGCTATTGCTGTCATCTTTTCGACTTAAATAATAATAATAATAATGATAATAATAATAATAATAATAATGATGATAATAATAATAATAATAATAATACTTTAATAGACCACAACTTTTCTTCTCAGTATCATATATTAATAGGTAATTGTCACTTTACTTATAACGTAGTGATATCCGGATCCTAAACAGGAACTCGCCTACATTCGTTATCGATATTACGAAAGCATTTAAATAAACTTTGATGTCACTTAGTGACCCGCATAGTATAACGGATTAAATTTATCTCCCTTATTGAATTACCAAGAATTCCAGAGAATAATGAGAAACGTCCATTTCATTGTATAAAGAAATGTACAGAAATGAAACCAACGTCCCTGTAAATCCCAGTGGGTTTCAAATCCCAGTGGAGTGGAATGGAATTATAAAGGCGGACATGGCCACTCTTAAGAAGCATTCATTGCCTACATGAAGTCCTTATCGGATTAAAGTTAACGGCAGATTTAACAAGGTGACTATGGATAATGCACTAAGTTAACAGGGGCGGCCGTTAATGTCCGAGTTAAACTTTATAGGAACAATAACTCCTAAAGGCCTGAACACATGCTAGAATTGAAGGTGAATGCCTACTGCTTTTTCTGCCTATGTCGCACTGGCATTTCCTTCTTTGTAAGAGAATTGAGGTTCCAATTTTTTCCTAAATGTGCATAAGTTTATCGCTCACATTGTTCCAAATTGTACTAGGTTAGGTTTGTTATAGGGTTCACTCCATCATGTATTTAAGGATACGTTATAAGCCTTATGATAAAATGGAGATAGTACACTGTTGCATAATAGTAATAGCCATTTGAAGCAACGGGAGTGATCCCTAGGATTTTAACCGGCTGACCTTTCCATTTGCTCTTTCCACATCTCCCTCTACCTCTCTGAAAAGTAAAGAGGATAGAAAAGTGCTTTTACACAGGGCGTACTAAAGAACATTCATTCTTAAAAGCTTCTTAGATTCTCGCCATTTCAGCATTAAGAAGATTAAATTGATATATGTGCATTGACCATCTATAATTATTTATTTAAAATGAACTGAATAGCATTTCAGGCGTTGAAATATTTAGGAATTTACTTACGGGTGTTAAAAAAAATTTTGAAATTACAGTATGGGCCGAAACAAATAGTGCTAAAAATGAATACTGGGCTGTTACGTATTCAGTAGTATATAAACTGAAGTTAAGTAATTCACTTTAATAAACTGGAATATAAACATATCTTTGCAAAACATAATTCAATGTTCTGTAACGCCGTTTTTAAACTTATTCAATATGCTTTCCATTATTTTCTACACCACATTCATAACGTTTGATTCTCAAACATACTTGCAAATAGAGGTTGCTGCAGTTGGTGAAAGAAAGTCAATATCTTTGCAGTAGTTTCGCAGTTGAAGAGTTTAAATATGTAATAAGCCAAGTAGCAAAATTATATTTAGGAGAAAAATGATTTTTTTCTAGGCAAATAAACTTTTTAATCACACGACGTACAGCATCAAGCACTTCTTTCTATCCTTCATCATAGAACGTCTCTATACTCATCCTCCTACACAGTAGAAATACCACGTCTCTGGAATTCGTTACCTAATGACGTCAGGGACTGCCGGACTTTATCACAATTCAAATTTAAATTTGAAAATTTTGTCTTGTTTAATGCTTTTTAGGTATTGCTAGAAGTGTTGATTTGTGTTTTTTACTCTAGATTAAAATCGCAAGTTTCTTGTTTATGTTAGTTAATTAGGATACAATTAATTATACTTAACCACTCATTTAAAGTTTGTGTGACTGCCACCTTTGTATATTTTTGTGTGACTTTACTTTGTTTATAGTGTTTTTTTCTTTTTATTTCTGTTATTGTATTTGTATTTCTGGTGGTGTGGAAGAAAAGGCCTGATGGCCTTAACTACACCAGAATAAATAAATAAATAAATAAATAAATAAATAAATAAATAAATAAATAAATAAATAAATAAATAAATACAGTATTTGTCAAAATTTTATTAGATAAAGTAACCATAATTTTACATATTCATCATGTTATTTTAAAATTCGCACTCATTCAAGACCATAAAAAATAAGATTAGAAGTCAAACAGCATGAAATGTGACTTTGTGCTAGAAGTCAATGATATACAGGGTGTAGAGAAACAACACCGGCAACGCTTAGTATGTTGGGCGAGTCAGTAAACTGATCATTTTTCAAGGGGGAAATTAATAGTTTGGGCGCTGTGGGGAGTCGAAGTTTCATCGGATTGTTTTCGGTGTCCTAATTACGTAGTTATGCAACACGTATTGCTAGAGCAGCTATGGGTTCTAATCCAAGAGGAAGGAGGTAACTAGGAAGACCAGCTAAAGATGTCGAGACGAATTTTGATGTTGGAGGAACAGATCGAAAGGCCTAAGCCTTAAAAGGAGATTATGATGGTGATTATTATTATTATTATTATTATTATTATTATTATTATTATTATTATTAATGACCACTAAGTATGTGTTTCTATAATTCTTCTGTACGTGCATGAATATTGATATTTTTAGATCTTTTCCCTAGAAGGATAAATTTATTAGGTTTTATGTCAATTTTAATCTTCTTAATCTTTAGATGAGGGTAACTATTTATTAATTATTTATTTACTAATAATACTGTGGAAAAACTGATTCAGTGTTATGTGCCAACGAACTGTTAAACGCCAGGAATTGACTTGTCTTAAATCATAGCCAGGAAGAGAAAGATAAGATAAATAAATGTAAGGGAGTCAGCTACATAATGGGGTTTAAAATATATCTTGCTCTAAAGCCTTTAATAGAACAGAATTTCTCAAAAGAGTAATGATTAAAATAGCTTAAATAACTTGTCCATAAGAGGTTTTTAATTTTGAAAAAACTACGAATTTCTCGACCAAGTATCGAGAGAAGAATTTAGAAAATTCCTGATTATATTCAAGAGGAAGGTTAAAAAAAAAGTAGCAAGAAACATCATATATTATTCACTGGCTCTTGATGACAGCAGTGACATTATTGATATAGCAAAGCTTGAGATTTTTATCCGCGAGAGTGATCAAGATGTTAGTACTGGTTGTAGTTTTCATTCCAAGTACCTTTCCCCGCCCCCTTACTTCATAGGCTGTCTGTCGCATGTAAACACTGCAGCTCGAGTTTTGGTCACCGATGCTTTAGATATAAACAAGCACTGATAACGATCAAAGCCATTTCCCAAAAATTACGGAAGCGCGTCATTAAAACGTACGTCTGGTTCATTGTTCTTTATGGAGCAGAGACATGGCAAGATTTAAAAAACGATTGGAGGAATTAGAAATGTGGTGCTATCGGAGAATGGAGAAAATCAGTGGGACACAGAGGAAATAAAATGAGGAGCTTACACAGATTGTAAAAGAAGAACAACATATTATAAACAGCAAACTAATATTGTAAGATGGCTTGGCCACATACTCAGGCACGGAGGTTTGTTACGTGATCTGATCGAAGGCCGAATACTGGGTGTTCAGTTCAAAGTGTGTCATGGCTCGCTGTATGCCGTCACGTGGCTAGTCGATGAGCCTAGAGAATTCAATCTTCCTACATTTCCGCAGATGTGTATTACTTATCTGCTAGAGAAGTTGCCTAGCAAGTACGGCGTTCATTCAGAAGAGTACTTACCGATACGTACGGTAACGCCGGTGGTGGCAGGAATGTGAACTGTTTCGAAACATGTACTGATGTGAGTTTTTTCTTACTGTCGGGATATGGGGAGAGGGTTAAGACGATTACTTACGTATTTGTTGACATTAACTTCGACGGTCAACATGGACACGGAGCATTTGATTTGTGTTGTGGAATGTTGCCGTATGCAACCGATGATAACAAATATCCTGCGGACTTGCCCGCGCAAAACACAGTTCGAAATAGGTTTTGGTATCACACAGACTGTACAGACCGCCATCTGTTGCTACGACGTTCAAGTTATACCGTACACGTTCTCAAGTTCAGATTGAACGCCTTGAATAATAGGCAACTTCTCTGACATAAAAGCTGAAACTCGCTTCAAATCGCTGACTCATCAACAGTGACGTCATGGCACACTTTGAAATGAACACCCAGTAGAAGGGACACGATCAAGAGGACACCCCCGAATCACTTGGATAACAGAACTGATAAAAGATGCAGGAGGTATCATTATTATCAACATTTGAAACAAGGCCAATGACAGGGTTGCATGGAGGGCAATCTACATGGAGGCGAACCAGTCTAAGACTGAAGCACCACCCTAGACCCGTAATGTTTATATAATTTTATGATGCTCAGAACTAAATAAATTTCGGACAGTTTAATTTGAATGTTTGAGTGTATAATTTT
This sequence comes from Periplaneta americana, assembly GCF_040183065.1. Taxonomy (NCBI): domain Eukaryota; kingdom Metazoa; phylum Arthropoda; class Insecta; order Blattodea; family Blattidae; genus Periplaneta; species Periplaneta americana. The sequence continues at coordinate 34,903,721 of NC_091121.1, read as the reverse complement.
AATGAATATTTTGGAAGTTGGTCTCTGTCCCTGGAGCTCTATACAATTTGTAATTTGTTTTAGTTAAATGAATTTACGTGTACTGTTATCGTATCATTCCCTCATATGTTATTTTCTAAAGATAATACTACTCCCGGAAGATAAATAAACAATAACGTAATTAGTCCACGTTTATATGAAGTTTAACAAATTCTGTAACTTGAAACAATAGGGGAAACACATCACGTTAGTACCAAATATGAAATATAATACATTTCAACATTATAAACGTGTTTTTGATTTCGAATAGTAATATGCGTTACAAAAGCGGTATGTTGAAGTTTTCGTGTTCGAGGAAAAGTTTGAAAAAGCGAAACGTAGTACAGATTTTTTAATTTCCGAGAATTGAAAGAAAACATACCGCTCGTGTATCGTACATTATTTTGTGCGAAGATCGTTTATTACATACCTGAAAGAGGAATTTCTAATTAGTTGCAATGAAATCTCCATCTTGGTTTCTGTTCAATGACGGAAAATTTGCAAAACAAAAATATCTATCTTCAACATTGTTGCTTTAAAATGTTTTCTGTGTTTACTATACTCCAGCATGCCGTGATATACGTCTGTCTTTTTTTTCCCCAGTCTATAAATGCGAACTTAAAACAAACGGTAAGGTTATGTAATGATTGATTTTTCATTTTAATATTTTAACAATATTATTTATATAACATATTGCAGTAATAACATCGGCATCTGGAATCTTGTTGATTTTTTCACGGCTTCCTTAATGTTACTTGTGTCAGGAATGCAATAAGTTTCGTGGAGTAGTAGACTTTACTTAATTTTGCAAATATTTAAAAACAATAATTAACATTGCAATTTAGGTGAAATTGCAGTGGTAAGTTTCCAATTTATAATAATTACTATGTTAAACGTCTCTAAAAATAATATGTTGAACGCCTAAAGCAGTAAGATCAATATGTCACTTAAGCGGTAAGAAGAGGGAAATTGTTATGTGTGTTAGGTAGGGAATACTGAATGTGGAATTTTAGACTTTCCGCGGATTGGTTTTGTGCGGAAACCAAGCAAATACGCACGATCTCGCACAAAAGGATATTGCTAATACGGCAATAAAACATGAAATATTTGTTCGTCACTTTTCCAATTTTTTACAAGAACACCTGATCACTTACCTTTTAAAAATTACTCCTACCATTTCCCTTTTTTTCATTCTGGTCATTGCATATAGGCCTACTGATTCTGCCTGTGGTAATTTGTATCTAATCCTTAAATCCAATCTCTGGTTGAGGTTCTGGTTGATATGTACAGTAGTGGCAAAAAAAAAATAAACCGTACCGACCCTTGTAGCTGATATCAGAGCCTTATTCACTCCAGAGCTACGATGGACTGGTAACTAGGACTTTCGTGGTTCGAATCCTGCCTGGAAAGGAAACTTTTTTTGTTGATTATTCAAATTTATTATCAATAATTTTCGAGTGCAACGATATTTTACTACTTAATTAACTTATTACTCCCAGAACATCAATTTTACCAGCTTATTTTCTAATGGCTTTCGAAATGGGCTACGTCAGCAGTCGAAACTACAACAATTTCAATAGATTACTCGCTGTCTTGTGAATGTGGGCGTGGCATGCGCAGTGGCTCATTTCGGGGACTTTAATTATTCCGCCGGTCCGATTTTCTTTGCCACTACTGTACCTCTATTATCAGGAAGTACATCTCACTTGACGATATGTGTCACAGGAAGAACAATTTTTGTTTACATCTGAAGTCTGATTAGTGGAATATGTAGCTGATCGGTGATGTATGAATTGGAGGGGGAAAGAAACTGTCCACCCTACCACATTATCTCCTGGCCTAGTTGCCTCTTAAGTGGTGTCTTATTATTATCACTTGTGAGGTGAAGACGTGTCTTCGGACAGTTGTCTAAACAACAAAACATTCTTAAATCTATTCTTTCCTAACTTACAAATTACATACCAAGAATAAAGACGTTTGACGCAATCCAAGTGATTACATAAATCTCCCGTAAATTTTTATATAATTTTCCTATTTTGTCTATCTCTGGTCATATTTTCACTACTGTTTTCATATGTTATTTGGACAGGTTGCATTTTTTCGATAAATTTTATTAAGTTATGGAAACATAAACTTATATTTGTAACAATTTGCTTCTTTTTTGTCGCTTAATGATGTTAATGAATAGTAATAGTAATATGGCTTATGTGAGGGCGGCAGTGAGCCTCCAAGTTCTCTGAAAACCATTTGTAAATAAGTCTATATTTTAAATCTTTCTACTTAACCAGTAATAATAACAGACATTATCTAGGCCTATACGGGGTGACCCGTATGTAATTTGATTAATTCTGGTGGATGAGTCCTTCAGTATAGAGGAACAAAAAAGCCAAATGCCATTTTATTGTTTTGAATAGCTTTCCAGAAAAACGTGCGTTTTAAAATGCATTAATTTTATTATGAGATCGTGCAACGCTGCAATCAGAAGGGCGTACACATTAAGTTGTGTTGCTCTGAACAATCTCTTCACCTGCTTCTTGAAGGTCATTGCCGTATATATTGTTTTTAAACTTCCAGGAAAATATACAGATGATATACCGTTTATTATAACTTATTCCTATTTCGAATGAGTTCCAAGAGCGTACAAAATCATGACGCTTCATTATTCTGATTGTAAATATTTCCTTTCTTTTCATTTAAGGGAGAATCAGGTGGGACTAGAGAAATGTCTTTGATCCAAGCGTAGATAATCTCGGTTTGCTCAAGTATATTGATGGTAATCTCATCTGAAACACAGTGTACATAACCTGCCTGGGCGCAATCTCATGTTCTGCCATATATGTGTGGTAATTTCAGTTTACCAGCAATAGTTTATATCAAGACTACGTGACATTTCCACATGCATCACTGTCTTGAACACTAGCATGTGTGGTAATTGTGGTCCAGTGTAAACAACTCACATCCATCTTATTCCACTAACAGATAGACGCTTCTCATAATGGGTGTAAAGATTGTTTCATTTTATGTGGAAGTTATAATATAAATTCATTATATTTATTCTAGGCAAGGACATTTTTAACATTCAAGACATACCTGTACCTAAACTATGCATACAAAATTTGTATAAAAAACACAACTGGCATAACCACTACCCATTTGGCATCGCGGTTTTATATTTGGAACATGGGAAAAATAGCTAACAGAAAAATTTATGAATTAGAAATTATTACATGCTGTCGTGTTCGACCTTTATTTAAAAAAAAAAAAAAAAAACATGGCTTAATACTAGGTCTATACATACTGTTCAACAAAATGGCAGGTCTTTCACTAAAAAAAAAACAACATTCTCCAATCTTTCCTATTTTCTGTCTTCCTCTTAGTCTCCGCTTATGATCCATATACCTTAATGTTGTCTATCATCCGATATCTTCTTCTGCTTCGAACTCTTTTCTCGTGCATCATTTCTTCCAGTGCATTCATCCTTCACAATTTCTTGTCATCTAATAGCCCAACCAATTCCTTTTTCTCTTCGGTTTCATCATCATTCTTTCTTCATTTCTTATTCTGTATTTTCATTTCACATGCTCCATCCTTCTTCATATCCACATTTCAAATGCTTCTAGTCGCTTCTCTTCACTTCGTTATCATGTGTATGTTTCTGTTCCCTATAATGTCATACCAACTACTTCACTAATCTCTTCCTTAGTTATTTTTCCGAAAGTTCACAGAAGATACTCTTTCTTCATTTAAAAGCTTTCTTTGTCATGGTAGAAACCAGCAATCATTAACAACTTTACGCGATAACATAGTAACATAATCCCGTAGCAACAACACACAAAAAGTTCTCTTACACGTAAAACGAATTTTGTTCTCTGCGTAAAAAATGTTCACTTCGGTAATAATAATAATAATAATAATAATACATACATACATACATACACACATACATACATACATACATACATACATACATACATACATACATACATACATACATACATACATACATACATACATACATACATACATACATACATACATACATACAACCCCGTATTTAGATAGTGCTACGTCCATGGGCCGAAAAAAATTTACTGCCCCACGAATTAATTTATTCAAATATTAGATATTTACTTACTTATAAATGGCTTTTAAGAAACCCGGAGGTTCATTGCCGTCCTCACATAACCCCTCCATCGTTCCCTATTCTGTGCTAAATTAATCCAGTCCCTATCATCATATCCCACCTCCGTC